>NC_137031.1:4983894-5556394 GCF_032717465.1 Coenobita brevimanus
AAATAATCGTCCGTTGTACCAAAAATAATATTGTGGGACTGGAGTGCAGGGCATAGAAGTGTGTGTAGCAGATCTGGCAAACCGACTTCTGGGGAAAGTAGGGAATCCATTCCATGAAGGGTGGGGAGGCAAAGATATATGTATATATATATATATTGTTACATAGCCTATGATTTCATCATCCTTTGTGTAATTTTAACGCACAGTTGCTGCAGGTTTGATCACGAGCGTGTTCTGCCTCAGTCCCCCCCTTCTACCGTTATAGTAGAGTAAGTCGTTCTCTCTGTTATTCAGTGCGGGATTTTCATCTCTTTGTCCCCATGGCATCATTTGCGCGTCCTTCTTACAAGTTGTATCAAGCTCTCCTGGCCCCTTTATAATGAGCTCAGTCTCGGCATCATTGCCACTTAGATCTGCTCCTCATTTTGTTCACATCTCTGTCCTCCCCTGTACAGATATTATTATTGTGAGTGCTCAAGAAATCTCCAAACATTTAGCAGCTGTGTGTAATTTGAGTATAACTGTTATTGCATTTTTTCTTGTACTGTGTAGCATAAGGTTAATTCTTAGGCCTAGTGAGGTTTTTGATTGATGTTGGGTTGTGTCAGTCATTTTTGATAATAGTTTGTATCTGTAATAATTTATCTGGCATTCACTGAGTATTATCTGGTATCTCATTTTATCAGGGCTGACTTAGATAAATTTACTCTTGCTAATTTCGTGTTAATAGAGGCTATTGCAGTTAACCATATATTTAACCTGTTTATTTTGCCATTACATTATCCTTATGAGTCCTGAATGTTTTGTTGTTAGTTTGTGCATTAAACTTTAACTTGTAATTTTACCTAACTCTTTTGTTTTGAACCTGGAACTTTACGGGACAGTAGTGACTCTTAGCATTCTCACTTAAAGTGTACGTTATCTTTCTCTGTTCCGTAACAATATATATATATATATATATATATATATATATATATATATATATATATATATATATATATATATATATATATATATATATATATATATATCCTGCTTCCTATGATCTCCAGTCTTTCAAACGCGGTGTCCAGGCATTTCGAAATGATCGGATCTTGAATTTGGCTCTCTCTTGTATTTTGTTTTTCTCTTGGAACATTTTTGCGGGCAGGCGGCCTTTAATTCCTTCTTCCTCACATAATATACTGTACCTGAAGCTGTTCTCCACCGCCTCCACAAACGCCACCACTCCACTGTAATGGTACACCCTGATTCACGACAACATTTACTATCAGTTGTCAGTCCTAACTATAATTCACTTTTGCAGGACGGACGAGGAAACAACAATAGAGTCTTCCCATATGCCTGTGGCTCTTATACACCAAAAATTTGTTTTCTGCGGGAGGAACAATGAAATGAAAATGCACATTCTTCTACTGTCCTCGGTTCTTCCTGCAAAAACATATCCAAGTTATAAAGAGGAATCGATCGTAAATATGTATGTGAATACCACCTACGTCCTTGGACTAAGTGCAGTTATGATTCATCAGTATTCTTTCTTAGTATTTTTTCTCTCTTGACCTTTACTTCTCCATTTTTCTCTCTCTCCCCTTTCATCATTTATTTCTTCACATATTTACCGTATACTATAGGTGGGTGCGCCCACTGTCCATTCACTTGATGTAGTGCTGCCTTCAGGTGATTTTACACTGAGTGAGAGTTCATATCAGGTCATATGGTTTACTGAGACCAAGGAAACCATTTACTATGCTGGATGGTAACCATATAATCAAATGATGCTTGGTGGTCTAGTGGGCTAAGGTGCTTCAACCAGATGGTGCCCGTAGGGGTTTACGTTCTGGATGATGTTGTGGCTTTTTGCTCGCTTAATACAACTCACGGATGAGTGAGGCTATTCATCCTTGTCTTAAATGTTGAGACTGAGTAGCCTAGCTCCAGGTCCCTACGTTCCCATGGGAAAAAGAAAAAGGATGAAGAAAAAATGAAAATATTACAGAAAGAAGTTTACAGAGAGTGATGAAGAGAACCAAAATTCTGATAAAGAGTAATACATCGACTCAGTATTTACTAACGTTCTCGTCACAATCAGCATCACTCGTCAGTGCTTCGTAATGAATTATGCACAGAGATTAATGGTACATTCAGCTTACCGAAGTCTCATATTTCTTACTAATTATGTTTACTTTAGTAATTGGTAAGCTAAGCCTCACCTACGTAGTTGGCTTGCACGGCTCCAAAAGCAACGTGGAAATAACGGAGTTCTCGTATAACAGGTACTTTAACCTTCTCTGGATAACTAAATTGCATCCCGAAAATTTAAAAGAAACACTGAACACTAAACTTCTTCAGCTACTCAACTGTTTCTGCTTCTACTGCAGTTTTCACGCGGTTACTGTGGTAATACGCCAATGACTTATTTTTACCTTGTTCACAGATTCAGTGGCGAAAGTTTGCACATTCGTAATAGATTAAAAAAAAAAAAAAAGCTAAAAAAAAATACAAGGCTTCGGGTGTGTTGTGCAGCGATAAAATCTGAGTGTGTGCGGTCATTGAGCAGAAGCCATCTGGCTACTACTACTAGTAGCAGCAGCAGTGCTGGTTGTGCTGCAAACAGGACGGCTGCCCCTGTTGGTAATAACACTGGCCGAAGCAGGTTATGAGCACTGGACCGTAAGTTCCAGTAACACTAACAATTGGTCTGACTTGCAAACTCCGGTATTTTCTCGTGTATTTCTCTGGTCGTTTAGCACCGACACACCATTGTTTACATTTCATAAGAACAAACTCGTCCTCGTTATATCACACACCTATTGTGACCCCACCTGACCTGATGGTACCACTTCCCGTCTTATAAATATAAGGTAAAATGTGTATGTGTGTGTGTGTGTGTGTGTGTGTGTGTGTGTGTGTGTGTGTGTGTGTGAGTCATATATCATGCCCAAAATTTAGGGTCACTTTACACCAGACTTGACTCACTGACCATACAGGACCTTATGTTGAACATAATCTTCTTCGTTTTCTCTTATTTACTGTTTCTCAGATCTGTCTTGAATATCTGCCACCAAAATTGACACACATCACCCTGGACCTATTGGTGGACGTCATTTATTTCAATATGTTCTCCTGAATGAGCATCTGTGTAGGTGTAGACCTTTCTTACGAAGTGGATGACGTTGAGACAAAAACGGAGTAAATTTGCTTATCTGATTAACAGACTTCCTGCTTGTGGATTTCGTATGGCTCAATAGGAGCCCCAACATACTGGAAAAAGATGCCACCGCTTGCCAGATAACTTAATGTAAAATGCAAAAGTGGGGTCAACTTGAATTCCTCTCTGTTATACAGTTTTTGTGTTACTTTACTGAAAACAGGAAATTTTTTGATTTATCTACATATTATACTGGAGAAAAAAATGGCCTCTTTATCAAAATATAATAGAAATGGAAGGTTGCATCCATCTCAGTTTAGAGACAGTCTACGTGCGATTATTATGTTGCCTGATCCGAGTCATTTTCTTAGGTGGTGCCTGTACATCTGTAAGGAGAAATTGTAAATGAGTATAAAGAAATTGTATCTTACATAAGAAATGAAGGAAATGTGGTACGAAAACAATCGAAGATCGTATCAACTCACTGAGCTCATATGGTGGCGCTTTTTTTTATGGGTAGCGTGGCGTAGTTTGTGCACACGCCGCCAGGGGCCCAGGGCGGCGCTGATGGTGTGTATACACCACACCCAACTCACACGCCTTTTGAAATTACCCGATGATTCCGGAAAATATAGTGTCATGGTCTACTGCGCAGGTAAAATATATGTGGAAAAATAGACTGTAGCAGAAATGAGACGTTTTCTCAAAGCAAGAGGAATACCATGCCTTTAAAAATTCGGGTCGGCTGATATCGGCCCCGTAAGATTTCGGCCGTACAATTTTTACTGTTATTAAATGTATAATGGATAGAATCATGTCAGGATTTGCCAGATAAAAGATTACGATCTCTGGAAACTGTATGATATATTTTTCCAACAACTGAGATTCATAACTATCTATCTATCTATTGCCAGACGCCTCAATCCCGTTTGGGGTGGCCACAAACAAATCGCCTCCAAGTCGCCCTGTCCCCCGCCATTTCACTGCCCTGCTCCCAACTCACACCCCCCTCTCTCATATACCTCTCCACCCCATCCCTCCATCTCATCCTCGGCCTCCCCCTCCCTCTTTCCCCCTCCACCTCACTCAAATACACTCTCTTCGTCAGTCTTTCACCCTCCATCCTCTCCACATGGCCAAACCACCTCAGTGTATTCCTCATAACGCTTCCTATCACATCCACATCCACACCACAACGTTCCTTTATATCCTCATTCGTCAGCCTGTCTCTCCACGTGACTCCACAGGCTCCTCTTAAATAACTCATTTCCACTGCTCTCACTCTTGACTTGTGTCCTTCCAACAATGTCCAAGCTTCACTTCCGTACGTTAGAGTTGGTATCACAATACTGTCATGTAGTAACTTTTTCACTTCCATGCTCACTTCCCTGTTTCTTATCACTGCTTTCAAGGAACCAGCAACCTTTCTTCCCTGCTGTACCCTTTCAAGCACTTCACCCTCCAAACCTCCATCCTTACTCATCACACTACCCAAATACTTAAACGTACTCACATTTTCCAATTCCTCACCATCCAACCTCGCTGTACATTCACTAACTTCACCTCTCTCAAAGACCATCACTTTACTCTTCCCTACATTCACCTTTAGGTTCCGTTTCTTACACACTCTCTCTAACTCATCCACCAAGCCTTGCAGCTCCCCTTCGTCTTCACTCAACAACACAGTATCATCTGCAAACAACAGTACAGGGAGTTTCCAAACACTATCCTCTCTCACCAGGGCCACTCCAACATCCACTACCCTACCTTGTACCTCTTTTATTACCCCATCCATGTACAGATTGAACAACCATGGAGACATGACACATCCCTGTTTCAAACCAACTTTCAAAGAGAAAAATTCACTTAGTTCACCATCCACACGCACTGCAGCCTTCGCACCATCGTACATACTCTTCACAGCATTCAACAACTTCCCATCTACTCCACATATTCTTAACACTTTCCACAATCCTTGTCTATCCACCCTGTCATATGCTTTCTCCAAATCCATGAAAGCCGCATACAACTTCTTTCCCTTCTCTAGAAACTTTTCCACTAAAGATCTAAGAATGAATATCTGATCTACACAACCTCTTCCCTTCCTAAAGCCTCCCTGTTCTTCTCCAACTAATTTCTCTGTTCTTTCTCTAACTCTGTCTATAAGTATCCTACCATACACTTTTCCTATTATACTAAGAAGACAAATGCCCCTATGATTACCACACACTTCTTTTTCCCCTTTTCCTTTGTACAAGGGAATAATTATACCTGACTTCCAATCCTCCGGGACTCTACCTTCCTCCCAGGCCAATCTGCACATCTTCCACATCCATTCTACTACTATCTCTCCCCCATGCTTCAGCATTTCACCACACACTCCATCAATTCCTGGGGCTTTCCCCGATTTAACTTTCTTCATTGCTTCCACAACTTCTATCCTACTGATTTCTTCCTGTCTTCTCACCTCCCTCCTTCTCCCAGCCATTCCCCAGCCACTTAGACTCGCATTACTTCCATCCTCTACGTTCAACAATTCCTTAAAGTGTTCTCTCCATCTGATCACTTTTTCTCCCTTCTCCACTAGTAATCTACCATTTTTATCTTTCACTCCCCTGCTAACTTCACTTCCATCCTGTCTTACTCTTTTCACTTCTCTCCAGAACATTTTCTTACAGTCCCTCCACTTTACACTCAAATTCCTTCCAAATTCCTCATCCACTCTCTTCTTACTCTCTCTTACCAATCTTTTCACCTCTCTCTTCCTTTCCACATATAACTCTCTCTTCCGCCTCTCAACTTCTTCCACGCCCCTATTTCTCATCCATTCATTGTATGCTTTCTTCTTTTGTGCCACAGCCTGCTTCACCTCTTCAGTCCACCACGCTGTTCCTTGCACCCCCCTCCGTCTTCTCTTCCTTCCACACGCCACATCACATGCTGCACATATTTCTTCTGTAAATATCTTACACATACCTTCCACGTCTCCCATCTGCTCCAATTCATATTTGCCCAATCGTTCCTCCACTTCTCTCTTATACTCTGCCTTTTTCTCATCCTCTTGTAACCTTTCCACTCTCCTTGCAACTACTCCTTCCTCTCGTCTTTCCCTTCTTCTATTCCTCCATCTTACTTGCATCCTAATTCTGGCCACCACCAAGTAGTGGTCAGAAAGTCCACTCCCTCAACCTCTATACACTCTTGCATCCTTTACACATCTTCGCATCCTTTCATCCACACACACATAATCAATCATTGCCTTCCTTTCATTCAGTTCACCACCCACCCTTCTCATCACTCGCCATGTATACCTGTGAATCATTTTATGCCTGAAGAGGGTATTGGCTATCATAACACTTAGTAAATATGCGCTGAATGCAAAAACACACAGTAAGCTTTCATGCTTTTTAGTAAACTCCATGGAGAGCTTTTCAGCGTAAATCTCACTTAGAGCATCAGTAAAATATCTACGATGAATATAATACTGGTATAATGTTTTATGCATGAGTAACAATCCCGATAGAAAGTTTTTTAAGGGAAGGTATGCCAGCTCTGAGTGGGTAGTGACCTCACGCAATTTAGTGATCCGGCGAACACTGGCAACTTTCAAGAGTTTGTGGGGGCTCCTATTGTAATGCCACCAGAGCCAAAACATGAGAAAGTCTTGTAAGTTAAGACTTTATTACGTAAGCTATACATGTGTAAGTGTTTACCCTAATCCATTCTAGGCTTAATGTATAGAAACATGCTTGTACCTAGTAGTTAATACATGTTCTTTTATTTATTATTTCTGTAGCTGTATGATCATAAATCTCATTTTTGCTGTACTAGTCCTTAAGAATATTTGTACATGTTGTAGGTGAAGCTTTGCTGGAGGCATGTGTGGGTTATCTGAGTGGCGTATCGTCTGTACTCATTTTCTATTAAATCAGATCTGATGCAATCATAGTAAGGTCATAATGTTGTCGATTAACATGTTTATAGAAGAAATAATATCGTATAGAGGGGGAATGCGGTTAAAAATTTTAGTTAGCTAGTACCCGAGGACATGACGTAATAGTTGGGTAATGTATTCCTCCCCCGAGAGAATGCTAGCGACCGCTGTTGATTCAACTTACGACATTTTGTGTGGGATAATTAGAATAACTAAATTTTCCCTGTCACATTGAGGGTAAAGAAAATTAATATCTGCATCCGTTCAGAATCAGAAGTTTAGAATTGTGACCCTCATATGGGGTATAGCAAAAGTACCCTACACGTCATCCAAGTCGCTTAGTTTCCCACGTAGAAGAGTAGCAAAGGGGGTGTTAGCCAGCTCCTGGCTCACTCTCAGTTTTGTCTCCGTGCCACATACAGGTGAGTTTCATTACTCTGTTTTCTTCCCTTCCCCCTTGTTCATACTGGCGTTGTGAAAGTTCAGTGATATTATGTGTGCCGTTGTGACCTAAGTTGTAGTGAGACTCACTCTCAGTTTTGTCTCCATGCCACGTACAGATGCTGTGAAAACGCCACCTCAAAAACTCCCTCTAACCACCATATTGTAACTGCCCTAGCAAAGTTCGTTAGGATTTACAATGTGCACTCACCATTTACACAAAACACAGTGATTAGTTCTTTTGATTATGTAATTGTTTAATGAATTTATTTTGTGAAAGGAGAATAGTCGTGATTTTTCTTTTGGTATATAGTGTATCGATGGAGTCGGGTGTAACGTTTCTTCTGGGCACGGCCTAGAGCTCTCCCGCACCAGGTGAGCTCGGAGAGCACCTTAAGTCCCCAAGGCAAACTCCCTCGCCTGATGTGCCCGGAGAAAGCCCTATATGCCCACGAGTGTACTGAATGTGGCGAACTGTTTGGTAGGAAGCGTAATCTCACTCAGCACATGATAATTCATTCAGGAGTGAAGGATTTCAAGTGTAATGTGGGTGGTAAAAATGTTTGGTCAGAAATACCGTCTTTCAAAAGGGTTACCAACTCGTCCAGGATGTTAAGTTTCACTGATGTTGGGGAGGAGTGAGATCTAAAGAGTAATAACATTTGTTAGCTAACTGAGGTATATGTGCCTGTATAAAATTCGTTGTGGAGAAAATTCTGTGTACTGTGAATAAATGAAATGTTAAATGATTGAAAAATCTAGAGTTCTATCAAAAAGTAAAGTTTAATTTCTTAGAGAAAAATCAATTTAAGTTGTCATTTATTAGTAAATTGAATAGTATAAGGTAATGTGATTTAAAGAAAGGATATATGTTAGTAAAATCAGCATTTTGAAAAGTTTATTGAGTTTCACTGTCATTCCTCTTATATCTCTCAAATCCTGTATAACTTCTTCTCATAACCCTCGTGCCTTGGTGGGAATTGTTTTCGACCCCTGTGCTGAATCGGTTTTGGGAGTATAAAGTTCTGTTATTGCATTGTCACGCTACCCAAAGTTGTTATTGTTACGCTACCTAAAAATTCTCTTATTGTTACGCTACTCACGATCAAGCTACCAAATTTCTTTCCTATTAGTAATTATTCAGAACGGCCAATTTTCCTTGTGTGTGATATTTGATAGAGAGAATTAAATTAATTTTGAATAATCTCGGATCCCAACCGATTCCACAGTTAGTCCAACAATATCAGGATAAGGGTCGAACGAACCCTAGGGATACAATTGTGGTGCTCGTTGTAAGTCAGCCTCAAACAACAACATCCAATAAAAGGGATCGGGCATCACATAATGGTGGCAGCATAGTGGGATAAATTCCCAGTCATTACCCCAAGGTTACAAGCTTGTGAGGAGAAGCCGAGAGAGACAGAATTTTCAAGGTTGCTTTGATGGGACACAGCCAGATCCCGAGACGGTTGGAGGTGAGGGATGTTGAGCTGCGGATTTTCAGAGGGCCAGGGGCCAGAGCTAGGAATTTTTTTTCATGATCAACGGCTGAAGGCTGTCTTAGAGAGGGAATACGACCTACTCCTTTTATGGCTAGGAAGCAATGACATTGACGGGGAATGCACCCCTGCAAAAGTGTTTTCGGATATCAGAGAAGTAGTGGAAGAGTTGGAAAGTAAGTGTAAGGCAGCTTTATGCGTGTGTCAGATAGAACCCCGGAAATATACTGAGGAAACAGCTGCCACAACATCAGCCAGATATAAGAGCATTCAAGTAGCAGTTAATAGAAGAATTAAACAGTTTCTGAGGAAACATAAAATTCTCCAATTCAACACTAAATTCTTTGAGCAAAATCTGGTGGATGGGGTCCATTGGAACGATGAAGCTAGGGAGTGGGTGGACGCGGAACTCATGAGGGTAATTGAAGAGTATCAGTAGAACGAGTAGAGGTGTGAAAGAGTAATAGTATTGAATGTTAAAAATGTCTAGACCAGGGCAGTTATTTTTATCCAGACCTGAAGCAATCAGTAGTAGAAATCATGGAAAGGCTTGCCAGAGAAATTCATGATATTGAAGCCCAGACGCAAGATAGTAACACCATGAATGACTTGGTCCCCCCTCCAATTTTCTTTAATAGCCCCAGTACTAACCCAGGTCCAATCCACTCAACCCCTAACTCACGGACAATGGTCCCTAGGAAATCTCTTACTGAGCCGCGAGACATACCTATATTGGAGTTAACCACGTTACAAGGATTAGAGGCTACCACATGATTGGACATGTTTTTCGAGTTAGTAGAGCAGGTAAATGAGAGCGACGAGATCCGAATACAGGTAGCTAAGGGACGAATGGGACAGGAACTGGCCGTGTTCATACATAATTATCAGAAGGGACATCATGTACTCACCTGGCCAGAACTCAGACAGTACCTTAGAGATGAGTTTGCCGTTGAAGTGACGATAGACCGAGCCTGGCAAGAGCTGGATGGTATGACATATAATTGGGAAGAGCCCCCACAATCGTTGTACACCGTTACATT
This sequence comes from Coenobita brevimanus, assembly GCF_032717465.1. Taxonomy (NCBI): domain Eukaryota; kingdom Metazoa; phylum Arthropoda; class Malacostraca; order Decapoda; family Coenobitidae; genus Coenobita; species Coenobita brevimanus. The sequence continues at coordinate 4,993,957 of NC_137031.1, forward strand.
CGTCAACATGCGGTGGTGGAATCGAGATTCCCTCACGAGAAATTCCCATGTCGAGATCGAAGGTTGAAGCGTAAGCTATGGTATGGGTTGCCAACAGAGTCCCGTGAGAAGCTGGAGGGCTTCCTAGACGACTCATACCCTCTGAGGAAATTCATAGACAGACTAGAGCATGAGAGACAATTGTTAGAAGAGAGATATGCTGGGAAAGTTAATACGACATCAGCTAATGGTTTGCAAGGGTCTCTCAATGTTTCTCAGTCCGTTTCCAAACCCCCTGTGACAGTAAAGACAGATAACGATGCAGTAGCCGCGAATGACATGATGAAAGAGTTAGGAGACCAAATAAGAGAACTGAAGGCTGATCTAACTAAAGTAAAACAGCAGTTCAAACTAAACCAGTAACCAGACGGAAGTACTGTCCTCATTGCTTAGCTTCCTCACATGATTTGAGAAAGTGCTGGTGAAAACCACCTCCTGGTCATTGTTTCGACTGCAGGCGACCTGGGTGTAGACGTGGAAATAAAGGTTGTCCCGGACGAGTGGGGTGGGCTCAGTCAGCTGTGAACGCGCAGGCTACCCCGACTCTGACTGCTTGACAGAATGATCCTGTCACAAATGCTCAACGAACCCAGAATACGAATATGCAGATATGACTTAACTTCGCCTACCATAAGCGTGAACATCAATGGTAGAATCTTAGAAGCAGTAGTAGACACTGGGAGTGGTCATACGCTGATCACAGAAAAGGCCTCTCGCAGACTTGGCGGGGAAATAAATACACGGCGAAACCCTCCTAACTTGCAAGGTGTCACGGGTGCCCCGTTGAGAATCCTGGGCATGATCAAGGTCAACATCGGCATAGGTGATGATAAAGTATATAGTCAATGGTGCCCAGTGGTACCAAATTCATATCTTGGGACTGAAATGCTTTTGGGGTGCAACGTAATTGGACAGGCACCACTAATCTGGAATGGAGCACAAAGGGCGTTGATGTGGGGTGGAGCCCCCTACACAGTCAATCACATCACGAAACAACACAACAAAGTTCAGAGAGTCAGGACTGCTCCGATCGCATCGATAACTACGCAGAGTGACTTGGCACAGAAAAATCTATTGCAAGCAGAAAAATTTAGTCCTTATCAGACCAAATTCGTAGCCGTACCTGTCGCCGAAGTACCTAAAACAATGCTAATCATACACCCACAAGCTAGGTTTAGCCAAAACAGTCATCCATACTTAGTGAAAGTGAACTCAGAGGGACAAATACATCTGCCCCTTAACCCGCCCCATCCCGTCGACGTATGGGTACGTTGCAACGATTTGCATTTGCCAGTCCCGGCGACGTACCAGTACGTCGTGCAATTGCAAGGTCCCTAATTTGCACAATTTTCAATTTTCGCACGTGATTTTTCGTATGTATACACAGGACACCTTCCTCTATTCCTCTACAAGATGCCAAGCAGGGACAATGCCTTACACTGCATAACCTCCCCTCTCCCCCCCTCACACCATTGTCTTGGCAAAGGACCTGTTACCAGTGACCTGCCTAGTAAAGATATTGAGGGCCAGAGTGATTCCCCAATCAATGACAATGTGGAGGACAATGTTTACATAGCATTAGAAGAAGAAACAGCCAGAAATAATGATCAGGTAATGTGGCAAAAAAACGTTAGGTATGGTGATTAGTTAGTGAGTGAAACAATGCTTATAATGCCTTCATTACTGCTTGAAAACCAATATACTCTCATACTACATATACATTCATACCAAGTAAATAAATAAATACCGTTTATGAGTGGATAAAATAGTTACCCTCCCATAGAACTCGTTTTCTTTGATGCCAGCATGTTAGAAAACCCACTCAGGTAAGGAGGAACTCCTACCTGGATTGGGCACTTTAAACCTCAGGTGAGCGATTTCTCTATGAATTTTCGATGTTTCTCACCAAAAGCGAAGGTTTTAGCAAAAAAAAAAAAAAATTGAAAATACCTCGGGACTGGGGGATGTCGGAGGTGCGGAAAACCTCGGGACGTGACGGGTTAATAATGTATCTAAGGTAGAAAAGACATTCAAGAGAGGTACAATATTGGGTTCATACGAAAGAATGCCAGACCAGTCACCAGGTACAATCCAAAGTGTAACTCAGATCCATAATGATTTGCTACCCAATAATGACGAAGTAGATGAGAGTGGTACGCACGTACAAAGGCTGAACAAGCTGATCAACGAGCAATCGTGGAGCCATCTCATGCAGAAACAAAGGGACGAGTTAGCCAAGGTAATCCTCCAGCATGATCCTTTATTCATTCTAGATAAGAGAGAGTTGGGTACTATTGTTGGTCCTCTCGCACACATTAAGGTAGCCGATCCTCAACCGAGTCGCGGGCCGACCTATCATTATCCAGAACAGGCGAAGCAAATCATCGCCGATATGTTACAGGACATGGAAGATAGGGAGATCCTTGAGAGGTTGACCGCGGCCTTGCTCTCTCCCATAGTACTTGTTAACAAACCAGATGGAAGTAAGCGTATGTGTCTGGACTATCGGCACGTAAACACTCATCTTGCCACGGACATATACCCACTACCCAGACTCGAAGAATTAGTCGAACAAGCTGTGGGATATAAGTACTGTACTATGTAACTCTTGACATGTGGGAGGCGTATTCATCATGCTTGATGAAGAAAGTAGAGACCTCACGACCTTCAGTGATGGAGTAACTTTGTATAGATTCAGAAGGCTCCCGTTTGGGCTAAATTGCTTGCCAGCTATTTTTTCACGTCGTACGCAGGCCATCTTAGCACCATTATTGCGACAAGGGTGGATCAAAAACTACCTAGATGACATCATTTTGTGGGCCCATGATTTTCTGACCCTACTCGACCGGCTGAGTCAGTTGTTTGCATTGCTAACCCATTATGGTGCGAAACTGAATTTGAGTAAATGCACATTCGGGATGAAAGCAGTGACTTTCCTTGGACGTAAGGTCTCCGCCAAGGGTAGTAAGCCAGATCCTAAAAATATTGAGGCAGTCTCCAAAATGAAGCGGCCGACCAATGTAAAAGAAGTGCGCCGATTTTTGGGTATGAGTGGTTTCTACAGGAAACACGTTCCATCATTTGCTAAAGTTGCCACACCCCTAACCAATCTAACCAAATCAACAGTGAATTTTGAATGGACAGATCAGTGCCAGGAGGGATTCGACCATCTGAAATAATGCCTTATTAATGCACCTATCCTGGTCAGAGCGAGTGTAGAACGACCGTTTATCGTCACCACTGATGCTGGTAACACACATGTTGGAGGCGTTCTGAGTCAGATCCAATCAGATGGGACAGATAGACTGATCGGGTACTTTTCAAAGAAATTGGACCGTGTGAGACCCGGTACTCAGTGACGGACAAAGAAGCTCTTGAGGTAGTGTTAACGTGTCGCCATTTTTCATATTATTTGTGGGGGAACATTTTTACGATTTTTACGGACCACCAACCACTAACCAGTGTATTTAAGAGAAAAACTAAATCACCCCGTATGAATAGATGGGTACTTGAAATGCGAGAGTTTAATTACAACATTCAATATGTCAAAGGCAAGTATAATTATGTAGCAGATCAGTTATCTAGACCCGTTCGAGTCATAGTACATGCACCAGAGTCTGATTGGTTGGGACTGACGAGGGAACAGATGCGAGATAAGCAGAAAGAAGATCTAATGTGGGAAGAACTTTTCCAATATTTGCAAGGTAAAAGATTTCTAGCCAGAAGACTACCTAAAGCCGCTCTAAGTCAATTTGCACTTCAGAATGAATTGTTATATTACACCAGGATTAAGTCACATGGCACTATCCAATATTGTTTAGTAGTCCCACAGACCTTGATTGGTCAAGCAATGAAGTTAGCTCATGAGACATCTGGACATTTGGGCCAGAAGAAGACGATCCAAAAGGCAGAGGAACTCTTCTACTGGGCTAATTTGAAAGTAGATATTTTCAGTATGTAAAAGAGTGTGTAACCTGTCAGCGATTCAAAGGCAAAGCTGGACTACAACAGCAGTATAAAGAGTTTCCACCTGTGGATAAACCACTTGAAAGAATCAGTATAGATTTGAGGAGTAGACTGTAGCACCAGTCGAGCAGGGCAGTACTCCCGAGGTGGATGGAAAGCTGACGACAGGGAGTGCCGGAGCTCCCGTTTCATCAGCCCTCAGGACTAGTTCCTGACCATCCCCCTTTGCTAAACCTTTTCAGTGTCTCAGTTACACAGAGAGTAGGCCAGCATGCTCTCCAGTACAAATTTCTCTAACTATCTTCACCAAACTACATGCACAGTACACACTACACTTCCTATTCAAAATTTAACTAAAATGGCGTCTCTTACCCAAGCCTCGGAGTCCCCAGGGGGGGGACCATAAATGCCCCCACCATCCGCCCCTCTCCCGGTGATGACTCGAGGTGCCTGGAACCACTGTCTGACTTTCTTCTTCTTCATTTCTGCAATATTCGCGGCCTTTCCTCTAACTTTCGCTCTGTTGAGCGCCACCTCTCCTCCTCTAAACCTCACCTTCTTTTTCTAACAGAGACTCAGCTGTCTGAGGCAACTGACAGCAAACCCTTTTCTGTATCCTCCTACTTTCTCTATACCCATTTCAAAGCCAAAGGTGGCTGTTGTGTATATATTCACAACGACTTACCTTGTTCTCGTGTTCCTGAACTCGATTCTTCTGAATTCTCTACACTCTGGCTTTGGCTTTCCTGTCATTCTCTGACTAAATATATCTGTGCTGTTTACTTATCCCCTAATTCTACTGACTATCAAAAATTCTTCGACTATCTTACTTCTACGATGGAACACATTCTATCCATTTCTCCTTTCTCTGAAATCTCCATTCTAGGAGATTTCAATGTTCACCACCACCTTTGGCTCTCCTCTCCTTTCACGGATCCACCTAGTGAACAAGCCTACATCTTTTCTATCCTTAATGACCTAGAGCAGCTTGTACAGCACCCTACCCGTATCCCTAACCGCCTTGGAGAGAGCTCCAACATACTTGACCTTTTCCTCACAACTAATCCTTCTGCTTACTCTGTTAATCTTTTCTCTCCTTTGGGCTCCTCCAATCATAACCTTATTACCTTAACCTGTCCTATCACTCCGGTACAGCCTGTGGACCCTCCAGGGAAACGTCGTCTGTGGCATTTCGGAGCCGCGGACTGGGAGGCCCTCAGGCAGTACTTTGATTCTCCCTGGAATGATTATTGCTTCCATGGCCGGGAGCCATCTGAGTGTGCCTTGCGCATTACAGAGGTTATTCTCTCGGGCATGGAAGCATACATTCCTTTCTCATATCCTTTGACTAACGCAAGGAAGCCTTGGTTTAATCATGCTTGTTCTAATGCTGTCCGCAACAAGGAGAGGGCCTACAAAAGGTACCGGAGCCAACTCACCCCTGAATCACATCATCTTTACGTTTCTGCCCAGAATCGTGCTAAGTCTGTTCTTCGCTCTACTAAAAATAATTTCATCCATACTAAATGCTCTCAACTCTCCAACTCGAATTCTTCCTGCTCCTTCTGGCACCTTGCCAAAAATCTTTCTAACAACTTTACCTCATCATCCTTCCCTCCTCTTTTCTACTCTGATGGTTCTGTAGCTATTTCTTCTACTGATAAAGCAGATCTCTTCGCACAGACTTTCTCCTCCAATTCCACCTTAGACGATTCCGGTGCTCTTCCTCCATCACTTCCCCCCTCAGACTTCCTCATGGCTGACATTAAAATTTCTTCATTGGATGTATTTTCTGCCATCACTGGCCTCAGTACTAACAAGGCATATGGGCCTGATGGGGTCCCTCCTGTTGTTCTCAAGAACTGTGCTTCTGTGCTTACTCCCTGCCTAGGCAAACTCTTTCGCCTTTGTCTGTCAAGTTGTATCTTTCCTTCTTGCTGGAAGTTTGCTCTCATTCAGCCAGTCCCAAAGAAGGGTGACCACTCCCAACCCTCCAACTATTGTCCAATTGCTTTAACGTCCTGTATTTCAAAAGTTTTCGAGTCAATTCTCAATAGAAAAATTTTAAGGCATCTTTCCTATCACAACCTTCTTTCCGATCGTAAGTACGGGTTCCGTCAGGGACGCTCCACTGGCGATCTTCTCACCTGCCTTTCAGACTCCTGGTCATCCTCTTTCCGGGACTTTAGCGAAAGCTTTGCCATTGCACTTGACATCTCAAAGGCTTTCGATCGAGTCTGGCATAAATCTTTAATTTCCAAACTGCCCTCTTACGGTTTCTATCCTTCTATCTGTGCCTTCATCGCTAGCTTCCTTTCTGGTCTTTCTATAGCCGCTGTTGTAGACGGCCATCGTTCTTCTCCTAGATCTGTCAACAGTGGTGTTCCTCAGGGCTCTGTCCTATCACCAACTCTCTTCCTTTTATTCATCAATGATCTTCTAAGCTGTACATCTAACCCTATCCAATTATACGCTGATGACTCCATCCTTCACCTTTCCATTCGGTTACCGCAATGCCCATCTCAACAGTTACTTCAACAAACAAGGGATGAGGCTATTTCACACCTAATGTCTGACTTGGCTCGTATCTCTGACTGGGGTAAAAATAATATGGTTGTTTTTAATGCATCTAAGACTCAGTTCTTACACCTATCAACCCGACAAAATTTTCCACAGGTATACCCACAAATGTTTAATAATATTCAGCTTAATCCTGCATCATCCTTGAACATGCTTGGGGTTTCATTTACTCGGGACTTATCTTGGAAAGATCATATTTCATCTCTTGTAAAATCTGCTTCCAAGAGATTTGGTGTGCTAAGCCGACTCCGCTCTTTCTTTACCCCTGCACAATTGTTGACTCTATACAGGGGTTTTATCTGCCCCTGTGTGGAGTACAACTCTCTTGTGTGGGGAGGCTCCCCACATACAGCTCTTCTCAATAGGGTGGAGTCAAAGGCTTTTCATCTCATTAACTCTCCTCTTACTGACTCCCTTCAACCTCTGTCTCTTCGCCGCACTGTTGCATCTTTATCTCTTTTCTATCGCTACTTTAATGGTCACTGCTCCTCTGAACTGTCTGCTTGTATTCCTCCACCTCTACGACGGGCGCATAGCACCCGTCTGGCAGCAAACTCTCATCCCTTTTCTGTCCAACTCTCTAATGCAAAAGTTAACCGTTACTCCCAGTCTTTCATTTATGCAACAGGTCAGCTCTGGAACTGTCTCCCTCTGTCTGTATTTCCTGCTGCCTATGATCTCCAGTCTTTCATATGCAGTGCGTCCAGGCATCTCAAAATGATCAGATCTTGAATTTGGCTCTCTATTGTATTTTGTTTTTCTCTTGGAGGGAACTGTTACTGCGGGCTCATGGCCTTTGGTTCCTTCTTCCTCGCATAAAAAAAAAAAAAAAAGATATGACTGCTGGAGTACAGGGGAATTGCTACGTGATGACACTGATTAATCAATACTCTAGGTATGTTAAATTCTATCCTCTTAAAACAAAACATACACACACGATAGTACACAACCTAGGGCAGTTTATGGCAGACTATGGCACTCCAAGAGGGGTTATGGTGGACAACGGGGGAGAGTTCTGGAGTAGGGAGTTCCAGGAATTCTGCAGGAGGTGGAATGTTACGATCTGGTATATCACGCCGTATCATCCTCAGAGTAATGGGATGGTTGAAAGGATGCACCGCACCTTCAAGAGTGTGCTGGCCTGTTTGAGTAATGGGCATCCTCTCCACTGCCCTGATCTCCTGCAACCAACCCAGGTCGTGATGAATCAGGCCTGGCACTCCTCTACGGGACACCAACCCTATTTTGCATTTTTCTCTCGCTACCCGCCTAGAATTGTCAGTGCTTCCTTGCCCTGTGTTGATGGTGAAGAGGACGAGTTGGCTGTTGCTCACGAGCTAATTAAACAGACCCATGAGAAAATGACCAGAAAGTATAGAAGTGCGGTGAACCGCCGGCGTAAGAATCAGTCGGTACGAGTTTGCAGTCTGGTCTGGATAAAACGGGAGACCCCTATCCCAGGGACATGTCGAAAGTTGAACGTGAAATGGGATGGGCTTTACCGAGTAGTGCAAGTATTATTGGACGGGGGAGGATATGTGTTAGAAACTGTGTTCACCGGAAACAAAGTACAAAGGGCAGCGGACAAAGTGAAGCCGTACAGTGATAGTGAGGAGTGGTTATTGGGTCCTCTTGAGGAGTTACCCCGTGTCCCAAGGATGAGAACCTACCTCTTCGAACTAGGAAGCCTCCCCGGAGGTTGCTTGAAGAATGTTAGTGATGAATTGTGGTGGAAAGTTGTGTTCCGAGACAGCAAAGGTTGGTGTGGGAAACCAGACCATGTGAAAGTCAACTGCCAGTGGTGTCATATGAAAGAAAAAATATCAAACTCAGAGTTAGGTCAAAGAGAGAGTAGACTTAGTGCTGAAGTGGGGACAAGTGCTTTAATTCGAGGGGGAAAGCTAGCTCATCCTTCAACTTACAGTCAGCACGGTTCATGGTAAAGGGGGTCACTTCAGGACGTAGCAAGCGCTAGTCAGTATACCAGGTGGAGAGCTGGAAACACATGGTTGAATGAATGTGAGGAATAAACGAAGGTGTGTTTGAGAGAGTAATGTGGAAGCGCCCCCGGGACTATCTTGCTATTGAGAGTGACAATCATAACCCAGGTGGGTGGATAACCTTGACCAGGACAGGAGGCTGGCTGGGGCGCTGATATCTTCACCAATAAGAAAAATAGGAAAGAGAGAGATGTGACAGGTGAAACAACCCCCAGGAGTATGTGGTTGGTGTTACGTGCGGGCCGAAAGAGCGCCACTTATGCGGGGATGAAAGAGTTGTCATGTTGAGAGTGTTATGAAGAAATTGAAGTCTATTCAGAGTAAAAGGTGATGGCGCTTGACTAGTAATATCTGTCTCGTTGGCACACCTCCCTTGGTTAGTAATCTGCTGTGTGTTATGGAGTGGACAGGGGAAAATTTAGCTTCCGTAGGGGGAGAGCCGTGTAATGCCACCAGAGCCAAAACATGAGAAAGTCATGTAAGTTAAGGCTTTAGTACGTAAGCTGTACATTTGTGTTTACCCTAATCCATTCTAGGCTTAAGGTATAGAAACATGTTTGTACCTAGTAGTTAATACATGTTCTTTTATTTATTATTTCTGTAGCTGTACGATCATAAATCTCATTTATGCTGTACTAGTCCTTAAGAATATTTGTACATGTTGTAGGTGAAGCTTTGCTGGAGGCATATGTGGGTTATTTGAGTGGCGTATCGTCTGTACTCATTTTCTATTAAATCAGATCTGATGCAATCATAGTAAGGTCATAATGTTGTCGATTAACATGCTTATAGAAGAAATAATATCTTATAGAGGGGGAAAGCGGTTAAAAATTTTAGTTAGCTAGTACCCGAGGACATGACGTAATAGTTGGGTAATGTACTCCTCCGCCGAGAGGATGCTAGCAACCGCTGTTGGTCCAACTTACGACTCTTTGTGTGGGTTAATTAGAATAACTAAATTTTCCCTGTCAGATTGAGAGTAAAGAAAATTAATATCTGCATCCATTCAGAATAGAAGTTTAGAATTGTGACCCTCATATGGGGTAAAGCAAAAGTACCCTACACGTCATCCAAGTCGCTTAGTTTCCCGCGTAGAAGAGTAGCAGAGGGGATGTTAGCCAGCTCCTGGCTCACTCTCAGTTTTGTCTCCGTGCCACGTACAGGTGAGTTTCATTACTCTGTTTTCTTCCCTTCCCCCTTGTTCATACTGGCGTTGTGAAAGTTCAGTGATATTATGTGTGCCGTTGTGACCTAAGTTGTAGTGAGACTCACTCTCAGTTTTGTCTCCGTGCCACGTACAGATGCTGTGAAAACGCCACCTCAAAAACTCCCTCTAACCGCCATATTGTAACTGCCCTAGCAAAGTTCGTTAGGATTTACAATGTGCACTCACCATTTACACAAAACACAGTGATTAGTTCTTTTGATTATGTAATTGTTTAATGAATTTATCTCGTGAAAGGAGAATAGTCGTGATTTTTCTTTTCGTATACAGTGTATCGATGGAGTCGGGTGTAACGTTTCCTCTGGGCACGGCCTAGAGCTCTCCCGCGCCAGGTGAGCTCGGAGAGCACCCTAAGTCCCCAAGGCAAACTCCCTCGCCTGATGTGCCCGGAGAAAGCCCTATATGCCCACGAGTGTACTGAATGTGGCGAACTGTTTGGTAGGAAGCGTACTCTCACTCAGCACATGATAATTCATTCAGGAGTGAAGGATTTCTGGTGTAATGTGGGTGGTAAAAATGTTTGGTAAGAAGTACCGTCTTTCAAAAGGATTACCAACTCGTCCAGGATGTTAAGTTTCACTGATGTTGGGGAGGAGTGAGATCTAAAGAGTAATAACATTTGTTAGCTAACTGAGGTATATGTGCCTGTATAAAATTCGTTGTGGAGAAAATTCTGTGTACTGTGAATAAATAAAATGTTAAATGATTGAAAAACCTAGAGTTCTATCAAAAAGTAAAGTTTAATTTCTTAGAGAAAAATCAATTTAAGTTGTCATTTATTAGTAAATTGAATAGTATAAGGTAATGTGATTTAAAGAAAGGAGATATATTAGTAAAATCAGCATTTTGAAAAGTTTATTGAGTTTCACTGTCATTCCTCTCTTATATCTCTCAAATCCTGTATAACTTCTTCTCATAACCCTCGTGCCTTGGTGGGAATTGTTTTCGACCCCTGTGCTGAATCGGTTTTGGGAGTATAATGATCTGTTATTGCATTGTCACGCTACCCAAAGTTGTTATTGTTACGCTACCTAAAAATTCTCTTATTGTTACGCTACTCACGATCAAGCTACCAAATTTCTTTCCTATTAGTAATTATTCAGAACGGCCAATTTTCCTTGTGTGTGATATTTGATAGAGAGAATTAAATTAATTTTGAATAATCTCGGATCCCAACCGATTCCACAGTTAGTCCAACAATATCAGGATAAGGGTCGAACGAACCCTAGGGATACAATTGTGGTGCTCGTTGTAAGTCAGCCTCAAACAACAACATCCAATGAAAGGGATCGGGCATCACACTATTAAAAAAGCAAAATTGGTGTAAATACTGTGGTAATTGCCACCAAAGCTGAGGCGTTTCAAACTTGCACCTCTTACTGAGTACTGGCCCATAATCAGCGAGGCTTCCTACCTTACGGAGCAACTGCCATAAAAAATTGACATATTAGTGACTGGTGAATAAAAACTACTTCGGTTTGGGCCCCTGAACGTGCTTCGATGCATGCACACAACTGTCCCATATACGGTAAAACAGAGTAAAATGTCACTCGTCCTGACTCGATAACCATAGCTGAGATTTAAAAAAGAAAAAGTACTCTGGGATCTTAAAGTCGTATCTGCCCGAGGATGGTGCTGTCTTTTTCATCATTTTCTTGCTACCTCCAGATGATTTTATTCAATTTACGGGAGACCTTTTTAACTAAAGGATTTAAATACCGGCGTTATTTAGCCCTTCAGTGGAAGACGTTATTCTTAAAATGAATAAAATCATCTGGAGGCAGAATGATCAATGAAAAATATAAGCATTTTTGAGACTGATTCTTTCACTTCAGACACACATACGTTGTAGTGATGATAAATTTAACTATTTGTTGAAATAACAAAGATGTTAATGCAGTTATTTCAGTGGTGGTGACAATATTGATAATAACAGTAGTGATAGACAATTGACACAAATGCAGAGTTTGTTACCTGTTTATATGGCATCTTCGGGTAAGTTCTCTAGTAGAGCCGTAGCCACAAGGAATTAAAAGAACATTCTACGCCCTACGTTATTGTAGGGTTTACAGATCCTAGAATCAATGATACTGCTCTGACATACAAGCTATTACATTATTTGTACGTCTTTGTTTACTGGTGTCACATTCCATACATGCAGTATATACTAATATGAGTTAGTGGGAATGATGTATTCTAACTGAACATCCATACCTGAAAGTTATTCACACAAGAGTAATACTGATGCCATAAATCTGGCTACGCGTATAAATAGTTACTACAGACAATGAACAAGAACATGAAGAATAAAATGTGTATTTAATAGTTTTTGCACATGAGTCTTTCGGTCATAAGCTTGCATTATCAGCATCATACACATGATAGGTAACACTTGCAGTGTACATGTATACATAATACTAAGCGTACACCAAGCTGAACTGTTTATAGCTAAGTTAAGAACTTGGTATGCCACAGCTGTCGCTCTGGCTTCCTCGCTTAGTGATGTTCTGGAAGGGCAAGAACAAGTTTCCAAGGGAACTGCCACCTTCATCCAGGTATGTAAATGACGCACCGTCGCACTGAATGCTAAGTCCAAAAGTCTGAAAAATTGTCTCATTCTGAGAAAAGGAATATACGACCTGCGAAGTTCACAATGCCGGGTTAATTTCCATATGCATAAAAGCACTGCGTTTAGAAGAGAGGATATATAAACTGAAGAAATGAGGAATGAAAAAAACTTCCCAAGCACACAAGTCGGCCAAAGTACACTTTACTATTACTATATGTGGTGCTGTATTTAAAGCCCGGTGCTGAAGAAAGACCAACTTGACTTGGTGGCACTATTATAAATGTGCGGCTTTACTTGCCGGTTAAACAAATGTCACTCACATCCTTTCCGTTCCACCAAAAGAAGATGGAAAAGTGTAGAAACAGGACAACTATAGCCTGCAGTTCAATGGGGATGAATCTGTAAATACAGCTACTCTTAGTTCTATTTTTTTACACACCCATTAAAAAAAAAATGATTTTATAATACCGATTGTACAATTACAAGGGCTGGCTTGGCAAAGTAATGCAATTATCTGCAAGTCTCTGAATGAGAACACCATGAAGCACAGTCACGCTGTAACAGAAAGAATTTTGGGGAGGTCTGATGATCTGGTCGGTGGCGACTCCAAGGAAAGGCCAGAGGCCACGACCAGCCTCCTCTCATCCGCACACTGCTGAAATCTGTCCTTCCTCCCGGAAAAGAACAAATATTTGAGTTCTTCGGAGCAAACATACCCCTTAATTTATGCAATAAGTATTCATCATGGGAAAGAAAAATAGTTTTATCCAAATGATATCAAAAGTAACATTAATACGAGCGAGCGAGCGAGCAAAACCCAGCCAAACTCGGCTTGTACCGACCTTACCAACATGCTATAACAAAAGCTAATAACTTTACTCCTGTGTGAGACAGAGTTGAAATTCTTTCTGGATGTGATATATTCATTCAATAAAATTTATCAACTACAAACTCACCCATAAAGACGTAGGAATCCCTTGGAATCTCGAGTTACTCAAGTGTTCTCCTCTAATAGGTGGATGCCTCAATTACAAAAGTATATTATGGAGCGTCTAGCTGAGGCCCTGTGAAGAGATACGACTTTCGAGGTACAGGTGCGCAAATGATCACTTTCACTTTGACGTGTGTGTGTGTGTGTGTGTGTGTGTGTGCGTGTGTATGTGTGTGTGTGTGTGTGTGTGTGTGTGGTTGGTTGGTGGGTGGGTGGGTGTATGTGAATGTCTTTCGTTCCAGTAATTTTTCATTGTTCAGCTACCATCATGAAGTAATACTATCAGAGGGAAAGTGTGATAACATGATGCTCATTCGCTCATCATGCGCTCACAAAGCGCACTTTACTGGTAGAATTTGGTTATATGTAACTTTTTTTTTTTCCAGAACTAAACAGTCGCCTCTGACAACTTCCAGCAATTGTCCTAAGACATGAAATCGTGTCCACTTGTTGACTCACTGTATATTTTAACACTGCAGATGGCGTTACAACTTCAGCACTATTGACTTACTTGCTGAAACACACTTTTAGGCTGAAGCCAAGACTGTACAAACAGCATATATTGGATTACAGGACCTGGAGCTGTATGAGTACTTGCTTTCCATGCACTCTGCCCTGAAGATTTTAACCTCTACGCCGTGGGGTTGTTTTTGCGTTCCTTGCGCGTCTCGCAAGGATATTTGCTCTCCGACTGACTTTTTAAAATTATTTGCCAAAATTCAGTTATTAGTCCTAGAATATTAAAATTATATATGCATATGGCACATACCTTTACCTTTCCCCTGGGATGTTTGTTGAGCCTTTGTTGTCTACCGTAGGACTTGTGGAGACTTCTGAAGTTGGGTAACAAAGTCTCCACTTTACACTTCCCGATACCCCGTAATATGGTTACCACTGCCTGATATTATAACTACAAACATTATTCTATGAATTTCAAGTAGTTTGGAATCCATATTCCAAAAAAATAAACACTGTGAAAGTAATGTAAATTACGAGCACATACGAGCTTTCCTCCCGTGCTAGTTCCCTGATGGTATTCTGAGGAGGAGCTGTCATTTATTATTTATAAACACGCTCACATTTTATATTCCTAGTACTTTATTACACTTATTTATATATACATTATTTATCTATAAGTTTCTTTCAGTACTAGTAGCTTATTTTCACTCCAGGCATTCACTTTCTCGTCCTGCATACTAGCGTTGAGAGCGAATCTGCCGCTTTCACTTTCATAACTCCCAGTATTCATACATGCTAGAGTGAAACTTTCACTTTCATTACTCCTAGTATATATACTCGTATTATATTACTAATTTACATTTCTATTTACATTCTTTATTTTATTTACATTATTTAAATTTCTATTTTATTTACACTGTGTTATGCACTGTAACTTGCAGTAACATAAAACTATATTCCACTGTTCACATATATTTACATTCATTGCTTTCACTTGCTGTTTACACATTATTTACATTTCCACTTGCACTGTTTTAGAGTCACCAAAAAGATCGTAGTCACTGTCCATCATTTTCATTGATAAATTAGTCAGTTCACATTCCACAGCAGTCACTTAGCCCTTTACCCCTTTCCACACGAGGTTTAGTAGGGGTAGAGGTCACAGGGCCTTTTGCATGGGGCTAAAAAGCGGCGGAATTGAACAGGCGCAAATCTGACGTGGTTTCACCGTGAAAGACGACAGTAAACTGAATGCTGTTGCCTAGGGTCAGTGGAGGGCTGCCAGTGTCAGCGTGGTGACAGCTGCTAATATGTACACTATGAAATGATTGGCAGGAAATCTAGACAATACATAATAAATTAGGTAGTTCCAGGTGAGTGTTAATATCACTTAGGCTTCTTCCTTCCTTTCTTATATATATTTTTATTATGAGATCAGGTCATATGGCATATTTCAAGGGGAAATAAACAGGGAAACTTAGCGAACGAGTGCACATTGAGGTGTTGTCAGGTGATAATTAGCCCATTCCAGATGTATGGCAGTATCAATTACCTTTTCTCTTTCTTTTATACATTATTTTGTATAAGAAGAGGGCAAAGGGCACATGTGAATGGATAAAATGAGTGGAAAAATACGTCCAGCATTTGTGTAGCGCAGTGCAGTTGGTCAGGTGGAAGGAGAGGGTAATGGAGGGGAGGTAAGGAGGGGGGGAGTCAAGGACAGGAGAAAAATGGCTAAAATGTCAACAGTGGATGGGAGTACAGGTGACATTAGCAGAACTGAGTATAGCTGGACACTGGTAGTACTGATAGATGATACAAGCCACCACTTGAAAGCCTGGGTGAATTCAAAATAACACAGAATCACAAAAGTGACGCCCCTTGGTATGATCCCTTGCTCCCAAGCATCACGAAAGTGACGCCCCCACGGTTAAGGTGTTAATACACAAGGGCAACGAAGGGAATGCCTATCGACTACACGAGGGTCGCTGAGGCAGATAATAAAATTTCTTTAAGTCACAACCTTCCCCTAGAATATGACCCACAGTAGTCAGTTTACATCCAGGTCCCCAGTGGCAGTACTCAGTGAACATGAATAAGGGAGAAAGACCACAGCGTTCACAAAGTTCGTCATTCCTACTATCTTGTGGGTATCAGCATACATACCTGTGGAGTTCTGTCAATCATATAATGCCACCAGGACCTTAAGCTAATCACCTACGTATTTCGGATTCCCCATGGCAGTTCTACCCCAAGCTGCACAATAACATCTAGTGGGATTTAGAAGTTATAAACTTCTTCACAATGAGAAGTCTCCCTTTATCTGAATAAAATCTGGTTGTAACAGGAATATAGTATAAAAAGATGTCATTGAAAGAAAGGGTTAATTCTGTCAGTTGGAAAAGCCTTTTCTAAAATTAACAAATGTTTGACATTAATCAAGATACAAGGTACGTTACCTATTATGGACTACATCAGACTAGCCTTGGAGCCCTGTTCCTAGACGGGCTATATGTATGACAAGATAGATACAGCACAATGACCACGTTGCCTATACCCTGTATGCTGCAGAAAACAATTAAAAGGAGAACAGGGAATGTGGAAGACTTTTCTTCTACTGACAGCATCGATAGTGAAATATCCGATGCGAGATTTATCTGTCTGCAGATATTGCGAGGCAACTGACAGCAAACCCTTTTCTGTATCCTCTTACTTTCTCTATACTCATTTCAAAGCCAAAGGTGGCTGTTGTGTATACATACGCAACGACTTATCTTGCTCTCGTGTTCCTGAACTTGATTCTTCTGAATTCTCCACACTCTGGCTTCGGCTTTCCTGTCATTCTCTGACTAAATATGTCTGTGCTGTTTACTTATCCCCTAATTCTACTGACTATCAAAAATTCTTTGACTATCTTACTTCTACGATGGAACACATTCTGTCCATTTCTCCTTTCTCTGAAATCTCCATTCTTGGAGATTTCAATGTTCACCACCACCTTTGGCTCTCCTCTCCTTTCACGGATCCACCTGGTGAACAAGCCTTCATCTTTTCTATCCTTAATGACCTAGAGCAGCTTGTACAGCACCCTACCCGTATCCCTGACCGCCTTGGAGAGAGCTCCAACATACTTGACCTCTTCCTCACAACTAATCCTTCTGCTTACTCTGTTAATCTTTTCTCTCCGTTGGGCTCCTCCGATCACAACCTTATTACCTTAACCTGTCCTATCACTCCGGTACGGCCTGTGGACCCTCCAGGGAAACGTCGTCTGTGGCATTTTGGAGCCGCGGACTGGGAGGCCCTCAGGCAGTACTTCTTTGATTTTCCATGGAATGATTATTGCTTCCATGGCCGTGAGCCATCTGAATGTGCCTTGCACATTACGGAGGGTATTCTCTCGGGCATGGAAGTATACATTCCTTTCTCATATCCTTTGACTAACGCAAGAAAGCCTTGGTTTAATCACGCTTGTTCTAATGCTGTCCGCAACAAGGAGAAGGCCTACAAAAGGTACCGGAGCCAACCCACCCCTGAATCACATCATCTTTACGTTTCTGCCCGGAATCGTGCTAAGTCTGTTCTTCGCTCTACTAAAAATAATTTCATCCATACTAAATGCTCTCAACTCTCCAACTCGAATTCTTCCCGTTCCTTCTGGCACCTTGCCAAAAATCTTTCTAACAACTTTACCTCATCATCCTTCCCTCCTCTTTTCTACTCTGATGGTTCTGTAGCTATATCTTCTACTGATAAAGCAGATCTCTTCGCACAGACTTTCTCCTCCAATTCCACCTTAGACGATTCCGGTGCTGTTCCTCCATCACTTCCCCCCTCTGACTTCTTCATGGCTGACATTAAAATTTCTTCATTGGATGTATTTTCTGCCATCACTGGCCTCAGTACTAACAAGGCATATGGGCCTGATGGGGTCCCTCCTGTTGTTCTCAAGAACTGTGCTTCTGTGCTTACACCCTGCCTAGGCAAACTCTTTCGCCTTTGTCTGTCAAGTTGTACCTTTCCTTCTTGCTGGAAGTTTGCTCTCATTCAGCCAGTCCCAAAGAAGGGTGACCACTCCCAACCCTCCAACTATCGTCCAATTGCTTTAACGTCCTGTATTTCAAAAGTTTTCGAGTCAATTCTTAATAGAAAAAATTTAAGGTATCTTTCCTATCACAACCTTCTTTCCGATCGTCAGTATGGGTTCCGTCAGGGACGCTCCACTGGCGATCTTCTCACCTACCTTTCAGACTCCTGGTCATCCTCCTTTTGGGACTTTGGCGAAAGCTTTGCCATTGCACTTGACATCTCAAAGGCTTTCGATCGAGTCTGGCATAAATCTTTAATTTCCAAACTGCCCTCCTACGGTTTCTATCCTTCTATCTGTGCCTTCATGGCTAGCTTCCTTTCTGGTCGTTCTATAGCCGCTGTTGTAGACGGCCATCGTTCTTCTAGATCTATCAACAGTGGTGTTCCTCAGGGCTCTGTCCTATCACCAACTCTCTTCATTTTATTCATCAATGACCTAAGCTGTACATCTAACCCTATCCACTCATATGCTGATGACTCCACCCTTCACCTTTCCATTCGGTTCCCGCAACGCCCATCTCAACAGTTACTTCAACAAACAAGGGATGAGGCTATGGCACACCTAATGTCTGACTTGGCTCGTATCTCTGACTTGGGTAAAAATAATATGGTCGTCTTTAATGCATCTAAGACTCAGTTCTTACACCTATCAACCCGACAAAATCTTCCACAGGTACACCCACTAATGTTTAATAATATTCAGCTTAATCCTGCATCATCCTTGAACATGCTTGGAGTTTCATTTACTCGGGACTTATCTTGGAAAGATCATATTACATCTCTTGTAAAATCTGCTTCCAAGAGATTGGGTGTGCTAAGCCGACTCCGCTCTTTCTTTACCCCTGCACAATTGTTGACTCTATACAGGGGTTTTATCCGCCCCTGTGTGAAGTACAACTCTCATGTGTGGGGAGGCTCCCCACATACAGCTCTTCTCAATAGGGTGGAGTCAAAGGCTTTTCGTCTCATTAACTCTCCTCCTCTTACTGACTCCCTTCAACCTCTGTCTCTTCGCCGCACTGTTGCATCTTTATCTCTTTTCTATCGCTACTTTAATGGTCACTGCTTCTCTGAACTGTCTGCGTGCATTCCTCTACCTCTACGACGGGCGCGTAGCACCCGTCTGACAGCAAACTCTCATCCCTTTTCTGTCCAACTCTCTAATGCAAGAGTTAACCGTTACTCCCAGTCTTTCATTTATGCAACAGGTCAGCTCTGGAACTGTCTCCCTCTGTCTGTATTTCCTGCTGCCTATGATCTCCAGTCTTTGAAACGCAGTGTGTCCAGGCATCTCAAAATGATCGGATCTTGATTTTGGCTCTCTATTGTATTTTGTTTTTCTCTTGGAGGGAACTGTTACTGCGGGCTCATGGCCTTTGGTTCCTTCTTCCTCGCATAAAAAAAAAAAAAAAAGATGTTGCTATATACAGATTTGTGATAATTTACCACTGTCCATCTATTATATTAGTCCAAAAACTGGAGGCATGAGGTGGGTGGTTCCGGTGCCCTAGTTGTTGAAGATAAAGCAGTGTTTGCCCTACGGTTTACATCTTTGTTCCGTATCACTGAACATAGTGTCCAGCTAGAGATATCTCATTAAAAAAAAAAAAAAAAAAAAAATCGGAGACATCAGAGACTTTACCGTCCGTAGGAGGTGGTCTGCCCTTAACAGACAAGTTTTTTTTTTTTTTTAATGATCGATGTTCAAAATGGTGTGAGATTGATATATAGATAAGTGGATACTTAGAGAGAGAGAGAGAGAGAGAGAGAGAGAGAGAGAGAGAAATTAACCATTATCTTCTTCTGCGAGCATAAAAAACAAGACAAGCGAGTACAAAAGGAATGGTTCAAATGAAATCGGACAACCGGAAAAGAAGCCATGGAGAGAAAAAAAATATAGAAACGAAACGAGAGAGAGAGAGAGAGAGAGAGAGAGAGAGAGAGAGAGAGAGAGAGAGAGAGAGATTAACCTTCATTTTCTGCTGTGAGCAGAAAAAAAAAAAAGGACAAACAAGTACAAAAGGAACGGTTCAACTGAAATCAGAGAATCGGAAAAGAAGCCAAGGAGAAAAAATAAATAAACGGAATGAGAGAGAGAGAGAGAGAGAGAGAGAGATTAAAAGGCCGAGATGAATGGGAAGGAGTCTAGGAATCATATTCTTGGCTTTAGAGCATTTGCAAATGTCTCTTCCGTTGTTATTTATATTCTCCATATTATATCTATAGATTCCTCTCGTATGTTACTGATGCAAATTATATCGATGGCAAAAATACATGAAATGCACACAAGGGAATACTTAGGTATAGTATATAAAACAGCGGAAGGTGGTGCTCCCAGTGGCAGGTTGGGGCATCCACCGATCACTTACTTATGTACCGCACCCTTAAGGTGTCTCTACGCTGAGTAACAAATCAAATAATTTCATGTAACTTATTAAAGCGCGCTTTGTGAGCGCGTGACGATTGAGCATGCGCCATGTTATCACAGTTTCTCCTCTGATATACACAGCGTTATGACGGAAAATCTTTTTAAATATGATATTGTAACTGATGCGTTCACCGATTACAGCCGAACACTCCCATTGAGAACTCGAGATTCCAAGGAGTTTTTACGCCTTTAAGTTTGAGTTTTTAGTCGATAACAAAAATTTATTGAATTACTGTATCACAAGGAGAAAGACTTTCAACTCTAACTCACATAGTAGTGAAATTATTAGCTTCTTTGCGTTACGGTCGGGTCGGGTCGGGTCGGGCCTGGCCTGGCCTGGCCAAGCCACTCATTTCCAAACTTAACAATACGGTCCTTATATAGGGGTTTATATCCGAGGCGAGACTGGCGTTTTTTGGTTACATAATGCTACTCAGGGAAGAGCAACTGATCATCCTCACCTTAGTTATCAGAACTTTGTAGCCTGCTTCCAGGGCCCTAACTCTTCTGATCGGGTACAAAAATGACTGGATGATAAAATCACAGATATAATACGTAAAAAATAAATACATATCGCAACGAAGTCTACCATGGCAACGAGTATACGGTCTTAGGAGAGACGAAGCGGAAGGAATGAAAGATATGAAGGCCAGAAATAGAAGAGAGGAAGGGAAAGAAGAGAACAATAAATGTGAACGTGGAGATAACAGAGGGGAGGGGAAGAGAGAGATGGAAAAATAGAGAACACAGAAGAGAGGCACATGAGGGGCACAGAGGCAAAACCGAGATTTGAAATGAAAGGAAGCAAATGGAAGGGATGATTAAAGCACAGGGCTAAAAAGGAAGGTGGAGGAACAGTTCTGGAATGTAGGAGAGAGAGAGAGAGAGAGAGAGAGAGAGAGAGAGAGAGAGAGAGAGAGAAAGGTGTAACAGCCGATAGGTGATGATACGGAAGAATAGAAACAGAAAAATGGAGAAAGGAGAAGCAAGGAAAGAAAACAACAGGTGAGAGGGCAAACTAATTGACAGAAGTGAGATGACACAAATGGACAGAGGAGAGTCTGGGACAGAATTCCTAATCAACCTACAGTACAAATGCAGGCACCGTACTTGAACACTCTCACGTTCCTATGATATTACTCTTAGTTGAGTAAAATCGTCTGGCGTCAGCTGGAATTAAATATTGCAGTTGTCCCGGCCATGAAAGGATTAATGGTGTCACTGCCAACACCCTCAGGCTCCTATGATTCACTCTCAGCTCAACAGAATCCTCTGTTTTCAGATTAAATAGAATACCAGAGTTGTTCGGCGCTGACGAGGTACCAACACGTGGGCAGCTGCGGCGTCCACCCAGGAGCCAAACCTCTTCATATTTCCCAGCACCTCGCAGTGAGGAAGTCTATCGTCCGTCTCTCGTGAGGTACTGTTCCCGACGCTGTATGTGTACTGGACTGTACAAGCAGGACCGCCCCACAGAAGCAGTAGTTTACCTGTGGTCGACGGGGCTGCTCAGCTGGTGAGATAGGGGTAAAATAAAAGAAACAACAACAGCCAAAGTTGCCCGACTATAAGAAGATTAATGATACCTCTATCAACACACTCAAGCTCCTGTGATTCACACTCAGCTAAATAAAATTATCTGCCGGAAGCTGTAATGGAATTCTAGACCTGTTCCCGATTATGAGAGGGTTAATGTACTAATTCAGAAGTCCTGAGGTTAAAACGAATATCCTAGACACTCTTCTCAGAAACTGTCCGTGAAGGGCATCAGTGACAGTGTTGCGTACGACCAGTATTGTTGTCGCACAAAAAAATAAAAAATAAAAAAGCAAAACACCGATACGAAGCTTCCTTGGTTGTGCTTTTGTTTCTGACATGACAAAAAATATTGAAATATAAAGGAATATATTTGTTTTGTAACGTCCCGGTGTGGATTAGAAAATAAGCCTGGGTACTGATGTCAGATATAAAGTATAGCAGACTGAGGTGAACTGCATTAATCCTTACTCATGCAGTGTCTTCAGTGCTGTGTGAACTGAACTTCAGGATACATGGCCTGTGGGTCAGTCTGCCCAAGATCCTGATACAAAACACGTTCCATAATAATGACTTAGGTAATATAAATCCAAGCCGCAAGGTAGCTCGTTAAAACCTTCATCCATTATCTAGTCTTTTATTGCCCTATCACGAACGTAGAGGCCCGATGTTAGACTGCTTTGTCTAGGTGTTTAAAGCAAAAATAACCATTTGCCTTTCCTGAGAGGTGTTATAAGCAAACCAGCTTCTCGATTTTAATCCCTAAACCATTACACAAGTATGGTGACCATTCAGCACAGTAAATGGCCGCCTAGATTATGAGAAATCATTTGCTTTATCAGTGCCCAGTGCCATGAAAGTAAAACTACATCGAGGAAGAGTAGATGGTAAGCGTTTCCATTTATTACAGCCTATATAAAAGGCTCCAGCTCAATTTATAATTTGTGGACTGAACTGTGGAAACAAGACAAAATAGATGATCATGTCTGGCTTCCCTCAGAGAAATGGGGGGGAGGAGGAAAAAAGCAATACAAAAAATGGAAAACGTTGGTGAATAACAATTGTACGAGAAAATATTACAGGCACAGACACACGGCAACAGTGTGACAATGTGACAGAGTTGTTTTACGAACATACACAAAGTTCAGTTATTCCAGATTCTCAGAGAAAGATGAAAAACAGTGAACTGTAAAAAAAAAAAAAATACAACAGGGATAGATTGAGGAGTGACAAATATATCACAAAGTTTATTCAAAACAGGATCAAAAGCCGCCGTAAAAATATATTTCAAATAAATATACCGAAAAGTGGCAGGTGTGATGAAAGGGAAAAGAAGGATGGACAATAAAAAAGGACTGATGGAGGGAAGTGTGAAAAGAATCATCTGAAAGGAAAGCAAGAGAAAAGTGGAAGCCGGAGAACTGAGAGAAAAAAAGAGAATGGAGATCTTTGATCCTGAAGTAAAGTCTTATTAAATTTTCAAAAATTTTATAGTTCAGCTAAATGCTGATGTGAGGATTAGCTGAGCGTTATTCCTTATTTTCAGATAAAATATGGAAGGAATAGTAAAACAGTGGCAATGTCCTACTAAATCTCTAGCGTGAACTAAACTGGAACAAAGTAGTCCAGGGTTCAAGTCATGTCACTCAGGATACAGTTACATCCATCAACTTAGGTGATAATAACCATGTTTAAATCCAGTCAGAGGAAACTAGGTCGATCCTTGTTAAATCAGGCACAGGGGGGTAAATTTTGTTCAATTAATGTCTGTTCAGTGCCACTCAGGTTCTCTTAGATCTGTGCGGGTCCATTTTGGTCCATTAAGGCCAGTTTAGGGCCACTGAGGTCCGATTAGATCCTCACAAACCAGTTTGGTTCATTAAGGTCAGTCTAGGATCATTCAAAGCCACTGAAGGCCAGTCAAACATTGTAATGTTCATTCAGGTCCTTCATATGCAATCCTGTCAAGTAAGATCAATTGTGGTCTATTTAAGGCCATTCGGATACTGAGTGAATGAAGGGGAACTGATGAGGCGAAAAGACTTCACTCTGTTTCAAAGTGCTTTAACTCAAAATCTTCCCAGCATATTGAACGATATTTTATCTAGAGGAGAATACGTTTCTTGAACAAAGAAAGTGAAACGACATTCTGTAGTGCTGGACGCAGGCTAATCATACCTAACGGTTATAGGTGTTAAGAAGTTAAGGACTTGCGTGCATCTTCACTCGCCCAGTATTACTAACACGTCTGTCATTTGCACATAAAAGACGAAGCATCAACATACAGTAGGCCTACATACAGTACAGTAGGCCTACGTACAGCATTTTACAGTATAATAAGCATTGACCTACAGAACTATTCTAATAGACTACAGTATAAAGACCATATTAATCGCCGCACTTTTTATATTGCACCACATTGCCACACAACAGCGCTTACGGCAGAACATGTCTCAACCTTTATACAGCACCAAACATTATACTGTCACAACTATACATTACGGGCTGTCACACCAACAGCACTACAAGAACAGCTCCCTACCACCATCATGAACATTTCGGTACATCCTCATCATCATCACACACTTATGATGCTTGAATAAGTAGATATGTTGGTTGCTACACGCAAGGAAACTAGTACGGTTCCAGGTTGGGGTTGGAACGGTTTGATGATGTTTTCGACAAAACAGGCTTTACTAATCTCCCATAATACCCACCGACATGTCGTAAAATCAGTCCCGCTAATACCTCAAACCAGTCATGAATGAAATAGTCCCAGCATGTATTCAGTACGGATGGTGGGTATTAGTGCAAAGTGAAAACATGGGATGGAATGTGACATAATATGAACAGAGAACACTACTATGAAGATAAACATACAACCTGTGAGAGTAGCAGTATGGAATATTTTCATACGCGTAATGTTACACTGACACGACTACATTAACAAAGGTACTTGTACGCAGCTCTAGATGTGGGATCAAATAAAATTCTTTAGCATAATTAACTCGTTTTTAGAGACAGCAAGAGAGAAAGCAGATTCAGAATGCATAAAGTCAGGATGCAGAGAGGAAGGCCGGATATTAAACTTGGACGAGTTTGAGAGGAGTCTGAAGTGAGACGCAGTTTGAGAAAGTGAGAATAAAAACCAATTCAGCAGCGTATCCTTTAGTCCTTCTGTCCAATGATGTATTTTACTAGTATATTTTATTCTTGCTCCCCCCAGATAATTTTATTTAGTTAGGGAGAGACTTTTCGAGGGCAAATCAGCATGAAAAATGACAAAATAATCAATAAGAGCCAACATGTCAGTCACAACATAGAGAACCTTCCTGGCTAAAACACAGTAATGCCCTGACAACAGAGGCTGAAGCTGAGAGGGTACGCCTGTCTCCCAAAACACCGTAACAAAGTTATTTGATACTGAGTATTGCTTATCATTATTTTTACTAGCGTTTCAGCCTTTTTGTGTAAAGTCAAACAAGCTACAAGGAGGCAAGTTAGCTGAGACTGGGTAAAGTATTCATATCGCTTCCAGCACAGTCCTAACACACAACCGTATATGCGTTTACATAGCAGCTTTCTTAGCACATTTGCCTTAGCGATTTGTTTTGTGTATGACCCAATGATATCCTCTTGTGTTACTGATACAACTTATGTAAATATTAAATGGCTTTAATGGCACAAAAGACGAAATAAAGATGAACTATCCAAAATATATAAGTAAATAAGAGGTGTTACATTGTTTCACATGTCATCTAGCATGCGGATTACAAATTATCCAACCTTCACTGTTTATCATTCAGCCAGCAATCCTTTGAAACTAAGTTGGAAACCCCCAGCTGAGGAATGTTATCTGACGGTAGCCACCGTGCCTTACCTGAAAGTTTAGTGACAACAAAGTTTAGTAATTTTATTTGAAACACATGGTACATCTTCATACTGTTTCCAGTGTTTTTCAAATATCAACACTGATGTGATTTAATAACGAATTTAAGTGAAATAAAAACTGTCAGACATGCTACAGCTTCAATAGATCAGGCATTTTCCTTCCAAGAGTATGTTTGCTTTATTCAGTGCTTCCTTCAAGGACACCAAATTAATTGCTTTACTCTGGCATGTGAATTACTTTCAGAAGCTGACCAATAAAACATAAAAATTGACGGATTTTAACATCTTCAGTATGATGATGTCTTTTCAACACTGTTACTGCTACATCACATAATCGTACGCTGCTTAGGAGAGACTTTTCGAGCTGTAGGAGTTAGATTAGGCCGATATTAACCCGTTTATTACTAGGGAATCTTCTTTGTATATTTTAATACAATCTGGTATATCGGAATGTAAAGCATAAAAGAACATTATCAAAGTAGAGAGGGGATACATACAACTTTTTTACCTGCCATGAAGATACTGTTCTTTAGTTTTTCCCTGCTACCTACAGACAAAGATATTCAACTTTGGAAAGCTTCCTCTCACTGAAAAAATTAATGAAGGAGATGTTTAACCCCTCCAGTTCAAAATGTCTCTCCTAAGTGTCTGAAAATAGCTAGATTAAAAGACACAATAAGTCCACGGGGTGAAAACTGAACAACAGGGTTAACATGACAATAAAGACAATCTGTTGGAGAAGAAGATAAAAAAATAATAATTTCTTTTCGTCTAAGTTTGTGGTCTGGTTATGGCCTCATTATGAGAACTGCGCAAAGGTTCGGAAAAGCCCCCCAAAAGGACAGACAACTTTATAACACCTGTCAAGACGAAAGTGACTAGACGGTATTCCGCCATACACAACACAGTCAGTAATGAGGTGGAAAGGTTAAACTACTATCATTTACTACTACACACTTTCATAGTAATGTCAGGTATTTCGTCGGGGGAGGAGGGGGGGGAAGAGATGCCTAACCTTTCACCATCTTGGTCTGAACTTCTTGAATCATGTCACGTATGCTAGATGTACATTCCTGATACCCACAGAAGTAGTTATTCATCTTCGAGAAGACCAGTTTAAGTGAAGTGGTAAGTGAAAGCTATAGGTCGTCCCCTAGTTCGGAAAACTTCCTTAAACTGAATCGGATCATCTGGGGGCGCCAAGAAAAGAAAAACGAAGAATAGTGTATGCCGTACGTTAGAAATGGCTTCTATTACTGTACTTCTCTTAGGTCCAAATGCAAGAAGGAGGTTTGAATCAGACTTGGGACTTGAGTCGGTCTTAGGCCAGACTTGAGACGTGCCCACCAAAAAACGATATGGAGAAAGAAGACTTGAACCTTGCACAGGCTGAGCCGATGCTCTTAAGTCCAAGCCACCTCTGACTGGGCTTGAATCGGACTTGAGCAGTGAGGTTCAGTTATTTAACAGTTTTGTAGGGTAGATGTGCATTTAAAACGATGAATGATTTATTAACAAACTCCAGTACAACAAAAGACGTGGCTGCATAAGATCCTTAGCAAAAATTATTTGAAATTTATGCAAAATATTATGCCGCCAGGAAGGTATATAGGACGCTTTCTGTATGCGTGTTTAAATTTTACCTGAATAATTTTCCATCGTTTGAAGATGTTACACAAAAGTTTTGCTGGTAATGCTGTATGATATTCATATTTGCATTACGATGACATCAGTTTTAATGTACATTACAGTACCGAGTACGCTGCTAGCCTATGACAAAACTTTCTTGTACAGTTTCCCATACAACTGAAATTAATATGTAGTTCATTATTCAGTTTACATAATGTCTAGTACACTTCGTATTGTGAAGATAGCAAAGTACCATATATTTAACAGTCTTTTGTACTTCAGCACAACTTACAAAATTGTATACAGGCTGCGCACATTTTAACTGTACACTATCGAATATTTTTCATAGCCTATTCAGCTCATTATAATGTAGGTACTTTTTAGCAGACCTTTTTCCACGTTTTATAACATGGATTACAGTAACAATATAGGATTTACCATACATTTCGTATAGACACTATCCATGACTACTAACATTTGGACGATACAAGTGGAATCTTAGTTAAATTTTAATGTCAAAAGTCTACACTGTGATTGGCTGCTTTGAAAACAGTTGAAGTTTTTCCCCAAGTCCGTGGCTTGAGCCCCACTTTGTGAAGTCAGATTTGAGCCTCGATTCAGTATATGACCAAGCTAAGCTTGCTGAGTCCGACTTGAGTAAAGCTGTGAGCTCGGACTTGGGAACATCCCAAGCCCAACTTCCAAGTTTGGCTCAAATGCCTCAGTGTCTTTTTTTTTTTTTTTTTTTTTTTTTTTTTTATGTGTCCGACTCTGGGCACAGGCTTCACAGCCTGCTATCAAGGCCCAGTAGTCCTTCTACATACCACATACCTCTACATGTCACCACTTCGGCGCTAACACCCACCGTCCATATTGAATACATGCTAGGGCTGTTTCATTTAGTAGGGGTATTTTCACACGTCGGCGGGTCCTCTGGTAGATCAGTAAAGTCTGATTTCATGAAATTCAAACCCTTAAACTGTTCCCTGCCCCAGCGGGGATTTGAACCTGGGTCCGGTCGGACCGCAGACCACCTCTTTATCGATTGAGCCATGCTTTATATGCCTCTCTGCACCCCACACAGCCAGAGACATATTTTCATCCATTATCTCACCACTTCTGCTTTTAACTTTACTCAGCTGACTAATATTTGTGATTTAACACTTTCCCAGTCCAAGCTCCCTGCAGCCTGCAGAACCTTCTCGCTTCCCCCCCCCCTCCTTCCTTCTCTCCTCCCCCCTTCCTACCTTGCCGTGCACGCGATTTTTTTTTTTTTTTCCACCCCGTAATAGTTGGATTAGCGAATTTGTTTTTATACTGTTAGAAAGCTGAGACTTTGAAGAATAAGATGAAAGAAAAAGGAAAGTGATATTGCAGAAAGCAAAATAGTTATGACGAGTACGAGTTGAACGAGCGCATGTGAAAGTTTATACCACTTCCTTTTCTAAGCTTTTTTTGGTCACGTTTTCTAATTTTCCCATAAATGAAAATAGTATCACTGAACTGGAAATTCAGTCGGCTAATATCAAACCAAGTTTCAGGACGCTAGACGCAATTCCTGGTTTATGGTGAATATTTCTTTGGTTGGACACGGATTTGAGTCCAGGGAGCGGGTTGGACACTTCCAGGTTGAACGCGGATCCACGTCCAAAGACCCCGAAAGTGTTAGGAGAGGTTTCGATTTTCCCGTTTCCCTGGTGTGGTGCCTCAGGAGGGAAAACTGCTGACATACCCTTAGTGTGAAGGTGATGCCGTCAAACATTTGGAGAATTATGTCCTTGACTGTAACCTCGTCATACTCATCCTTCCCGCTGCTTTTATATATTTCGTGTGCCTTTGTTCCTTTGCTGTTTACATCATATTGCATACTGCTCCGCACTTGTTCAAAACTTTCTTTCACTGCAGTTTTCACGCTTGGATAACTTGTTCCAACATACTACACTCATTATTTAAACGAATCGTAAAATGGTCATTTCACCATCTTGAATGCTGAGATGTAGCATGCAGTTAACCCTAGGATATAGTGCTAAGTACGAAGAAGTTCTACAGTATGAAAAAGACGTAAGGCTGTAGTAATATCTTATTTTTCAACCGAGGTTCGGAAAATAAACTGCAAAAGGACGAAAATCTCCTAATGGATGAACGATACAGACAATTAAGTAGAGAGAAATACTACGCAGTCACTGAAACCCATACCTGCAGTGTTCACGCTTCGCTATGTTTACTCCCACTGACTACATGAGAAATTTAGGCAAAAAAAAAAAAAAATGTAGATGGAAAGGAGTATGCAAGAAAAACGTTAGGGTATCTTATATATATATATATATATATATATATGTGTGTGTGTGTGTGTGTGTGTGTGTGTGTGTGTGTGTGTGTGTGTGTGTATTGGGAAGAAGAAACCAAAGATAGGAGCTCACGAGTTTTTCCCTCCAACAAAAAATAAAATCATGAAAACGGAGTGCCAAATCCAAGATCCATTAATTTTGAGATACCTAAATACACTACTGTACGTTTAAAAGACTGGAGGTCATAGTTAGTAGGAAATGCAGAGAGAGGAAGACTGCTCCAGAGTTGACCTGTTACATGTATGGAGGACTGAGTAACGTTTACCTATTGCATTAGATAGTTGGAGAGAAAAGGGATGCGAGTTTGCTGCTAGACAGGTGCTACGAGCTCGCCATAGTGGTGGGGGTATGCAAGGAGACAGTTCAAAGGAGCAGTGACCAGTGAAGTAGCGACAGAAGAGATATGAAGATGCAATAGTGTGGGGAAAATATAGAGGTTTAAGGGAGCCAGTAAAAGGAGGAGAGTTAATGAGACGAATAGCCTTTGACTCCACCTTGTTGAGAGGAAGTGTGTGTGGGGAACCTCCCTACACATGAGAGTTGTACTCTACACAGATGCAAAAAAGAAAAGTAAACGTGTATAAAGTCAACAATTGTACAGAGGTAAAAAAGCCAAGAAGTCGGTTAAGCACACACAATCTGTTAGATGCAGATTTTACAAGAAAGGTAATATGATCATTTCAAGATAAATCCAGAGAGCATGAAACCCCTATTATGCTCAAAGATGATGCAAGATTGATTTGGGTATTGTAAAAAATTAATGGGTATTTCTGTGATAGATTTTAATGGATCGAAAGATGTAAGAACTATCCATCCATTTATTAATCTAGCTTTCTGTTTATTTATGTTTCTGTCTGTCTGTCTGTCTATCTATCGCATTGCATGGGAGGTGAGGTCATGGACTTCCAGTTATTTTTGTTCTTACTCAGTAACGACCCGATACCACGACACACCACACGTTCTTTTGTATTCTCGCACCATATCTCACCACCTGGTTCTTAGGCTACCTCTCCTTCTCCTACCAGCCTCTCTATTCACTGACCCGGTTAGTCTCCCAGTTTTTTCAGAGCGACTGCAGATACAAGGGTAAGTCGAACAAGGGACTTAGAAAACACCCAGACCCATAATATTCCCTTTGAGGTATAGGTGCCTCAGGCTAGGCTTTGGCAGCCCAGTATATTTAAGGGTAGATAACCATCCCACTTCCCTTGATGGCATTACATGACAGAAACAACTCCAGTTACACATTAGGGATCGAACCCATGCAAGGCCGTCACTCCGACTGGGGTGTTCTAACCACTGGACCACCGGGCGCCTCAAGGAACATAAATCAACAAATAATGAGCAGAGTTGTGGAGTAAAAGCCAAAAGAACATTCATAATTCAGTCTGAGAATAATCAGATGAATACAGTCAGAGAAAGGCTATCACCAGAAAGAAGTAGGACAAGTTCTCATAAAGAATGAAAAATGTTACGATATACAAGTCCCACTGGTAGTCAGTTATCATCAGAACACACTTTGTGTGGCTAGGATTTTCATTTTAATAATCACTCTCGCTGGTTGTCAAATGGATGATGGCTTAATGTTTGAAAAGTACAAACAGACAAGTATAAATTAGGCAGATAAGTTTGTGAATATGGGCTCAGACACATAAAATAAATATAGGTGTGTGTTGGATATATGTGTAAAAATAAGAATGCAAACAGTCAGACTTATATACCACGTGAGGTCAAGAAATCTTGTGTTTACGGATTCAAACATGTTTAATTTGTCAGTGGATTAAGTGTTTGGCATCTGTGTGAATGAAGCTAAAAGTACAAACAATCTTAAACACAACTCAGACACAAGAAAGTTAGTGAATTTGAGTTGATACACATAAATATCTATTTCAGCTAATATCTGGTAGACTTAGAAGTCCAGATTTAAAAAAAAAAAAATCCTATGCGTAGCCCTAGCTGAAAAATAAAATGTAAATATGGACTGAGACAGGTAAGCAGAACGTCAGCGGTATTCAAAACACGAGATGACCTTTGACCCCGGCATGGCCTGCAAACACTTCATCGCCATCATGTCAATTTATTATACTCTCCTTATCGCTCTCGTTCGTCTCATTACTTTCATTCTGTGACGTAATATTCATTTTGTTCATAATTTGTTATTCTTACTATCACTGTAGTTCGTCCACGTCATCTCCTTTATCTGACGACGTGTTAGTGTTTTTGTTTCCTTCCCATATTTTCTCTCTTGCTACAGTTTGTCCGCTTAAACTCTTCACTCTGATGACGTATTACTTATTGTTCCATTTTTCTTTTCACTTTACCGTTATAGTTCGTCCACTCTAACTTAGCAGAGATTTTCGTCCTTTTGCAATAATTTCCTGTTGCTCAGTGGCAGAGTTGTATACTGTAGTCGAAATTGTTTTTTTTTATTTAAAATACGAGAAATCTCTTATAAGTTAAAAAAAAAAAAATACCTAGAGTCAGCAAAAATAACCTAAACTAATTCGTCGTCGTCGTGAAGACGTCAATCACTTCACTCCACTTACGTATTCGATATCCCATTATTGGCACCATCAGACGACTGGTCCAGCTTCGGAGGGAATTTCTGAACTGGAAAAGTTAGATAAAGCCTTCATTACCCCCTTCGATACGAGGTCTTTACTAAAATGAATAAAATTGTCTGGAAGCAGTAACAATAACAGTGAGTATTTGGTCACTGTAATAAGAGTATTATTGAATTATACTGTATATCAAGGGTGATTGATGCAAGTAACCACTGCCATACGAGAGGTCTTAATTAAATTCGTCTGATGGTAACAAGAATTATTTTAATCCCGTCATTCAGAAGGAGGCCTTTGGTTTGTTCTTACTGTCACTAGAAAGTTCTATTCAGTTCTGAAAGGATTTTGAGCAGTGAAGGAATTAATGTAGACAATATCTAACCTTGCTAGTTCAGCAAGACATTCCAGAAGTGAATAAAATATCCTGGAGATATACTGAATAGAATTAAACACTGCCAACGTTCTACAAGGAATGCAGGATGGTCTGCACACAGCTACGGAACGTGATATAGTTCTGGGCAAATGTCTTTGACAAGAAATGGACATATATACAAAAAAAAAAAAGGTCCCCAGAATTGTGTGATTTGTGTGGCTTTACCTTTGACCCCATGGGTCTTTTTAAAAGCCTAAATAAAAATGAGAAAGTGTATGGGAATGTTTGCCCAAGAAACAACTGTGACAAGTTTGAAGCGAATTACTGAAGAAACAAAGGATGGAGACAAATTGAAAACATTTGGAAGAAGGAAAGAATGGCGAAAAAAAAGACAGACAGATAGACAGATACTGAGCAAGAACAGTAGGTCTCAGTACTATGGGATGGAGACCTAATTAAGATGTCATCGAATTAGAGGGATTATGGGTGCAATCGAAAGGGTCCATGAAGATTGTTTCTCAGACATTATATGACAGGTATCATTCTTAAGCTGAATAAAATAGTCTAGGTGTAGCCAAAATGAAAGACAGAAGGAGCCATCATACTGGAAGCACTGATGTCCTTCAGTGAACTATCTATTCAAAGTTTAACCAGATCACATGAAAGTAACAAAAAAAAATCATACTGCAAGAGTTGCTGTTCTTAAGCGCAAGAGGCCATTGCAAAGTTGAGTGCAGCTGCTATGAGGCGGCAAGAATAAAACAAAACAACTCTGATGATACCTTTAATAGTCACACCGTTCCCAAGCTTATCCACCACCCTAACATAACCCAAAAAGCTTCTCCTGCATTTTAAGCAAAACCCTCAGCCTCATTTAATATACACGCCTGACGCACACACCTCAGATGCACCTAAGACAAATTCCAGGTGCGCACTAGACACACCACCAGAACCCCCCCCCTCCCCAATACACATCCCATAACGCTTATAAAACCATACGGTTGAAATTTGCCAGATTTACCCTTCAAAACAGTATAATGACTGTCAGTGAGTGACACAGGGACATACGCCAGATTTGATTGCCCTTGTGGATGCAGCAAAAAGATGCCACAGTAATGACTTGCGTTTCGATGCGGGAGATCCTTTCTAAACCGAACACAATTGCTTGGAGACAGCAGGAATAAGCTATAAGAAGATTTTATCGTACTGAAAATATGCTCTAGGCCAGAACACCAGCTGCTCTCACCT
The DNA here is from genome assembly GCF_032717465.1 of Coenobita brevimanus. Classification (NCBI taxonomy): domain Eukaryota; kingdom Metazoa; phylum Arthropoda; class Malacostraca; order Decapoda; family Coenobitidae; genus Coenobita; species Coenobita brevimanus. The sequence goes on from NC_137031.1 coordinate 5,027,889, forward strand.
AACACCTTAACCTCGTAATTTCAGACGGCAGTTTTGTTTATATAGCTACCATTCCATTTCTAGACGATTTTATCCAGTTTGGAAGTGTTTCCCAAATGCAAATGATATACTGTCTATCTTTTCCTAGACTGAATACAATCGTTTGGTGATTTCATAAAGAGAATAGAAAGAGTCATTCTTGAGGTGAAAGGATCAAGGGATTGCGAAGCTAATGGTGGTGGTGGTGGTGTGGTGGTAGTAGTAGTAGTAGTAGTAGTAGTAGTAGTAGCAGCAGCAGTATAGTAGCAGTAGTAGTAGTAGTAGTAGCTGTTGTTGTTGTTTGTGTTGTTTTTTGGTACAAGGAGCAGCAACAGTAGCAATAGTACAGCAGTAGTTGCAACGCCAGGCTCATGTGAACGTAAACCCAGTGTACTACAGCCTAGAGTTCCCCTTTTCCTACAACTGACATCCCCATTCCGGAAACAGGGAAGGAGCTGAGGGACGTTTGTATAACCGGACACCGGGAATCCCGGGTTACGTCAGTGCCACCGCATGAAGGTGTTCCTCACCAGCACCGAAACTGATGGCAGAATCAGGCGACAAAAACCAAGACCGTTGTGGAAAGATCAAGAGAATATGAAGGAAGATGGTTTGGATTGGATGGATGGAGTGGAAGAAGAGGAGGGCTTAGGATCAATGCCTACCGACTGCACGAGGCTCATGAAAGCAGACAATCAGTTTTTACCAAGTCACAATCTTCCCACGTAATCAGTCGCACAGTAATCAAATTTACACGCAGGTTCCGAGTAGTACTGCTGTGTGAACAGATGCATAAAGGGAAACAGACCTTGTTCAAGAGTCTGACCGGCTCGAGAATTAAGCTGTGTGTGTGTGTGTGTGTGTGTGTGATCAATATGGTATTCCATTCTACCCTTCTGTACCACATAAGGTCAACCTCTTCCAGTATTACCATCCACTTCGCTTTGAAAGATTTATGTATGTATGTACGTATTATTTATTTTTGCACACTACTGATGTCATATTCTCTAAGTTGCATACTGCAGTGCTAGCCATTACAACACAGGCTTTCCCTTACATGAAAGAGGGCACCTTGCACTGGATGGACAGAGTGGAGATGAATGATGACTGGGCTGCTTCCAGACATTTTTCTTGCTGTGAGCCTAGGTCAACTCTGTAATGAGGACAATGGGATAATATGCTTAAAAAAAAAAAAAAATGTGTCACAGTTAGTCGTCGTTTTCAGATCCTAAATCTTACTTTCAATTTTTGCCGTTAAATCAGCATTAAATAACGCGTACTTTTTAGGGTTCCATTGCTACCGCCAACGTTGAATCGCCAGTTTCCATCTGGCCATTTACCTTACCAGCTGCATGGAAATAATCGTGATACCTTGACAAAACTCCTAATTTATAACGAGAACTTCCTCTAACAAATTTTGATGTGCTATTCTGCCACCGCCCTACGTTATTACATTACTTGAAAAGATGCCTGATTAATTTTCATCAGCCGAATAAACACTCATGGTGCACAATGTGATAATGGACACCTCAGTGAAAGTGGTGGAGTTGGTTATTTTTATTTACACAGTGTTATGATATATGGTACTGTGTAGGCTGATACATCACGAGAATAATACAGACAGTGTTAAGAACGCCATGTTGACAGTTAACTACTGTTGCCCTAATATAATACTGTTGATAAATAACTTTTGCAACATTGTTTTCCACATTGCTGCTGGTGCACCATACATTCATTAGTCATAGGCAATTAGTAATTCTTCTCTCTTGTCCAATTTGGTTTGTTTCAGTAACATCCAAATACACGTCCTACACCAGCCGATCAAGAAGTATTATGGCTTATCTCGCGTCAGCCATGATACAGGAGAGGGACACCTTCACGTAGTGGCACCGATATGAGTTGTCTGGTTACACAAATGTCCCTCATCTCCCTGTCTGTCCCCCGAACTGAGAATGGTGAACCATGGATGAGGGCAAGCTATGGCCCGTAGTTCACTTGGTTCACGTTCAGATGGGCCCAGGGTTGCAATTGCTATTGCTGTTAATATTCAATGGTCACACTTACACCAAGTTAGGGGTGCCGCACACTCCGTCCTAACCCTAAACAATACGTCCTGTGGTTCCATCACCATTCCTCAGCTACTGCCACACTCTGCTGCGCTCTCATTTATGACCTGCCGTGCAACTTGCTGCCTCGCCATCACTCCTTCACGACACAACTTGTTCTCCTGACCCTCTATCCTGTTTCGCCATATATCATTCTTCTGCCTGAGAATTTTTCATACCTTCCATACGCGTCTGCTACTGTCTCCTTCGTCGTGCATCGTATGTACAGCCATAACCCAAAGTTCGCCAACAAACTTATGCAAGCACTGCGATCTGCCTTACTCATTCCTTATTCCCCCCCGAACGACCGAGGGTATCCTTCTTTTACATGCTATTTTCTTTGTTCTCCACGTTACTACTATCACAGAAAAATACAACAGATCATTCAACACTTTCAATTGCCACAACCAAAAGAGAAGAAGAGGCGAACCTTAGCTAGGTGGCTATACCATTCTTCTACTTCACCATCACATCCTTCTACGCCTGCCTCTTACAGCCACCTATATCCTCGTCCTGCTTCGTCACACACAGCTCTGCCGCCACTGGACTTTTTTTTTTCTCACCTACAAGGTAATTCCGTGTGAAGAACAATGTCGCTCCCTTGTAAGTCATCCCACTGCCGCAGCTCCCACCACACCAGTGCCACACTTCCCACCACACCACTGCCAACCCAACCACCACACCACTGCCACACTTCACCACACCACTGCCACACTTTCCACCACACCACTGCCACACTTCACCACACCACTGCCACACTTTCCACCACATCACTGCCACACTTCACCACACCACTGCCACACTTTCCACCACACCACTGCCACACTTCACCACACCACTGGCATATCGTCCACCACATCACTGGCCACCACACCATTGCCACATCTCCTATCACACCACTGCCACATATCCTACCACATTACTGCCACGTCCACCACGCCATAGCAACATTTTTCTACCACACTACTGGCACAGCTCCCAGATCAAAGCCACACCTCCCTGCATACTACTGACACGCCTCCCACCACACAACCCACTGCCACCAGACTACTGCTACATCCCCCATCACACAAGCCAATACCACTACACTACTGCCACAACTCACACCGCATCACTGCCACACCTCCCAAAACACCACTGCCACACAACTGCCACACCTCTCACCACATTAGCGCCACATCCCCAACCACACCATCGTCACACCTTCCACCACAGCACTGCCACACCTTCCACCACAGTGCTGCAATATCTCCTAATACACCATTTTCAACCCTCCCACCACACAACTGTCACACCTCCCACCACACTACTGTCACACCAACCACCACACCATTGCCACACAAGCCACCGTACCATTGCCTCACTGCCAAACCACCCACCACACCAGTCACACCACCCACCACACCACTGTCACACCACCCACCACACCACATTCACACCACCCACCACACCACATTCACACCACCCACCACACCACTGCCACACTACCCAACACATCACTCCCACACTGCACTGAACGTCGCTGCGGCAGTAGGATACGTAATGTTTCGTTGGTTATCTTTAAACTGCTTCCCACTGCTCCCTCACCCATCATTTTTCAAATTCCCTACATTTTTCCGGGCCACCCATACTGTGTGCTCCTCCAACAGCTTTGTATTCTTCTCCTGTTTCCCGTCCCTGGCTATTGTTCCCCCAGCAGTCATCGGCTATCATATTCGCAACACTACCCTTTTATTTTCTATAAAAAGCAGTTCCCTCGCATTTCGTCTTCCATTTACAATTTGTTTTTACGATATAGTCCTTGTTCTCCTCATGGAATTCCCCTATCATTTTCTAAAACACCTTCTCCCAAACATTACTTCCTCCATTTACATTAGCAGTCTTTTGGACTCATTGATTAATCTCATTTTCCCATGAATTTCCCTAACTACACATCTCACATGCACACGCCACCATACACACCACCATCGTACTGTATCCACTGCCATACCGTCATTGCCACCATCCATGACGAAGTTTTAACCACTTACACCCTAAAGAATATCTCCCCTGTTAATAATATCAAAACAAGAACCACGGTGACTCCTTTCATGTACTATCAGCAGTAATCCAATCCAGTCAAGCTAGAGAACAAGAATCGCTCACAACTGTCCATGCTACACAATACAGTTATATTCATCATCTACACTCAGCCCATTCATTTCCTCCCCGCTGAACTTAGGCAAGACGTCTGTCCTGTGTTCACCGAGCCTCACACAGCAGCCGAAAGAGTTATCCGGCTGTTCTGTTGCTTCATTACCACAGACCGAGGCAGACAGGATGTTGTGAGGAACCAACTGGCAGTATCATAAGCTTTACCCAGGGTGTCAGGTTCACTAAGCTCAGACGGCCATCCTGAGAGATTTTGTCAGCACTTTTCGTTAATTAACCACATTAGATGACGTAGATACAGTGGAACACACCATCACGTTAAAGCATTCATAGGCACCTAAATGACCAGGACTAAGTCAGAATCACCAAAATGTGTTGTTGAGGTCTCAGCCTGTGTTATATTCACATATTATATGTGCTGTAAGTTCCTCAAGGGCTTGTTATGCCGGTTTTCGATCCTCTGCACAAAGATGAATTAGGCAAGTTTTTCTTGGTGCAAGTGTGTGGAGCACACCAAGGCCTAGTTAATCTAGAACACTATCCTAGATATCTAATGTGCCAACACATAGCATCAGAATACTGTTGCAATGAATTTTGGTCACTTGAGTTAGGTATTTACTAGTTTGTTTTCATTGGACTTCAAAAGAAGGCTACCATGTTACTGCAGTTTATTTCCATGTACAGATATGTGCATGTTGTCAGTCTCGCTTAACACAACAGTATGGAGAAAAGAACTCAGAATAGTTACAAGGTCCATGTACTCAATTTTCTCAACAAATTTCTCACAACATAATTAAAATACTGACCACAAATGCTAAAAAAAAAAAAAAAAAAAGATAAAATTTTGTACCCAATTTTCAAAAAAACAGCTTGATGTGAAACGGAAAGCAAAAATGTAAGATTAAGCCATTAATCAATATAGTTTACTACATATAGTTAATTCACTTTAAACTGGCGGAGATTTTCGTCTTTTTGCAACCTATTTCCCGTAGCTCAGTGGCTGAATAAGACAATACTACGGCTCTACATGCATTCCATAACACTTCTCAGTGACTGGGTCCATATTCTACTGTTAATCTCTTATTAATGTTCATCATTCAAGATGGAGAAATGGCAAGTATTTGCTTGGTTAAATTTAACAGAGTATGGAAAATTGCACTCAAGAGCCAGCTTCAGCATTACTTACATTCTTCAAGAAGTATAAAGGCTTACATTTATAAAACTGAACATAACACTGCACGCAAGCTGCTCATCAGCTTCACCAGCTTGAAACATGCAAAACTAAATATGCGGTTCCCAACACTCACTGCTTGAGTCACAGTAACATATTCCAAGTGACTTCGAAGATTTCGTAGCACTTCTCCTTTTCGATTTACTCTGTAATTTGTACGTCAGTATCCTCCTGTATATTAACGATACAGTGTCATTACTAAATACTAATATTTGTCAGAATGCATTATTTAAAAAAAAATCGCTAATAGAGGATCAACTAAAATCCTCCTCTACAACATAGAAGGCAGCTGACCGTGACTTGTGCCACCACCTCAAACACACACTGGTCTGATGTCACTGCCTGGATAAAACCATTCAGTTTGATTAGTAAAAACCTCCAGTTTGATGCAGCTTAGTGGTGAGGTTTTTAACTTAAGGAACTGGATATAACCATCCTCCATCGCTTCACAGCTGATGGGCCTTCTAAACTTTATTGATATCATCTGGTGATAGCATGAGCACAGTTTTAAATACGTGACCGTAGTGGGATGGCTCATCCTCTCATGCTTTCATTGGTGTTTCCTCAATTTATTTATAGTCCACAACAAAGGAGCCTGCCATGTGTGTGTGTGTGTGTGTGTGTGTGTGTGTGTGTGTGTGTGTGTGTGTACAGTACCTACAGGGCACAATGAACCACAGATTAAACAGTTGCCTTCATAATAATTAACTTCAAGTTTCTAAAGCTTATAAACTGATTTCAGGACACTACACTTCGTTCATCTCAACTTAGCGGAGATTTTCGTCCTCTTGCAGCTTATATCCCGAAGTTCAGTGGTGATTTAGTTCGTTAAACCCTGAGACTGATCTCGCATCCATTTGGACAACAGTTAACCTCCCCAACAATAATTCGATCACTACCTCCCCAGCACCTACTTTGCAAACGTGGATGTAATAATCAAGCAATAACTTATGTGGTAAATTACACCTTTTATTGCAGTTCCTAAACGAAAAATAAACCTTATCAGTGAAATTTCCTGTTGTTGTCCTGTTTCTCCATTACAAATACAGCAAATGACAGTTTATTGGTTACTGCAGTATAAATAATGTCTTGGTTATCTATGAGAATTAATTACTAGTCATCCCCGATTCTGAAGTCCTTGCATGTCGCCTCGAGTGAGCTGCAGACTATAGAAACCTCTGGCATCTCAAGACCGGGTGAAGTAGAGTTGTTGGCAGGCCCGTTATCTGGCGTTGTATAGCCGGGGGCAAAAGTTCCCCTTATATTTCATCTATCGTACTTATCACAGTCCACTCCTGGCTAATATTTCTAAGCTGAGAGAAGTTTTTTGTTTTTGTGGTTATAGATGACTGTATTTTCCTTGGTAAGTTACGGAAGAAAGTGACTGATGATGCCAAAGGAGAGGCAGACGCACTGGGAGTGGAGGTCAACTGTTGTCTCTGACTATAGGACTCAGGTAAATAAGTTCTCCCAGACGAACTGTTGATACACCACTGCGTTATGTTAACACTTACAATCGTGCACTTGGGAGCAATAACTTCGCTTCACTCTAAAATCGAACATTAAAAATCTCATACATCATGTACTAAGAAATATTTTATACTCTAAAGATTGCATGACGGTCCTGGGTTTCAAAAATCATAGCTCATTATTTTAATACTGATCGTAATGGAACGTACCGGTAAGTCATTATGTCCCTCTCTGTACTGATATCAGGGAACACGTTCACATTGGCGACGTCAACATGACCGACACATCTGTCTGGCTTCATCCATGGACTGAAGACTTCACATATATTCCCGTGCAGTACATAAACATGTTAATATATATTACGCCGACTTCAAGAATGTTTAAAATAATGGTATTTTCTGCCACGTATTCAATGCCTTTCTCTCCTCCTCCTCCACCTCCCCCTTCTTTCTCTTTAGGTTAGTTGTGAAGATGAAGCTATTACTTAGCCCCAACAAAAACATTCCCATTAACAATAACTTAAAGCTCAGTAACTATTCAATCTGCAAGCTGTAGATGTGTGTCATTTGCCCACAAGTAAACAAACCATAGTCACTGTACCATAAGGCATATCCACATAGTTCGGTACTCTCTCTCTCTCTCTCTCTCTCTCTCTCTCTCTCTCCGGGCCCTAGGGGTACCGGATATTAGCGGCTGCGTCCCATCGTGTTCCTTCCGCCCCCTGACCGCCTTGTGTTCGCCCAGGCAAAGCCCAGCACCACAGCGGGGCGGGACCAGGCGCCGCCACATGACCTAAGCTGAGGTTGTATATCAGGTTGTTTGTATACACCCTTGTCTTCACTCATACGGCTCCCAAACACTTCACAGGTAAATCTGATGAAAATTAAAGTTAACCCAAAAAAAAAGAGGTCTGATACCACTCATCAGTTACAGACTTGCTAATTGTAAATACTAGTTAGGATGCATCACATTTTCGCAAATACAGCACCAAACGGCCACATCTACATCGAGCCACCCCAATGGTAAGCTAGTTACTGAACCAGAACATTCTCTATGACCCACACGACATTCACGACTTGTGGAAATCTCGGACATATGATTTTGTTCTTTACTAAAGATAAACTGAAGAAGGAAAAACAAATTAATTATACATCTTTTTATCTGTCTATCTATTACCAGACACCTTAATCCCATAAGAGGTGGCCACAAACAAATCGTCTCCATGTCGCCCCGTCCCCCGCAATTTCACTGCCCTGCTCCCAATTCACAACCCCCTTTCTCATATACCTCTCCACTCCATCCCTCCATCTCATCCTTGGCCTCCCCCCCCCTCTCCCCCCCCCTCCACGTCACTCACACTCTCCTCATCAGTCTGGCGCTCTTCATCCTCTGCAATCACCTTCACATCCACACCACAATGCTCCTTCACTTCATCATTTGTTAGTGTCTCTCCATGTGACTCCACAGGGTCCTGCCAAATAACTCATTTCCACTGATCTCTCTCTTGATTTGTGTCCCTCCAGCAAGGTCCAAGCTTCACTTCCATAGGTTAGAGTTAGTATCACAATATTGGCATGCAGTAACCTTTTCACTTCCATGCTCACTTCCCTGTTTCTTATCACCGCTTTCAAGGAACTAGCAACCTTTCTTCCTTGTTGTACCCTTTCAAGCACTTCATCCTCTAAACTTCCATCCTTACTCATCACACTGCCCAAGTTCTTAAACACACTCACATTTTCCATTTCCTCCTCATCCAACCTCACTGTACATCCACTAATTTCATTTCTTTCGAAGACCATAACTTTACTCTTCCCTACATTCACCTTTATATTCCGTTTCTTACATGCTTTCCCAAACTCAGCCACCAAACCTTGCAGATCCCCTTAATCTTCACTTAACAACACAGTATCATCTGCAAACAACAGTACAGGGAGTTCCCCAAAACTGCCCTCTCTCAATAGGGCCGCTCAAACATCCACTGCCCTACCTTGTATCTCTTTTATAACCCTATCTATATACAGATTGAACAGCCATGGAGACATGAGACATCCTTGTTTCAACCCAACCTTCAAATAGAAAAATTCACTCAGTTCACTATCCACACGCACTGCAGCCTTAGCACCTCATACATACTCATCACGGCATTCAACAACTTTCCGTCTACTCCATATACTCTTAATAGTTTCCACAATCCTTGTCTATCCACACTGTCATATGTTTCCTCCAAATCCATGAAGGCTGCATACAGCTTCTTTTCCTTCTCTATAAACTTTTCCACTAAAGATCTAAGAATGAATATCTGATCTACACAACCTCTTCCTATTCTAAAAACCTCCCTGTTCTTCTCCAACTAATTCTTCTGTTATTTCCCTAACTCTGTCAATAAGTATCCTACCATATACTTTTCCTATTACACTAAGAAGACAAATGCCCCTGTGATTACCACATACTTCCTTTTCCCTTTTTCCTTTGTACAGGGGTATGATTATACCTGACTTACCATCTTCCGGGACTCTACCTTCCTCCCAGGCCAATTTGAACATTTTCCACAACCATTCTACTATCTCTCCCCCATGCTTCAGCATTTCACCACACACTCCATCAATTCCTGGGGTTTTCCCCATTTTACCTTTCTTCATTGCTTCCACAACTTCCACCCTACTGATTTCTTCCTCTCTTTTCACATCCCTCTGTTTCCCAGCCATTCCCAAGCCACTTACACTCACATTACTTTCATTATCTATGTTCAACAATTACTTAAAGTGTTCTCTCCACCTGCTCACTTTTTCTCCCTTCTCCACTGTTAATTTACCATTTTTATCTTTCACTCTCCAACTAACTTCTTTAGCACTCTAACTCTCCTTACCTCTTTCCAGAACATTTTCTTACATTCCCTCCATTTTACACTCAAATTCCTTCCAAATTCCTCATCCACTCTCTTCTTACTGTCTTACTAAACTTTTCACCTCTCTCTTCCTCTCTACATAAAACTCTCTCTTCCGTCTCTCAACTTCTTCCACGCCCCTGTTTCTCATCCACTCACTATATGCTTTCTTCTTTTGTGTCACAGCCTCTCTCACCTCATCATTCTACCGTGCTGTTCCCTGCATCCCCTTTCGTCTTCTCTTCACCCCATACACCACCTCACATGTTGCACAGATTTCTTTTGTGAATATCTTGCACACACCTTGCACGTCCCACATCTGCTCCAATCCATGTTTACCCATTCGCTCCTCCACTTCCCTCTTATGGTCTGCCTTTTTTCCATCCTGGAGTATTGCGTTCAGTTTTGGTCACCGTATTATAAAAAGGATATGGAAAAGCTTGAAAACGTGCATTGAAGGATGACAAAGATGATACCTAGATTGAAAAATAAACCGTACGAGGAACGTTTAGATGCCCTGAATCTAATTACCCTAACAAAACAGAGGCTACGAGGATATCTAATTCAAGTATTCAAAATATTCAAAGGACATGATAACATGGCTGTTGATAAGTGCTTCATGGTTGATCACTCAAATTATACTAGAGGCAATGGGCATAAAATAATTGGCAAACGATTCCAGTCGCATGAAGCTAAGCATTTCTTCTTTAACAGAGTTGTAAATATATGGAATAAACTGCCCTCCAATGTAATGCATTGTAACACAGTACCTACCTTTAACGGTCACCTGGATAAGTATTTGTCTTCTAACCCCCAGCTTAATAGGTTTACTTCTGAATAAAACAATTGTGTATGTATAATTTTTTATTTAATTTTTTTAGAGCCGACATCAATTTATTAAATGCAATATACTTTATGCACAGACTAAGATATGCACAGATAGCCCTGAGTTAATGGTCACTACTCATACTTTTGACCTGTGATGGGCTGTGGATCACTGAGGGTCCCTGTTAGTTAACTTGCTGCATCCCAGCAAATTTTTCACCAATGACCCCCCCCCCCCCATCCCGGCAGATTTTAAAAAAATATTTCTTTGGCTAAAACCTCCGCTTTTTATGAGAAACATCGAAAATTCAGAGAGAAAGTGCTCAGTTGAGGTTAGAAATATCAATACAGGTAACAGTACCTTCACTTTGGTACCATATTCTCTCAGTCTAATCTCCAGAGAAAACGTTTTCTTAGGAGGGGTTACTGTTCCAAACCACTCATTATATGTAAATATTTATTAATATGGTATGAATTTATATGTAGTACAAGAGTATATTGGTTTTCACACAATAATATAGACGATATAAGTGTTGTTCACTCACGAAAAATATCAATATATGGCACCTTCCTTTACGACATTACCGCTCATCACTTCTGCTTGTTTCTTTCTCTGGCTTCTTTCTTCCTTTGTCCTCCACCTCGGGAATCACTTTTGCCTTGAATTTCATAATTGGAGAGACCGTGGTGTGACATGTCTTTACTGGCCAGGTCACTGCTAACAGGTGAGTTGCCAAGAAAATGGCATGTGGGGGGAGAGGGTCAGGTGGAGCCAGGTATTATCCCTGCCTGGCTTTGGGTAGAGGAAGGTCTCCCACATATACCTCCCAAAAATCACCCATGAAACTTGAAAAATGTGCAAATGATGGACCTCGCAATTGCAAAACGTATGGATACGTTGTCAGGTTTCACCATGACAAAACGTGCCAATGTATCCATACGTCGTCAGGACACCCTGGGTTGACCACCATCAGGATTTTTTTAATGTGCCAGGAGTCACTGCTTCAGGAGGTGACTTTTGTGCTTGTACCGCATAGGAAAGTTCCTAGTCTCAGTGGTATGAATGGAGCTGGGGCCTGACTGCTGCTTACCTAAATAGTGCCAGGCAAGGCTGCAACACTGTCCCTGAACATCTATACCGTGCACTGTGCAATTTTCACGCTGTGTCTGCAGACGCCCCGTTAACTCAACGTACCCGTACACAGTGTCATGCGTTACTTATTTATTCAATTATTCATTTTACTTTACTGCTTTCTCTTTCAAGTTATTCATACTGGTAGCTTATACATAAAGTATTACAGAACGTAGCTTTTCCTTTCCAGTCTTTCCTATGAAATCTCCATGTCAGTTTTTCCATGCTGCATGGTGGTTTTTACCACATTTTCTTACCAGTTTTAACTGGAGGGTTTGAAGGCAGGGGGAGCCTTCCTGCTTTACTATCCTTATCCTTCTGCATGTAGAGTTAGATCTTGCAGTCATAGTCTACTCTGTAACAAACAGCCTCGAAAGGACCATAAGGTCTGTTGCTGTTTGCTTTCCTTTGAACTTCTTTGTACTTCTCTTGTAACCTTTCCACTCTTCTTGTATGAACTACTTACTCATGCCCCCTTCTCCTATTTCTCCATTTCATTTGGACCTTGATTCTGACCACCACTTGGTGGTGGTCAGAAAGTCCACTCCCCCAACCTTTCTCTCTCTCTCTCTCTGTATATATATATATATATATATATATATATATATATATATATATATATATATATATATATATATATATATACACACACAAATTCCATACGTCAGACAACAAGGTATCTCCATTCATTACAAAAAAAAAAAAATCTATAACAGTTGGACTTGAACTGCTATAGGTTTAAGTTTGGGGCGGAAAACTAATCTGGAGAAGTGAGTTCCAAAGAGAAGTGGTTCGGGGAATAAAGGCATTCTGACAGGCAGAAGTTATGCATTATGGTAACGTGGTAGTGCAGACATGATCGCTACTAGATGCCCATCTAGCACAAGGAAAGGCGTAGAGAGGTGGCACGATGGACAACTTCTGAGAATTTACCATAAAAGTATCTATAAAAGAATGTATGAGAGGTAACATTCTATCTTGCTTGTAGGGAAGGTAGTTAATTTATAACTGCTATGTTATTAATTTTTCTCATTGCATTGATCTGAATATTGTCCAGTTGTTTTGGCACAACCTCCCCACATTCAATCCATAAGGATGCGCAATATTCGAGCTGAGAGCAAACATGGCCTGTAAATTATAGTTAACTGCTTGTCAGTGAAGAAGTTATTGACTCTGTACAGTGATCCAAATTTCTTTGAGGCGGTTTCAGCAGGTGATCCAATGTGACTGGTCCAACTGAGGGTACTGTTGAGCTAAACACCAAGAATAACAATACTTTTAGAAACAAAAATTTTGTTGTACTAAAGGTATTTTACAAAGACAATATCTCTCTATTACTATACTAAATTGGATATATTTGGTTTTCCGAGCATTTAGCATTTATTGAGACAAATTTTTTTTGTCCCCATTCAGTGGTCTTTACGCCCTGATTTATGAAGATTGCTGCACTGAGTTGGGAGTTAAGATATGAAACTTTAGGATGGGTGGTTTAGTGTAAAGAAAGTGTGAAGCGATGAGTCATCTGCATAGCCTGTGAGTGTATGGGATTTTAGGTTACAAACAGATGATTAATGTGGAAGAATCAAAGCTGGAGCCAGGATTGATCCGTGTGGCACACTGACATTAAATGAGTGGAAATTTGAGTATGCATTATCTCCCATTGCTCTCCTCTTCCTGTTGCTGAGCTGCGCGAAGTTCTATGGAACAAAGTTGATAGGCTGCAGCTAGGGGTCTGGGCAACGTGGAACTTTGCCACACTCTGTCAAAAGCTTTAGAAATAAGAAGGTTTACTGCAAAGGTTAATTGACTAATGGACTGTATGAACAATAAGAATGAGTATGTCAGCAGCGGATCCCTCATGTCGAAAACTATACTGTCTGTCACTAATTAAGTTATTGGATTCAAGGTGTTTAACAATGTGCTTATTAAAAACAATCACAAATACTATACCAAGAGAAGATATAATCAGAGGGATAAGAGGAACTTCCTTTCTTCGGAAATGGGTGGATGTTGGCTTCTTTCTGAGAAATAGGGAATAAAAAAAAATATATGTACGCATGGGAATAAAAAAGTACTTATGCATAATCTGAATAATAATATGTAGAACATGAACAAGTTCTGGAGAAGACCTTTTTTTCAAAACTAGGGGAGGAATTTCATCTGGACCTGGAGTTTTGCCATAACAAGGACAAACTCATTCTTTTTTTTAAATTAATGATAGATTATTTATGCACGTGAGAGAGAGTCATATGACCCTGAGTGTCAATACTATCGCCTTGAACTCTCTCATGCTCACAACAAGCGTAGTATTTTATTCCAGACTAAGACAGACGGTCGTATTCAGATGAGACTGATACAAAAGAGCTTGAGAAGATGTCTTAGGTTAATGCCCATTGACCCTACCACATCCCATCCTAATAAGACAAGCCTATTTTACGGTTTACCAAAAGTTCATAAGTCCAAAATGATAATTGATCAAATTAATGTTTGTAGTACAGAAGTGATTTCCGTAACAAACCCTGTAGACCTTAAAATGAGAGGTCGAGATGATGACTCAACCTATTTCTAGATTATGACACACAGCTGTCGAACTTACGTCCAGGTCCCTGTTTCAGCACTAGGCATGTACTTGGCGAGGTAATGAAGTCCTAGCCAAAGGAACTCAATGGACTTCCTATGATTCACCCTTATGACTTTTCAGTTGCTGGCCAAGTGTTTCCGCTTACACCACAGCCACTCCTCACCATGAAGGGCCACACCAGAACTCAGTCCGGGACAGTACAGTCACGGAATTATCCTATTAACGTTTAGTGGACACATGCCACAGAACTCAAACCACCGATGAGACTGTTAATGTAGGTGCTGTATGTACATATTTAACGTTGATCAATCGTTCTAAAATACTGCATGTAATCTGTAAAGACCGGAGCCGTCATATTACTGTTGAATGAAAAGCAGTTAAGCTCTTCAAGCGTAGTACTTTGCAAGCAGAGCCAGATGCCACGTTCCGTCCTTTCGACTAGACGATTTTACCTCGCTCCCTATTATGGTTATGTTTTGTTAGTTTTAGAGAGTCTTCAAATAAAACTACGGTGAGAATTAATTCCTTGGCTGCACCAAAATGTGCGCCACAGGCTACACTCACAGCATTTCGTTTAGTGATAGATTTGTGATTAAATTAATACGCGGGCAATCTCAAAGGTTTGGTTGAAATTCGTTTTTATATGAATCTACAACTATTGTAGGATATAAAACATACAGAAATCCACATAACAACTCCACCCAGCCAGATTTAGGATCTCGTCACAATGAAGTCGGATCTGTCATATGTGAAGGGTCGTATTCCCCTTGGCAATGAAGACATCGTAACACTGTTTCCTTAGGGCACAAACGTACGTGCTCGAAACATGTGTTCGGAAAATGTTTGGAACATTGGTTTCATCAAGTTCGTGTGTATATTCCAAATGCCATTGTTACGGACATGTTCGTAGCATTGCTTGGTAGCATTATGGCAGCCCTGGTTTGGACGTTTCCTGCACTGAACATGAATGTAGCTGGTTAGCTGCTCAACTGAGTACTACAGATGGTGAGTGGAAGTCACCTTAATATTATGGAGTGAGCCAGAGAGCAGGAGCTACGATTAATAGAACTGTATCACTCCGACCGTGTGGCAGCCGCACCAGACAGTTGAATTTGTTACACACATGTGTCCGTTTGGATTACATATCACCTTTCAACAAGCTGAAGCCGTTGCCACGAACTTTTCCAACGAATATAACTACGGATATGTTTGTAATATGTTTAGTGACAAACTACTAGCATGATGATAGCAAGTTTGTAGCAACGGTTTCAGCAATATTTGAAGGCACATGTGTCCAAACCCTTAGTGATTTATTATGTATATAAAGTTTTGGTTCCGACATACTATTATACAAAACATATCACCAGAGAAGATGTACTACAAAACCTTCTATGACAGCTGCAATGCAGGCAATATTTAGGCTCATATTGTTGGTTCGTGTGTAGGTCAGGGTAGACACTACAATAAGACCACTCTGCTTAATTGGGTCTCATTTCTAACTGTCACCTGCGTCAAGTCTGGCCCAGAGAACGCGGCCTAATGAAATGATGTGTTCTTGGCACTACTTTTACCCTGACCTGCAAGATCACACGATTTACATCAGAATATATATGGGTCGACTTATGAGTGGGTTTGGGATTTTCGTAACACCTCTTCGTAAGTGATTTATTTAACTTATTACACCTCAGTGTTTTCTTGGATGTTACTCATCCCATTTAGTTGATGTTTAAGAGTTGAAAAATTCGCTGAGATGTGTTGACCAAAATAAATCACTATGGAAGTAATACGAAGCCTTCTATATGGCATTTATAATACCACCCTATTCAGCAATAAAAACAATATACAAGAGGACAGTAAGTATCAGGACTCCATATTATAATTACAAATCATAATAGATAGATAGATAAGTAGATAGATAGACAGCTCCATGCGAGCCTGGGAATGGGAAATGAGCTTGCAAATTACACTGAGGAAAGCTGACGACAGTGGCCAGTAAGGAGATGATGCAGTTAGTTGTCAGCAATCCACCAGTGAACAAAGCCCTAGTGACCATACACACACATACACACATACTCACACACAGGCTTCTTAAACTTTCCATCCACAAGGAACACATGTGATACGTCTCCTGTTTCACCAGAATTTAGGAAAGAGAGGGCAGAAAGAAGCTAGCCTTACAACAGGCAGGTCAGAAGGAGAAAGGGCTTAGCAACTTGAGAGAGAGAGAGAGAGAGAGAGAGAGAGAGAGAGAGAGAGCGAGACAGGGACTCTGCTCAACTCACTCGTGAGTGAGAGACTTGTTAATATTTCCAAGACAAATAAAAATAGTCCCATACTATTCTTTACCTCTCCTGTCACTGCATAACAAAGGGAAAGAAGATTAGCTACTCATGAAGCTACTCCAGTATAATAACCACTCGTCCACGAGTCTAATATATATATAACTCAACTACAAGTAACCACAAAGGAACTACAAAGTCTTTTATGACATTTGGT
The DNA here is from genome assembly GCF_032717465.1 of Coenobita brevimanus. Taxonomy (NCBI): domain Eukaryota; kingdom Metazoa; phylum Arthropoda; class Malacostraca; order Decapoda; family Coenobitidae; genus Coenobita; species Coenobita brevimanus. The sequence goes on from NC_137031.1 coordinate 5,044,782, forward strand.
AGCAGCGAACGTATACGAACCTCGTCTACGAATCAACATTGAATTCCTACAAAATATCAAGATTGAAAACAAGAATACCTCTCACAATCAACAACTTACAACCAGCTCCTGACAGTATTCTCTCCAACCAGCCCCCTCCGTTTCCACGATCATCACGCTGATACAAGCAATCTTGCAATTTCTACGACGAACCAACGAACTACAACCATCTACAATCAATTACAATTAACAACTCTACGTCGTCTGTATAATCTTCTACACGCACCTACAAGTAGCGGCAGTCTTCATCCTACAACGAGTAAATCACAAGGAAAAAGGACCACAAATACCTCGAGGAAGAACAACAAAACAAACGAAGAGTGAGACACGACTCATAACCACCAGACCTCACCCTCCTCTCTCTGCTACATCCACCCAACCCATAATGCTTACGCAGAAGTGCAGATGTCAGGACGACGAAGCAAACACCAAGTCCATATTCACAACTCATCTTACTCATCTTCACTCAAGTTACTCATCGCTACTCATTCACTCACCACAGCTACCAGTGTGGGAAGCCGACGTCACCATGTGCTGAGATGACATCACAACGCGAGTCTGCCATGCCAAGCAACGTGTGACTGACACCAGGCACTTCTCACCCACTACTCATTACTCATTATTCACATAGCTCCTACTCATACTCATTTATTTTCACAGTTAAGTTGGAAATTCGAAGTTCTATGCTGAGGTTTGCCTGGGACAGCGGTTAACCACCACAAGCACCGGGCCATGGAATTTCCTGAGTAATATCGTCCATCAACACACCACTAAAATTATCAAGAGATCTTCAATCAAACCTGTATTTTTCTTCCAAGATCGACTTTTGTATCGACACACCTCTACGATCTGTATCAAGTGGGTAAAATTATACTTACTCATTTCTTCTCAGTGCTAAAATTAGCTATATTCAACTTATTTACTCATCTATTTTGCTAGGACATAAATAAACAAGAGGCGTATTTCATAACACCATATCTTAATGACAGGAATATTTTTGCCACCACCCACGTTAATACCAGATGACACACAATTTGCCACAACAACAGACTCACAATTAAGAGAGCCCCAAGGCAACACACCAGATGACACACAAATTGCCACAACAACAGACTCACAATTAAGAGAGCCTCAAGGCAGCCCACCCCTTGTGCAAACCTCACCACACACTAAAATTCAAGAAACAAACACGGCAGTTTCAGATGATAAGTGGGAAACCACCTCTGACGTAGAAAGTGCGGACTTTGCCGCTACCTTGCACACGTATGCCAATACACTTAACAGGGTTCACCGGTCTGGTCGTACCTATTCCACCATTCCCTCACACAACGATAAACACGTCCAAGTTGAATTAACAGAGCAAACAGTAAAAATGAATCAAGAAACAAATACTGCTGATCTAACAACCACACCTCACGTGTTTGTGTATCACGAGGATAAAACTGCCCCAAAATTCTCTGCCACAGACAAAGATCGCATTGATGTCATTTCATTAGTCAGTCAGTGCGAACAAATGTTCATCAAGCGCCACATACTAGATGAACAAGAGAAAATTGCTATTTTTTCATCTTGCATAAGCCAGGAACGATGTCCAGCGAGCAACTTGCTTCGCTCCGACACGCTCCATCGTGCTAGGACATATGATGAATTTAAAACTGAATTTCTGAAGAAATTTTCTGGAGGTATGAACTTCTTGCCAGGTATAATACCAGAATTACATAAAATTGTAGATCTTGTAAGGGAGCACACTACAAACCATGTGCTCAGTGAAATAACTGCCAATGTCTCCACAATCAAGAGAACTTTATTAGCTACATTGGAAAATTCTAATTGGATAACAGATGATGGAAAGATGTCCCCAGACCTCGTCGTGGACATCATTGGTTATGTAGCTGCCTTGTGTAAATTACCTGATAGGACCCTTAAGATCGCCAAGACGATCGCGTACACCCCAGGAATGTGCTTGCTAGACTTAATGAATGAGGTAGAGATGCAGTGCAGTAAAGCAGGTATGGTCGACACACATGCACATTCTGGTAGAATGAGGGTACCTGAGACAGTATCAGCTGTGAAAACATCTACACCGACCCCAAACAGAGAACAAAATCGATCGCGACCAGAAATCAAGCAGGCCAAACAAGCAAACGTGACAAGGCCTCGTTCCCAGACGCCTTCCTACAGGCAGTTTCATAAGTTTTCGCGTAGCCCGAGCAGATCTCGCGCCATAAACAACACTTCTTATGGGAAATCACCTCGTAGGTCACAGTCAAGGGATAGGTCCATTCTATGTCATTATTGTGCAAAACCAGGACACACAAGGTATGAATGCTTTATCAAGGCAAAAGAGGACAAACAAAAGACACAAGGATTTGGTCCTTACTGTAGGCATCATGGATACCAAGGGCACTGGACCAGTGATTGCAAAACAGTAGAAAAAATTGTGTCTATGTTCAAATCGGGGGAAGACCAAGTCATGACAAAAAACGAACAAACGTAAAGAAGAACAAGGCTAAACTTCACATAGGAGGCATGTTGGGAAATGAGTGTATCTTGATACCAGCTGTATGTGAGGATCAAAACGTTTCCTTATTTTTAGATACAGGCTCTCCAGTGAACTTAATAACACATGAAGAACTAAATAGAATTCTTAAAAATAAAAAGAAAGTAACTTTTCTGGATGAAGCTGATTTAGATTTATACACAGTAGATGGACAAGAGATTACAGTGAAGGGTATGATAAGATTAAATCTCAGTTTCACAGAAACTACAAGACCATTCTTTGCATTTTTCTATATCGTTGAAAACTTAGCAATTACAGCTCATATGTTACTGGGCTTAAGATCCATGAGAACTGAGAACATAACTATACTCCCACAAATGAATGGAATAGACTTTGATAATGAATTCATAGAGGAAATAACTTCAGAGCCCTCGCCGATTGGTAGAAGAGAGCCAAAAAGAATTGGTAATATTAAAGGCTTAAACAAACATACACAAACAGATGAGTGTATAGATCCACTCCCACCACCAACCCCATCCTCCAGAATAAGTGACCCAGATAACAGTACTGATTTATCAATTTTTCCAGCCCATCTCACTAATGATTTAGTTATACCACCTAATTCATACATGAAGGTTACCATAAAGAGCAAATTACGGAATAGTACTGTTCTTGTCTTAGAAGAATTATGTAAAGTGAGGGGATTGTCAATAGAAAATGCATTATGTCATACGAATGACGAAGGGCAAACTCCAATATTCGTAATTAATCACATGAATGGGGAAGTTCAGTTGAAAAAGGGAACTTGCATAGTTAATATTGAAAAATGTCCCGCCCCTGTGAAGGAAATAGTTATAGCTGGAGTAACAAGTGAGATAAAATCTACGGATAGAGAAAGAATAAAAGAGAATTTAATTCACTCAGGTGAATTTGATGAAGAAAATGATTTGTTAACCCTGCTGGAAACACACAGGGACACCGTAGCATTGCCCGAAGAACAATTAGGGTGTACTAACTTGATTAATCACATGATTAATGTGCACCCAGAAACACCACCAATTTTCGTACCAGCTTACCGCATACCACACTCCCAACGTACACTTGGAAATCAGTATGTCGATGAAATGTTAAAACTTGGAATTATTGAGCCTTCAGTCTCCCCGTGGAATGCCCCCTTATTCTTCGTGCCCAAACGAAATGGAGAAATGCGTGCGGTAGTACCAGTAGATTACCGTAAACTAAATAATCACACAATCCCAGACAGATTTCCCATGCCATTGCTAAGCGATGTTCAACAGAATATTGGTCCTGAGAATAATATATTCTCGACCATCGATCTCCTAAACGGCTACTATCAGATTCCGGTATCTAAGGAGTCACGTAAATACACTGCCTTTTCAACAAACAGAGGCCATTTTCAATATACAAGAATGCCAATGGGACTGAGGACAGCCCCAGGCACATTCCAGCATCTTATGAATTACGTATTGTCCGGAATTTTAGGACAAGGAATATTTGTTTATCTTGACGATATTATAATCGCAAGGAAGAATATTAAGGATCATCTCAGGAAATTAGACTTACTCTTACAAAAGCTTAGTGATGCTGGATTAAAAATTAAACTTTCTAAATGCAAATTTTGCTTTAAGGAAATAAATTTCTTAGGCCACAAATTAAGTTCTGATGGTATTCACACCACTGATGAAAAAATACAGGCAGTGAGAGATTTTCCTGAACCCACTACGACTGACGAAGTTAGACAATTTTTAGGTCTGGCTGGGTACTATTGGTCATTCGTACCACAGTTCTCTCATATAGCCTTTCCTCTATTCCAACTACTCAAAAAAGATGCTGTATTCCAATGGGAAGAAGAACAAAAAAGGGCATTTAACAATTTAAAAATTAAACTAAAAAATGCACCTTGTTTAGCATATCCGGATTACACAAAATCATTTCTTATTTGTACAGACGCATCAGTTAAAGGATTAGGGGCTGTACTGATGCAGGAAGATAAAAGAGGAAAGAATCAACCAGTTGCATTTGCCAGCAGACAAACAAGAGGTGCGGAGAAAAATTATTGCACTACAGACTTAGAGGCACTTGCAGTGGTTTTTGCATTACAAAAGTTTCGAGATTTGGTATAGGGTTACGAAATCCACTTATTCACCGACCATAAACCACTGGTGGGTATGTTTAAAGAAAAACTCCTTTCTGGGAGGAGAGCAAGATGGAAATGTACAGTTGAAAACTACAATGTACAAATTCATTATATACAAGGTAAAATGAACATAGTAGCTGACGCATTATCTAGGAACCCGAACACAATTCAGGTCGCGGCGTTAGATCTCAAAGGAAATATCCCAAACCACGAGGATATCGCAAAGGCACAAAGACTTGACCCAATATGGTCTAAAGTAATATACATGTTAGAAAGTGGAGATGACATACAGTTACCCAAACTGCATGTCCCACTTGAACAATTCACAATGGTCAATAATACATTATACAAATTAACTCTAAACAACCAAAACGCCAAAGAAATATTAACCAGTTGGTAGTACCTAATGACATGATACCCCAAGTATTACGATTGATACACGACAGCCCACATGCAGGACATCCTGGAAAGGATAAGACATTCAACCAAGCCCAGCTATTATATTACTGGCCTTCATTAGGAAAAGATATAAACAATCATATAGACAGATGGAATCATGTGCGAAACACAACGGATACCCAATCACACCTGCACCGATGGGTAATTACCCTGTACCACATCAACCATGGGACGTTGTCGCTGTTGATTTACTCAAGATGCCATTATCATACAATAATAACCTATACTTATTCGTAGCAACGGATCATTTTTCCCGTTATGTCATTTTAGCTCCAATTTTAAAGATAAGACAGCAGAGACAGTAGCAAAGGCAATAACAGATAATGTAATATGTCGCTTTACTACCCCAAAGGTATTAATAAGTGATAATGGAGGAGAATTTAATTCTGAGATCTTACAAGAAATATGTAAACAATACAACATCAAAAAGGTTAACGTTTTGGCCTATCACCCAGCATCGAATGGGTTGGTAGAGAGACAAAATAAAAAAATATTAGATGTGCTACGACACATTCTCAGCGAAAATTATGCAAGCTGGGATGATTGGATTCCCAGAGTAGAGGCCTCAATTAATGGGTCTATAAATAAATCCATCGGTGACACACCACATTTCATTATATATGGCACAGATAAAAAATTACCATATGAGCTCCTAGAAGGTGACAGCATGCCTATATACAATTACGATGATTACTCTAAACTCCGTTTACGTGAATTCCAGGACATTCACAAAAGAGTCAAAAAACAATTAACGATGTCCAAGGAAGAAATGACGGAGGCATTTAACAAGAAGGCAAAAGATTCACCTATCAGCTTAGGAGACATTGTTTACGGTGTCATTCATACAAGAGATAATAAATTATCACCAAAATTTGAGGGCCCTTACAGAGTAAGTAACATAAAAGCAAACAAAGTTTTAATTAAGTCACTTTCAAGTGGCGAGGAGAAACAAGTTCATATTGACCATTTAAAACGAGTTTCAAGGGAATTATCCCATAATTATTCAGCCTCGGATACAACCGAATAGGCGAACGTACCTCAAAAAACCAAGCGAGAACACAACAATGATTACAAAAAGAAATTAAGGTCATATACCAAACAATCGAACATAGGTGCAACTGTTCCAATCAAATCTACAGTACATCATTTACGAGAATTAAATATCGATTTAAACTCCTTCTATAAATGAAATAACAATCAACCATAACGCACATCATCACTATCATCGACCACAGCATTATAGGAAATTAATGGATTTTTTTTTTTTTCGGTAGGTTACGATGAAGGGACTTATGCTATGGATTCTCCTCTACATAGGAAGAGGATATGCGCACTTAGACCCCAAACATATAGTACGACAAGGATGCCTCATAGCTCCAACGGCCACGACTACAATCGTTAAGGACGTCATGAGTACTGAAATAAGTCTAGATTACTTGTATGACTTACCTACTTATCTAGACAGACTTGCGACGCCGATGCGAACTCTGGATTTCATGATAGGAAATTATGTTTCACAAGCACATAACACCAAGGAAGTAAATGAAATGGTAAAGTTAGCGAAATGGAAACTAGAACAGGCGAAGTCAACTATGCTCGTCATGATCCAAGATCTCCCATCTTATGGAACGGAGGTACTGAGCGACAGGAACAACATCACCCGTACTCGCCAAAAGCGCGGTTTGTTCGACCTGGTTGGCGCAGTTCTTGGGAACATCTTTGGATTGGCTACAGAGGATGACCTTAAAGAAATAAACAACAAATTTAATAAGATAGCTCAGGTACTAACATACCAAGATAAATTCATCACAGGACAGAATTCAGCAATGAAGACAATTGTGAAAAATCTGAAACAAGCAGAAAACATAGCTCTCGAGAGTGTAGATATAATAAATGAATTGGAGGGAAACGTTACACTTTTCCAACACTTCTCCATCATCACAGAACATATTGACACGATTCTACTACAATTAGAGAACACTAGAGATCGTTTCAGGGCACTTATGCAAGGAATTTCGAATGCTGGTGATGGCAAGATCACAATTGACTTACTCCCAGTTCATGAGCTACGTCAGATAGTTAGTCAAGGCATACATAAACATAAATTGAAGCCGTTGTTCCGCAGTAGGGAATTTATGCAATATTACCCGTATTTAGAAGCAACACTAACACCAACATCAGTGGTAGTTCATGTACCATTCATCACTGAAGACCTGTTCACAGTATACCAAATACACCTCTTCCCCTATAAAAATAACAACACTTTGGTCAACATCAACATCAACACAGACACCGAACTCATCATGGTCACCAAGAGACGGGACACTGTCACTTTCGCAAGTGAATCAACGATTGAACGAAAGTGCCGCACATCCTTACATGCTGTTCATCTATGTCCTGCGTACATTTTCACGTTTCAGCCTACTGATACAGTCCCTTGTGAAATGGCTATCATCAGAAATGACAATATTCATCATCACTGCAACTTCACTTTTGCTCCAGATAAACTTGTACATCATCAACGCATTGGACACTCACAGTTTTTTTATTTCCCTCATAACACATCAGTTTACATAGTCTGTCCAGATATACCACCATCTCATACATCAGCATCAGGATTATACATAGCACCAGACTACTGTGCGGTATTTACACCAGCCATGTCTACTTTATCCACCATCAATCACTACGCCATTCTCAATCATACACACAAACATTTCCACCCACTGCCTGATATGAACTTAAACATGAGCACAAGTATTAAGCTGACTTCACCTAAGTTTGAAACTATGCAGCTGATCAATGAAACAATGAAGCCCTGGGAAGATTTGAGTTTGAGTATGTTCAACCCATATTATGTGTATAGCCCAGTACCTACTGTCTTTATAATCGTCTGCATTGTAGTTGCAGTACTGCTGTTCGCAATGCACAGAATGCATGCAAGAACTGCTAATTTGGAGTCATTGTTTAGTGGGGGGAGAGTTAACATCAAAGTTAACCCCCCTGAATAAAGTGTATATATTTTGTATATAGTATTAATAATAAAAAATAAAAAAAATACAAAGAAGAATGACGCATGTATGGCAGACCAGTACCATTATCTTTAAATGAAATATTAATAACTCTTACCATAATCTTAATTTTAAACTATTTTTTTTCTTGCATGTATGCATTTCACTACAATAACCCAAGTACATACTGTATTACAGTTCAATAATTTACTTTAATGCATTTATTCAAATATGTATACAACTTGTTTAAAATGTAATATTACTGAATAATCACTATTTACTAAAAATATTATATGTATACAATATTCATACAATTATGTTACTTTTACAATATTATGTATTTCACTTAATTAGCTTATAGGTTCATTATAATGTGTATATAATATGTATTAATATGTCGATGGTACGCCATTTTCGCGTGACCGAGCAGATATCAGGACTACATATTATAATTACAGATCATAATAGATAGATAGATAAATAGATAGATAGACAGCTCTATGCGAGCCTGGGAATGGGAAATGAGCTTGCAAATTACACTGAGGAAAGCTGACGACAGTGGCCAGTAAGGAGATGATGCAGTTAGTTGTCAGCAATCCACCCGTGAACAAAGCCCTAGTGACCATACACACACATACACACATACTCACACACAGGCTTCTTAAACTTTCCATCCACAAGGAACACACGTGATACGTCTCCTGTTTCACCAGAATTTAGGAAAGAGAGGGCAGAAAGAAGCTAGCCTTACAACAGGCAGGTCAGAAGGAGAAAGGGCTTAGCAACTTCAGAGAGAGAGAGAGAGAGAGAGAGACAGGGAGACAGGGACTCTGCTCAACTCACTCGTGAGTGAGAGACTTGTTAATATTTCCAAGACAAATAAAAATAGTCCCATACTATTCTTTACCTCTCCTGTCACTACATAACAAAGGGAAAGAAGATTAGCTACTCACGAAGCTACTCCAGTATAATAACCGCTCGTCCACAAGTCTAATATATATATATAACTCAACTACAAGTAACCACAAAGGAACTACAAAGTCTTTTATGACATAAGGTGTAATATATAAAGAAAATCACTGAGGAAAATGTGATACGAAGCTTCCTTTACCAAGTACTGTATCACCTTATGTCTGATTTACACCTGTGTTTGGAGGCGCTAAGAAAATGTGCGGCCAGTATCGGCCAGGTTGGGAAATGTGATAAGTCTAATGTGTCAGGGGAGACGTTCATTATGGTGCATATATAACGCTCCTCCACCACTCCACTGACAGATTTCTCGTATGTTACGGGGACGGCTCAGTCAGCGTTAACAATGCCAGTTCTGCATCATTCACTCATTTCATACTCCCACTGTCCCACCCAGGCCAGCACCAGAAGAGAGAGTATTAATAATATCTATCTTGCATCATTTAGTCATTTCCTGCTCCCACATCCGCAGACTAAACCGTGTTATCAGTATCAATTCTGCATTGTTTCCTGCTGCCACTGAAACATCCACCGCCACACCAGCCTTCCCTGAAACACACAAGATAACGCCAGATGAGTTTCTAGTGGAGTGGTATTTATGGAGCAGCCAGTACGGTACTTGTGTGGGCTCACCCGATGCCCCCATGTACAGAGCTAAGGCTTCTGCTACAACTGGGTCTGGTGGAAGAATGTGCCAACTGCCAACTGTTTGACACTAAACTGTGAGAAATATGACCAGAGATTTTACAACACCTGACACGTAAGCCTGAGTGGATGCTGCTTCTTTCTTATTTGTATTTAAGCCCTTCACTGCCATGACCTCTTGCTATGTTTTTTTCTTGCTGTCACCCGGTGCTGGAGAGGGACGCCTTCACGTGGTGGCACTGATATAACTGGAAGGAGTCGCTACCCGGTTATACTGTAGTCTCTCAGCTACCTCACAATCCCCTGAAGGAGGATGGTGAGTTGCAGGAAAAAGAAGCCTTCAACCTGTAGTCCACCGGGTTCACATCCAGGCGGGCCATTTTTTTTTTTTTTTTTTTAATGTGTCCGGCCCTGGGCATAGGCTTCACAACTTGCACCCAAGGCCCAGTAGTCCTCCTACATACCATACACCTCTACATGTCACCACTCCGGCGCTAACACCCACCGTCCATACTGAATACATGCTAGGGCGGTCTCATACAGGACTGGTGTATTGGTATTAGAGGGGGCATTTTTACGACATGTCGGCGGGTCTTCTGCTAGATCAGTAAATGCTGATTTAAAGAAATTCAACTCCTTAAACTGTTCCCTGCCCCAGCGGGGATTCGAACCTGGGTCCGGTAGGACTGCAGGCCATCTCTCTACCGATTGAGCCACCGCAACTATATAGCCACTACTGCTGCCACCCGACAATTTTGCTCAACTATTGCTTGGCCAGAGAGACCCGACTAACTCAATAACAGCAACAACAACAACAACAACAGTAACAACAACAACAGTAACAACAACAATAACAACAACAACGACAGCAACAACAATAACAATAACAATTAGAATAATAACTCAGCTTCGGGAGGACTAATCAAAGTGATGGAGTTGATGGAAGTTGTATTTTATCTCCTCAGTCGGAGAATCCATGAGGCAATAATATTTAGTAACAGACAACCATATTTCTGAAGTGTCCTCTGAGTGAAGGGTTTTACAAAGAAAAAAGAATGTAATCAGATTACTATACCCACAGAGAGTACTTCTATACTGAGGTAAAATACTGCCAATATGCACACCATCCCACCAACTGCTTGTAGATGGCTGAGTGAAGAACTGGTGAATCATGAATTATTACGTCAGAATTGGTAGCTTCACTAACCCTCTCATGATCGGACGAACTCTAGCAGACAATTTTTTTGTTCAGAGAGAGTCACAGGAGCCAGAAAAAGTAGCAGTAATAGGAGTCGTGGTAGTAGTAGTAGTATACAGTGTACAAGTAATGATAGTGTAGCGTTCTTTCTATATAGCTGGGGGTCACCAATGTGGCGTGGTTATGAGGTATATTTTTACTAGGGGCTACACCAAGGCAAATGGTAAGGATAGATGAACGCAATTGTGCGGGGAAGAAATAACTAGGACAGTGATTATTGACTTGGAACAATACAGAGTTACTGCATGATTTCAAAATAGTACAAGGCCATTGATTACCTGGATAAATGGTTACAGAATAAAAATATGAGTAATAAATTTAGTGAGAAGCGGGAGTGCTGGGCTGATGTGTTTGTGTAACTGTATCTGTAAAGTTGTACCACGTGGCCAGATTTACCAGGAGAGACGAGGAGCCAGGTATAGCTGTGTGAAGTGGAGAGTGGAGAGAAGTGGGGGCGAGTGAGGTCACCCACTCGCCTTTAAGCTCCTTAATGAGGGGGCGGAGCACCGGTAGGGCTAAGTCGCCTAAGTATTCAAATTTGATTGGTTTAGGCACCACTACAGGTGACAAGGGATGAGAAATTCAATTCTATTGGTAGCGGCACCATAGCAATGCTGATTCCGAAAACTAGGTGTAGGGGGCGGAGCACAGGTCGGGCTAGGTTGCCTAAGTATTCAAATTTGATTGGTTTAGGCACCACTACAGGTGAGGAGGGATGAGAAATTCAATTCTATTGGTAGCGGCACTGGTATAGAGGAGAATGGATGAGAAACTGAATATCATTGGAGGCGGCATTGGTACAGAAGAGGAAGGATGAGAAATTGGCTATTATTGGTGTCGGCATGAGTAGCCATGCTATTTCTGAGAACTAGGTGTGGAAAAAGCCATGAGGGAAGGAAAGCACGTGTGTAGGTGAAATGAGGAAAATAACCATGAGGGAAGGAAACCATGTGTGCAGTGAAATGAGGAGATGCCATGAGGAAAGTGAACCACGTGTGTGGGTGAAATGTGAGGTGCGATACTTTGTGGTGCAATATACGCCACAATAGCTGCAGCAATAATGGTAGTGATGGTAGTTGTAATGGTAGTAATCATAGAAGTAGTAGTAGCAGTAGTAGTATCAACAGCAGCAACAGCAGTACAAGTAGTGATAGCAGCAGTAAAAATGGTAGTAGTAGTAGTAGTAGTTGTTCTCTAGGCAGTCTGGCCGAACAGCCCCGAGTCCCGTAGGAAGGCCATGGCCAAGACCGGGCTTTCCCACAGAGCTCTCAAAGAGTGTATGTTGTGTTGTTGGCGTAGGTGATTGTGTGCAATGCAGTCTTCCATAATGTGCTTAATAGTATGGGGTGCTGTGTTGCATCCTGAACAGGCATCAGCGATGGAGTCATCCAGCCTCTTCTGGTAGTTTAAGAGGGCTGGATGGTGCCCACATCTCAGCCTGGCCAGGTGGACCCTGTCCTCCCGAGGATGATAGGATTCAGAAGGGTGGATGTCAGGAGGCCGTGCATGCAGCTGTGTGTTGTCTTTAAGTGACTGAATGGAGTGGCGAGTGATCTGAGTGTGGATATGTTCCTGGAAGATAGTCTGAGGTGGGCGACGGGGGAGGGATGACAGTATTTGTGTATGGTATCGTGTGCTGCGTGTTGTTTTGATGTTCCTTGGTGTGGGTGGATGTGCTGCCATGTACTGTAGTGGATGTTGTGGGTTTGTGGAGGCTGCAGCGAGAAACTGGGTGCCTCTCATATCTAGGTGATCCTTGACTTTGAGGACTTTGGTTTCTTGATGTAGGTGGTCTGTGGGTGTAGTAGCTGTGCAGCCTGTGATTATTTTTAGGGCCTTGTTCTGTATGGTCTGTAGAGTGTTGTAGTGTGTTTTGGTCAGGTTAGAAGCCTAGGCAGGGCTTGAATAATTCAACACTGAACGTATGTATTGTTTGTATACTGTGGTGGTAGTTTCTTTGTTGTGTCCGAATGTTGTATGGGCAAGTGACCTCAAAGCATTGAGTCTTGGTGTTATTTTATTTGTAATGTTTGTGATGTGTTGTTTCAATGATATTGATGTATTGTATGTTACACCAAGGATTTTGGATGTGTGTATGTGTGGTAGGGGAGTGTTGTTTATGGTGAGGTGTGGGATGTGACTGTGTTCTGCTGTCCAGTTTGTGAGAAGAGTCACTGTAGATTTGGCTGGGGCTATTTTGAGCCTGTTTGTGGTGAACCATTCGTGTAGTGTGTTGAGGTAAGGTTCAATGATGTGTGCAGCTGTGTTTGCGTTTTGGTGTGTACACGTAAGTGTTATATCATCTGCACAAGAAGCTCTGTGTATCTGTGGTGTGTGGGGTGTGGGTACGTTGTGCATGTATAGATTAAAGAGTGTAGGGGACAAAACAGATCCTTGGGGGATGCCGTTTGTGAAGTTTCTGATGTTAGAAGACTGACCGGCAAATGTTACGTGTGCACATCTGGCTGCTAAGTAGTTTGCCAGCCATCTTTTTGTGTTATTGTGCATGTTTGTGTTGAGTATTTTGTTTGTGAGGTTGTGGCGGGGGATGGCATCAAAAGCTTTGCTGATGTCTAGTGTGATTAGGAGTGTTCTGTGTAGTGGCCTAGCTGAATTCATGCCATCGAAAACTCTCTGTGTAAGGTCTGTAAGAAGGGTCTTTGTGGAGTGTCGTGGCCTAAAGCTATGTTGTGACTGGGCTAGGAGAATGTGAGGTGTGACTAGTTGTAGTATCAGTCGTTCAGTGACTTTAGAGGGGGTACAGAGGAGTGTGATGGGGCGATGTGAGGAGGGTAACGTGGGGTCTTTGTTGGGTTTAGGGATAGTGATGATATTGCCATGCTTCCAGTGTTGGGTATTATGTTGTGTGAGTAGCTGTAGTTTGATATGTTGGTGAGTGCTTGTATGCCTTGTGGTTCTAGGTGTTGAAGGTGAATGCTGCTTATGTTGTCTGGTCCACAGGCAGATGAGTGCTTGAGGTTGTTAATGATGTGCTTCGTCTGGTTGTAAGTGAAAGGTGAGTAGTCTGGGTCTGTGGGGAACTGTCTCTTACGTCTGATGATACGTCGGTCTTCCGGATGGGGGGTTAGATGGCTGACTTGTGAAAAGTGATTGATGAGAGTGTTTGCTTGTTGTTTGTTTGAGGGTATGGTGTCTGTTGGTGTGATGGCAGCGTGTGATTGTGTGGTGTTGCTGTTGGAAAGTGTGATACTGTTTAGTGTTTTGTAGAGTTTGCTGATGTTTGTTTTGTGGTCAGGTGTTTGGAGGTAATTTTTCCAGTTTAGTGTTTGCTGTTCTGATATTTTACTGTTTATCTGAGTGTTGAGTTCTTGAATTTGTTGCATGATGTCTTGTGTATGGGGTGTTGGGGAGTGTCGCGGTGTGTCCCATTGTCTGATGAGGCCTTGAATTTCTGGTGTGAAGTTGGGGTTGTGTCTCTTTCTGTTGCCTCTAGGGATGTGTCTTTTGTCTGCGTTTTGTATGATTGTATTGAAAGTGTGCACAGCGGTCTTGATGTTTGTGATGGGTGTACTGTTTAGTATTTCGAAATGTTGTTCTGTTTCAGTTTCAAAGGCATCCCAGTTGGCTCTCTTATAATTAATGGATGTGTGTTTGTGGCCAGCTGGGGTGATTCTGGTTTTGGTAGTGATGATGATTGGGAGGTGATCAGAACCTAGGGTTTTGACCACTCTCCATGATGTAGTGGGAGCGAGGTTTGGGGAGCAGAAGGTGATGTCTGGAGATGATGGGAGGAAGAGGGCTTGGTGTGGGATATGGGTATGTTGGTCTAGACTGTTTAGTATGAAAAGGTGGTCTGTCTGGGATTGTAGTACCAGCCCTCTGTCTGTGTCAGGGTTGTTGACATGCCAGGCCGACGACTTGGCGTTGAAATCACCACCCAGGATGATGTTAGGTATGTTAGTGATGTGGTGTATCTGTGGAGAGTAATTGTGTGGTACTGTGGGGGATGACTGGGGGGGAAATGTATGTGTTAGCGATTGTTGTGTGTGATTTGTTACCAGTGCGTATTTTAACTGATTGTATTTCTGTTGTGGTGTCATGTGGGGGGAGAAGTGACATTGTGTGTGCACTGGTATTTGCAAAGTTGATGGATTTGTGTACCAGGGTGATGAGTCCACCACCACCTTCGTCGGCCCGGTCTTGTTGAATGGTGGTGAAGCTATGAAATGTCGGTGTTTTCTGTGCTCTGTGTAGTTTTGTTTCTTGTAAGATGGCAATGTGTATGTTCTGTTGTTTGATGAATTGTGTGAGTTCATGTATTTTGGTGTATATGCCATCTATGTTTAATTGAAGGATGTTTATGTTGTGTGTGCGATGTGTGTTGGCTGCTGAAGCAGGGGGAGGAGGTGGTGTGGGTGGAGGGGAAGGGGTGGGAGGAGGTTTTGATGGAGGTAAGGGTTGAGGTGGATTAGGATGGGTTGGAATGGGAGGAGTTGGGGGAGTGGATGGTGTGGGAAGGGTCAGTGGGTTTGGCTGTGGAGGTGTGAAGGAAGTAGGAGTAGGATTGGAAGGGGAGTTGATGGGTGGGGGGAAGGAGCAAAAGGAGCAGGTCCAGGTGTTTGTGTTGTTTCCTGGATGCACGTGTTGTGCAGGTGTAATGGGTCCAGTTCTTGCAGGAGTTGCATTGAACTGAACCCTTTGTCTGTCGGCTCGATGTAATATGTTTTGAGTATGTTGGACATACAGTATGTATTTGTTGGTGGGTCCTGGATTGCTCTCAATGTCCCCGACTAGAAGAAGTCGTCGAGAAATGACAGCCGGGGAGTCATAGTAATAGTAGTAGTAGTAGTAGTAGTAGCAGCAGTAGTCAATTAATCAATCAATCGTCTTTGTTTCGTATCATGCTATACATAAAATATACTGCATTTCATCAAAATAAATACTATAGATAATCATCTAACAATTGAATTTAATAAAATATTTACAATAAATATATCCTTAACAATCAGACCGAGGAGTGGATCCAGTATCATTGATTAAAAAAAAAAAAAAAAAAAACAGACTAAAACCCATATATCATGGGTCCTTAACCTGGGGTCCATGGAGCCCTTGGGAGTCTATGGATGGGCTTCAGGGGGTCCGTGAAGGTCAGAATAATTAAGAACAATATAGCGATACTGCGTGATGCCGTTTGGCATCATTAGCTGACCCCCCCCAAAAAAAAAAAAAAAAAAAAAAACTCGAAGAGTCTTGAATAATTCTTGTGTTCGCTGACACAAACCTACCCTCATCTGGCAAAGCGAACCATGGGTGCTCTGATTCCGTTTGCCACTACATGCCTTTGTGAGTCAGGGTTTTCAGCGATTGTTTCTATCAAAACGATAAGTCAAAATCAACTGGATGTCACCGATGACATGCGTGTTGCCTTATTAAAGACCACTCCACAATTACATCTTATTCAGGCCAAACAACATCAACCCTCTCATTGAAATGACCTTTTGAATAGAATTATAGTTTTGCTTTGTTTAATTTGCACAGGTTGGATGCTTATTTTTTCATCGAATGGCGATTAGTTTTTGCATGAAAAAGAGTGAGAAATATAATTTTCTGTAAAGACTGTTTTATACTTTGTGTATGTCATGCACTGCATGAGGTAGTTTTCAATAATATAAAGTATATTCCTTGCATGCAAAATGCTGTTGTTATGTGCTTGTGTGCATTTGTGTATGGAGGGGGTTCATAGCTTTCACCAGACTCTCGAAGGGGTCCGTGACTCAAAAATGGTTAAGAACCACTGCCATATATAAAACTTCCGTAGCTACACATACAGTATCAACTGTCATCCATCTTATTCAATATTTACGTTAACTCCACACCGCTTATTTCCACATGGTTTTGCACCCAATGAATTGTAGCATTTCTAATGTCCATAGAGTTATCCGTTATACCTATCTCACATTTATCATAAAAATATTTCAATATACGAGGAACATGGTGGCCAGAGGACTGATAAAATAACCTAAAAACCACATTATTCTTCCTACTTATGGCTTTAAAATATCTAGCTTGTACTAGGGATACATGGTGTCTAAGTAAAATTAGTACTGCTGCCTTGGATATACATTGATTACTTTTTAATCTAGGGACATTATATATATATAAATATATATATATATATATATATATATATATATATATATATATATATATATATATATAAATATATATATATATATATATATATATATATATATATATATATATATTATATATATTTTTATGCGAGGAAAAAGGAACCAAAGGCCATAAGCCCGCAGTAACAGTTCCCTCCAAGAGAAAAACAAAATACAATAGAGAGCCAAATTCAAGATCCGATCATTTTGAGATGCCTGGACACACTGCGTTTGAAAGACTGGAGATCATAGGCAGCAGGAAATACAGACAGAGGGAGACAGTTCCAGAGATGACCTGTTGCATAAATGAAAGACTGGGAGTAACGGTTAAGTCTTGCATTAGAGAGTTGGACAGGAAAGGGATGAGAGTTTGCTGCCATATGCGTGCTACGCGCCCGTCGTAGAGGTGGAGGAATGCAAGCAGACAGTTCAGAGGAGCAGTGACCATTAAAGTAGCGATAGAAAAGAGATAAAGATGCAACAGTGCGGCGAAGAGACAGAGGTTCAAGGGAGTCAGTAAGAGGAGGAGAGTCAATGAGACGAAAAGCCTTTGACTCCACCCTATTGAGAAGAGCTGTATGTGGGGAGCCTCCCCACACATGAGAGTTGTACTCCACACAGGGGCGGATAAAACCCCTGTATAGAGCCAACAGTTGTGCAGGGGTAAAGAAAGAGCGGAGTAGGCTTAGCACACCCAATCTCTTGGAAGCAGATTTTACAAGAGATGTAATATGATCTTTCCAAGATAAGTCCCGAGTAAATGAAACCCCAAGCATGTTCAAGGATGATGCAGGATTAAGCTGAATATTATTAAACATTAGTGGGTATACCTGTGGAAGATTTTGTCGGGTTGATAGGTGTAAGAACTGAGTCTTAGATGCATTAAAGACAACCATATTATTTTTACCCCAGTCAGAGATACGAGCCAAGTCAGACATTAGGTGTGCCATAGCCTCATCCCTTGTTTGTTGAAGTAACTGTTGAGATGGGCGTTTCGGGAACCGAATGGAAAGGTGAAGGGTGGAGTCATCAGCGTATGAGTGGATAGGGTTAGATGTACAGCTTAGAAGATCATTGATGAATAAAAGGAAGAGAGTTGGTGATAGGACAGAGCCCTGAAGAACACCACTGTTGATAGATCTAGGAGAAGAACGATGGGCGTCTACAACAGCGGCTATAGAACGACCAGAAAGGAAGCTAGCGATGAAGGCACAGATAGAAGGATAGAAACCGTAGGAGGGCAGTTTGGAAATTAAAGATTTATGCCAGACTCGATCGAAAGCCTTTGAGATGTCAAGTGCAATGGCAAAGCTTTCGCCAAAGTCCCGAAAGGAGGATGACCAGGAGTCTGAAAGGTACGTGAGAAGATCGCCAGTGGAGCGTCCCTGACGGAACCCATACTGACGATCGGAAAGAAGGTTGTGATAGGAAAGATGCCTTAAAATTTTTCTATTAAGAATTGACTCGAAAACTTTTGAAATACAGGACGTTAAAGCAATTGGACAATAGTTGGAGGGTTGGGAGAGGTCACCCTTCTTTGGGACTTGCTGAATGACAGCAAACTTCCAGCAAGAAGGAAAGGTACAAGTTGACAGACAAAGGCGAAAGAGTTTGCCTAGGCAGGGTGTAAGAACAGAAGCACAATTCTTGAGAACATCAGGAAGGACCCCATCAGGCCCATATGCCTTGTTAGTACTGAGGCCAGTGATGGCAGAAAATACATCAACTGAAGAAATTTTAATGTCAGCCATGAGGAAGTCAGAGGGGGGAAGTGATGGAGGAACAGCACCGGAATCGTCTAAGGTGGAATTGGAGGAGAAAGTCTGTGCGAAGAGATCTGCTTTATCAGTAGAATAAATAGCTACAGAACCATCAGAGTAGAAAAGAAGAGGGAAGGATGATGATGTGAAGTTGTTAGAAAGATTTTTGGCAAGGTGCCAGAAGGAGCAGGAAGAATTCGAGTTGGAGAGTTGAGAGCATTCAGTATGGATGAAATTATTTTTAGTAGAGCGAAGAACAGACTTAGCACGATTCCGGGCAGAAACATAAAGATGATGTGATTCAAGGGTGGGTTGGCTCCCGCACCTTTTGAAGGCCTTCTCCTTGATGCGGACAGCATTAGAACAAGCGTGATTAAACCAAGGCTTTCTTGTGTTAGTCAAAGGATATGAGAAAGGAATGTATGCTTCCATGCCCGAGAGAATAACCTCCGTAATGCGGAAGGCACACTCATATGGCTCACGGCCATGAAAGCAATAATCATTCCAGGGAGAATCAAAGAAGTACTGCCTGAGGGCCTCCCAGTCCGCGGCTCCAAAATGCCACAGACGACGTTTCCCTGGAGGGTCCACAGGCCGTACCGGAGTGATAGGACAGGTTAAGGTAATAAGGTTGTGATCGGAGGAGCCCAACGGAGAGAAAAGATTAACAGAGTAAGCAGAAGGATTAGTTGTGAGGAAGAGGTCAAGTATGTTGGAGCTCTCTCCAAGGCGATCAGGGATACGGGTAGGGTGCTGTACAAGCTGCTCTAGGTCATTAAGGATAGAAAAGATGTAGGCTTGTTCACCAGTTGGATCCGTGAAAGGAGAGGAGAGCCAAAGGTGGTGGTGAACACTGAAATCTCCAAGAATGGAGATTTCAGAGAAAGGAGAAATGGATAGAATGTGTTCCATCGTAGAAGTAAGATAGTCGAAGAATTTTTGATAGTCAGTAGAATTAGGGGATAAATAAACAGCACAGATATATTTAGTCAGAGAATGACAGGAAAACCGAAGCCAGAGTGTGGAGAATTCAGAAGAATCAAGTTCAGGAACACGAGAGCAAGATAAGTCGTTGCGTATGTATACACAACAGCCACCTGAGAGCATTTGCAAATGCACTTTCAGAGCTTCTGAATACACATCTCCTAAGCATATCCTTCATATTCCAAAGAGTCAAACCATAGTCAGGCACACAGTAGGCATTAAAGAGATTCAGTAACGTCTGTGCATTAACATTCTTAAATTTTCTAATTGCTGAATTAAATTTTTAGTAAAATAAGCTCAATCTGAATGAAATATTTAGGTCATCAAAGAAATTGTCTTGAATTCTATGGCATAAATATTTATATTCATTCACCACTTCATACCGATTTAAATATGGGACACCTTGTGCCTGTTTCTTATTATATTCAAATATAACATTTTTTTTATTTATCTCTATTAAATCTTAAATTCAGACTATTAATATTCTGTTCAAATATGCCACACAAATATAAAATATGCTCTTCACTATCAGCAGTAGTAGTAGTAGTAGTAATAGTAGTAGTAGTAGTAGTAGGGATGGTAGTGGAAGCAGTAGTGGCAGTAGTAATAGCATCAAAAGTAGTACATTTTATTTCAATAGAGTAGGCCTACTAGGGTTGGGACCTTGCCTTACGAGCAACAGAAAAGTTCTAATCCTGTACAGGGCAGTAAAGGTTTTACTGTCATGTAATTGGCTGTCAGAATTGTCCCTTTAAAATATAATGTTTTAGACGACAGTAATCTGCTGGAGTCTCGGACTTCTTGGCCAAAACCGTCAAGGGGATGATAAGGATTGGCTGCTTTTACAAAATGATAACGTGTGACATGTTGGTAAACAGAGCGAGCCGAAATTGTGACTGAATCTATGTACCTCGTTGTAACAAGAGAGAAAAAGTAAAAAGAAAATTTTCAAGGGAGAGGTGAGTAGAGTGACTGAAGGAAGAACAGTGACTGTCGCTATGAAAGCCTTTAACAGAAACCGAAGTCTGAATGTGGGGTCTGCAAAAAGGTTGCATGAAGGTGTGTAACTGCTACTTAAATATATGGGCATGTGACGTTGGCACGGCATGAGTATGAAAAATCAAAATGAAAAGCAGTGGAAATGAAACTGCTAGGGAATTTGTGTGGAGTGGTAAATATGACAGAATAAGAAACAATGTGATTCACGAGTCGTATGGAGGAAAGAAGGGTGCTATTTTCTTTTAAAAGCAATGTGCCTTGATGGTTTTGTCATATGGACAGACTAGATGAGAACGGGTTGTGAATCAATTACATGTGAGTTTGAAGGTGGAAGGAGGCGTGTTACCTCAAGAACGTGGCTGATCCAGTAAATACCTGTGTGAGAACGAAGGCTATGGTCCTTGATGAGGCAAAGGAACTGGCAGTTCGTTAGATGAGGTATTTAGACAGCAGCACATGACATCGATCTGGCACTACTTTTAAACCAGGTAGTCATCCGATGGACTGTTGATGGGTTTATGTGATGGTCATTTTCCAAGCCAAGTCCGAAAATATAAGCAGATGGGTAGGCCTATGAAATGGATCCAGGATGCTGGGGGATGAATGATAAGTGAAAAACCTGTGTGGCCCATTTCACTAGCCATGCTGGTGATGGTTTTCCCACCGTATACTTTTTTCTGTTCTTGTTCAGAATTATGATGATGACGATTATGAAAATAAAAACACGAACAAGAAGGCGAAAAAAACAAAAACAAGATGAATACCTGTTTAATTTCTTGAAGAACATGAAATCATTAATATTTTTTGTCTCCAAACACTTTTATTCAGCTCAGAAAAGACTTTTATTTCCACTAACTTTCACCAATGAAGCTCTTCCCGAAATAGAGTATTCAGAATTCCCCATACTCTGGTTACGGTTAGGCAATCCTGTCAATCTCTAACATATTTAATTATCTGTTTTCCTCTCCCCTACTTCTTCTGACTATACAGATTCCTTTGACTGTCTAACTTCTAAAGCAGAACACATTCTCTCCGTTTTACCCTGCTCACAAATCTCATCTGTAGATACCATAAAAGTCACCACCACATATGGCTCCCCTATCCTTTCACTGATCCACCTGTTGCACAAGCCAGCATCTCACCTATCCTAAATGACCTGGAGCAGACTTTACAGCACCCTACCCATATCCCTGACAGCACTAGAGATGGCGCCAACAAACTCAATATCTGTCGTACAAATAATCCTTCTGCGAACTCAGTCACACTTTCTTTTTTTTTCCTCCTTTTGGCTGGTCCAATCACAAACTTATTTCCGAAACTTACCCTGTCGCTCTAGGACGAGTAAAAGCTATAGATCCTCCTGAAAAGCTGCGTCATTACATTACGACGTTGCTGTCTGGAACACTTTCGGGCAACACTTCTTTGTCTTGCCTTGGAATGGACGTTGATTCAATGGTCGTGAGCAATTTGAATGTGTTCAGCGTCTTACAGAGGTTTTTTCTCGAGCCTGAAACCATAATTTGCTTGTTCTTACCCTGCGACTAATGAAAAAAAAAAAAAATGCGTTTAATCATCCTTGTTCAGATGCTGCCCTCAATAAGGATGTGGCTTTCAAGTTTGGCGATGCCGGTTGATCCCCGAATGACGTGGACGTTATCATTTTCTGACAGGAATCGTGTTAAGTCTATTCTTCTTCTTAAAAACAATCCATTCTAAATGCAGTGATTTTTCCAACTCAAACTGCCCCCCGCTTCCTAAGACATATTCCCAAAAAACTCTCAAACAACTTCAATTCTTTCTCTTTCCCTCATCATTTTCACTCTGATGGCTCTGTTACTGTTTCCTCCTCTGATAAAGATAAAACTTTTTCTCAGACCTTTCCCTTTAACTTAGCTCAGAACGATATCAGTACTGTTCCTCATATCATACCCTCTCTGTCTTCCTCAACCCTGTAATTAAAATGCTGTCATTCATAATGTGACGTACGGAATTAATCGGCTCCTTGTTTTTCTTTTAAACGTAATGTTCCCATGTACATCGACGTAAAGGGATCTTCATTTTTTTTTTCCATTTCCTGGTTTCCAACCTTAGATTTTTCCCTTTCTCTGGATAAACAAGCCAACCGACACCTTGCTAGAGCACCCAACCCAGCCCTATCCCCCGCCCCAACACATCCCAAAAGGTGTCCTATGTTTTAGGCATAACCCTTAGACACATCCCAGAAGCATACCACAAGCGCTTAAGATACCTAATACACACCCCAGACGCACACAGACACACCACGTAAACCCCCATTCCCTCAACACAACTAAGAGTGACGTTCATAATACACCACGACTGGCTCTTGGTAGATTTCATCCTTCAAAAATGTACAGTGACTGAGTGAGTGAGTGAGTGCACAGTTAGGGACATACACTGGATTTGGCGCCCCATCGGGTGTGGCGAAATTAGCCTGGTTGTAGCAAGAATAAAAAGTAATAAATCTCTCAAGGTGAAATGAAATAAAAGAAACGTCTGGTGTACTTTTCCGAGTGAACTGGTCGAGTTTCGGCCTCATCCAGTGTTCTGCCTCTTGAATTAAAAGACCTTTGACCTGCGTCAGTCTTTATCCCCTTCATATATTTTCCTTCTCCACTTCACCGAAGTCTCCACCATTTTCACTTTCGTTTCTTTCCTTTCCTTTTATTTTCTTTTTATGTTCCTCCCTTGTCATCTTTTACGTCCTCTTTCGTCTTTCGTCCATTCTCTCCTTTTTCTTTTTCTTTTTTCATTCTGTCTTATTATTTTTCATTTCTCCAGTACCTCTTCATTCTGTCCCTTTAGTCTTACTGAAATATTTTTATTCATCACTTTATCTTTTCATCCACTTTACATTTACTTCTCTTCATTCATCACTCATTCTTTTTCACCATCATCCCCTTATCTACTTCTCATTCCTTCTCTACATCCCTCCATCCACTTGTCATTCTCTTCTAAATCTTTTCATCCATCATTCATTCTTTCTCCACATATCTTTATTCACTTATCACTTATTCCGTGCGTCGTGCATCCACTTCTTGATCTTTTTCTTCATCCTCTATTCATCTCCTCATTCATTTTTATTTTATTATTATTTTTTTTTTTATGTGTCCGACTCTGGGCATAGGCTTCACAGCCTGGTATCAAGGCCCAGCAGTCCTCCTACATACCATACACCTCTACATGTCACCACTTCGGCGCTAACACCCACCGTCGATATTGAATACATGCTAAGACTGTCTCATACAGGACTGGTGTATTGGTATTAGCGGGGGTATTTTTACGACATGTCAGCGGGTCTTTTGGTAGATCAATAAAGCCTGATTTAATGAAATTCGAATCCTTAAACTGTTCCCTGCCCCAGCCGGGATTCGAACCTGGGTCCGTTAGGACTGCAGGCCACCTCTCTACCGATTGAAATTGAATCTCTTCATCAGTTACTAATTATTTCCCGTCACCCATCACGCATCTTTCTTCATCATCTCATCCCCCACCTCTCATTCCTTCTCTTCATCACGTCATTCACTTGTCATCCTCTCCCGGTTTTTGGTCATCTCCCTCATCCCACATTTTTTAATGGCGGAAGATCTTATTATCTCATTCTCAAAGCAATAAAAATAATGATGAACTTTACTCATTAGTTCCAGCCATTAACCAGTTCCCACTGAATATCTCGGCGTCCAATTCTAGACATTAATATTGCATCATTTATTACAGTAAACAAGGAGAGAGTGAACAATGACTCACGCAATGAAGTGATAGTCTTCGGAACCTATAAAACTTCTCAGAATATAATGTATATATGTTTCACAATTCCATAGATGTCATTGTCCACAACTGTACTCACAGGTTATATCGTTCGTCCTCGTCTAGGCTCTACCCTGTGTAAATTGGTGTTGTAGAATTAGCGATGTGAGTGTAGTGGAGAGATATTTTAAATTATCCTCCAAGAAATGAAGCAGCGATAAAGACATGGGCGCGAAAGATAAAAGAATTGGTCTGGTGAGCTGGAATTATGATGGGATGGGGATGGACCATGAAAGTATACCCTGTGAAAGTGGCTGCTGTAAGATTAATGGTCTGAGTGTACTGACGATTTATTTCAAGATATTCACCACCACCATCACCAACAACATTAAAATTTCCCTAATCTTGCGACGCAGGTAAAAAAAAAAAAAAAATGGAACACAAAACATGACAACCACACTATATCCAACCCTCAGTTAATTATAACCTGGACTGACATTCGACAAACCTGTACAGTTTGACAGTGTGTATATATATATATATATATATATATATATATATATATATATATATATATATATATATATATATATATATATATATATATATATATAGTTACTCTGGCTACTACTGTTCAGGAGAAACTTTTATACTGAAGGGTTAAATGAAATCAGAATTTACCCTTTCCAGTCTAAAAATTGTATCCTGGTTTGAATGCAATTGACTGGAGATAACAAGAATACAATGAAAAGTAGGCCATTGACTTGAAATGGATATCTGCAGTTATAGTAACATTTGCAACACCAGGCTCATCTCCATGTCAACTCAGTGGACTACAGGTAGAAGTTGCCCTCCCCACGCAGTCCATCATCCTCGTTTTGGGGGATAGTGAGGGAGCTGAGACGTCTTTTTTCGGCCAGCCAATAGAGCAGTTCGGTTAAATCGATGCTGCTACATGAGGGCGTCACTTTGCAGGAACTAAAGGGTTTTTAATCTCAATGGAGAGCGATCTACTTGCAAGAAATTCAATCTACGTCTTGGCACAAAAATTACACGTCAAACACAAAGTGTTTTGATTTATGGGTGTCTCACGTTGGTTTATGTGAAATGTTTTCACTGAATTGGTAACATTTAATTCTGTTGAGTATAATTCATTAAAAAACAGGAAAGGCATAATTACACACACACACACACACACACACACACACACACACACACACACACACACACACACACTTACTGTCCTCGAGACCGTTGAGAGGCGTGTGTGTGGATGTGGTGAGGTTCTGGAGTGTTGGTGTGGTGAATGTTGACAGGATCACCACATCCACTATGCTCACCACACACGCCATCAAAACTAACAACACCTGGTGCCTTGATGCTGCGGCCAAAAAGGATTACATTAACCACTGAGCCCCACTATGCTCACCACACACGTCATTATCACCACCAGTATCTTAAGTCTTGATGCTGAGGCCAAGGTGGATTACGTTAACCATTTAATGTCTTTTTCACCTGGTGTATTTTTTTATACTTTCATGCCATCGCATGACTATTGCATTCCCTTCGAAGGCTTAGTAAACCCTTCCAGTGCGACAGGACTTTCCTAAACCGAATATAGACCCCTGGTAGTAGTAAGAGTAAACTAACAGGGGCCTCACTCGAACTCAGAGATTGCCTATTGAATACACAAAGTCTTTTGGGCAATCAGTTAAGTTCCAGTCTTCTAGAAATCTACTCACAACTTTCAATGTTATATCCAGATATCCATTTATACTGTTGAGTTAACGAGGGCAAGGAAGAAACATACTTTGTCCAAAAATCTGATCGTTCCGAGAATCTAATGCGGGTTCTTCCAATTACGAGCAGGACGTCTTCTGATGCACGACGCTCTTTTTAAATATTCCCCAACACTCACTTCCGACCTGTTCGTCTTTCCTTATTGTTCACTCTTCCAGTCCTACATCGTTTCTCGCCAGTATTCTTTCCCCTAAACACACACATAACAGTATTTCACCTCACTTCTGAAACTTTCGCTTCTCTGTCCAGCTTCATACCACTACTACTACTTACTGGAAAAACGACTTCCACCAGAAGGGTATCTACATATTGCAGGAGTGTATTCATGAGTGGCCGCGACAAAAATGCAAACCAGGGAGGGGCCTGGCCGCAAGCGAAAATCACCTAAAGTGCGCAAGTGCGCATGCGCCAGAGAGTCTCATCGCTGATTGGCCCGTGTTTTCTCTCAGCTGGCAGATGTAAACAACAGAATTTTAAGCAAATACAATAGTAGAAACTAACAAAATTTTGCAACTTTTGCTTGTCACAGCTTTAGATGGGTAGGCTGTTAAAATATTATTGTACTGTCTGTCACACACACAGCTTTGGAAGCTTGAAAATATATTTTCTTTACCGGTAGTAATCGACGATTTATGAACGAATTTGATAATCATGTTGCTACGGTGCGAGTGGATGGTGAGCTGAGTGAGTTCTTTGATCTCAATCTGGGACTGAAACAGGGGTGTGTGATGTCTCCATGGCTGTTTAATATATATATGGATGGGGTTGTAAAGGAGGTGCAAGGTAGGGCAGTGGATG
This sequence comes from Coenobita brevimanus, assembly GCF_032717465.1. Lineage (NCBI taxonomy): Eukaryota > Metazoa > Arthropoda > Malacostraca > Decapoda > Coenobitidae > Coenobita > Coenobita brevimanus. The sequence continues at coordinate 5,072,061 of NC_137031.1, forward strand.
TGGGGGTGGCTCTAATGAATGAGGGTGAGATTTGGAAGCTTCCGGTGTTGCTGTTTGCTGATGATACAGTATTGTTGAGTGAAGATGAATGGGAGTTGCAAGGTTTGGTAAATGAATTTGGGACAGTGTGTAGGAGGAGGAAGCTGAAAGTTAATGTAAACCAAAGTAAAGTTATGGTGTTTGAGAGGAATGAAGTCACAGAGTGTGCAGTGAGGTTGGATGGTGAGGATATGGAGAATGTGAGTGCATTCAAGTACTTGGGTAGTGTGATGAGTAAGAATGGAACTTTGGGGGATGAAGTACGTGAAAGGGTACAGCAGGGAAGAAAGGTTGTTGGTACACTGAAAGCAGTGATGAGAAATAGGGAGGTGAGTATGGAAGTTAAGAAGTCACTGCATGATGGTATTGTGATCCCTACCCTGACGTATGGAAGCGAGGCGTGGACCTTGCAAGAGGGAAACAAGTCAAGAGTGAGAGCAGTGGAAATGAGTTACTTGAGAGGAGCATGTGGAGTGACATGGAGGGACAGGTTGACGAATGAAGAAGTGAAGGAACGTTGTGGGGTAGATGTGGATGTGGTTGAAAAGATTAGGAGAAATACACTGAGGTGGTTTGGACATGTGGAGAGAATGGAGAATGAAAGACTGACTAAGAGGGTGTATGTAGGTGAGGTGGAGGGAGGGAGAGGGAGGGGTAGACCGAGGATGAGGTGGAGGGATGGAGTTGAGAGGTATATGAGGGAGGGGGGGGTGAGTTGGGGGGAGGGGAGTCAAACGGTGGATGACAGAGTGACTTGGAGGCGTTTTGTCTGCGGCCACCCTTTGCGGGATTAGGGCGTCGGGCTATAGATAGATAGATAGATAGATGTTGCAAATGACAGGTTTGGACTTGAGTTGTCAGATTGGCTTAGAAGTAAATATATATTTTTTCTTGGCGACAAAAATTGTCTTAGGCTAAATACCTTATGCACGTTTCTCTTAGCCTAGCTCGTTCTACAGGAGCTGGGGCTTGTTTTTGTTATTCTGGTTTTAGTGTCTAATCTGCGGAATATGAGGTTTTACCCTATAGGCCTATACTGATATATGTTTTTAAGTCATTCTATGATATTTTCTTGTGTATTTGGATGTTCCCTACAATAGGTTACATAAGGTTAATTTAGGTTAGTATAAGAGTAATATTTTTATCATTTCTGACAGAAATGAATGTCATCTTTGAACTAATCACATTGCAAAACATTAAAAAAAGATAATGTAAAGCTTCAAAGTGATTTGGGTGTAGTTCTGGAAAGTTACCCTTTCAGTATTCGATGATTTATGAACGAATTTGATAATCGTGTTGCAAACGACAGGATTGGACTTGAGTTTCTTAGCCTATTCTACAGGAGCTGGGACTTGATTGTTATTCTGGTTTTAGCGTCTAATCTGCTGAATATGAGGTTTTACCCAATATACTGATATAATCACACCCACAATAACGACTTGCCTTTGCAGCAGGCTACGTGGGTAGGCCTTGATGCAGGGGTAAAGGCATAAGAAATGGACACCATTTAAAAACTTCGTTATTAGTGGAAATATGAACATTTCTGTTTTTGTAATATGATATTAACTTGTGTATTCAGCCCTCAGGCTGCCTCCCCCTGAAGAGGGGAGGGCTTTGAAGAACAGGCGACGAGACTCTCTGGCGCAGGCACAGTTTAGATGATTTTCTCCTGCGGCCAGGCCCTTCCCACTGGTGTCAGGAGTGTGGGATTATTAAGGGCTGCAGTGAGCCTAACTTTCGACATGGAAGCAGGTGTGAAGACAAGGTCTCGAGCTGGGCAGAAGGAGGAAATTTCCCTGGCGACAATTGTGAAGCTAATACAAGCACAAAGTGTCCAAATGCAAGCACAGAGTGAAAAACTAGAGGCACAGAGTCAAGAACAGAAAGATCTCAGAAAATAATTCAAAGAACAACTACAAGCACAAAGTGCCCAACTGCGGGCAGCACAGAAGGCAGGACAGAAAGAACTCCAAGCACAATTACAGGCCCAAAGTAAAGAACAGAAAGAGCTTAGAAACGAAATCAAAGAACAACTGCAGGCACAGTTTGCCAGTTTGCCTGGTGTTTATGTGCGTAGTTGTTTCGTAAGTTATGCATTAATTTTTCTGCTCTTTTTCTTTATAATGTTTTATTTAAGTGATTGCTTGTTAAATTATGTAATTTAAGTTCGTTTGGTAAATGATTTAGAGTGTTATGTAATGTGGGACCACTCTAGCATGTTTTGATGTCTCTGAGTTGGTAACTATGCTCTTTCTCTAGAATACACCAGAAATGTGGAAAAATGTAGAAGTTTCGAGAGTAATGCAAGCTTATAATTATAAAATGGTGTGGAGACTATTTCACGTTCAGTCAGTTTTCAGTTCAGTTTGAGTGAAGTTCGGTCAGTTTTCAGTTCAGTTTGAAGTTCAGTTGAGTTTTCAGTTCAGTTTGAGAAGTGCAGTCGGTTTTGGTTTAGTCTGAGTGTAATGTAGTAGCAGTGCAGTGCTGCTGGTGAAGTTTGTGAAGAGTTGCTGGCAAGCACTAAGTGTAATTACTGTCAGTGAAGATTATTTTCGGTACTTGTGTAATAAGTGAAGTGTTAGCAAGCATCAAGTGTAGTAAAGTGTTGTCATGCATTAAGTGTGATAGCAGTAGTAAAGTGTGTTTAGCTCCAGTTCTTGTGAGAACAGTGGAATTACTTGGAAAATAAAAACAGTGAACTTTAAGGAGCCAGTGTTTATTTTCCCCTCAGCTGATCTTGTGTACTGTACGGCTGATCATAGGAAGAACAACTCACTGGGCAACGTCCTTCCTGTACTGTTTTACTGCTGTTGGACCCTGTGGCAGTGTGGAGTGAGGACGCAACACTAGTGTCAGGAGTGTGGGATTATTAAGGGCTGCAGTGAGTCTAACTTTTGACATAGAAGCAGAAAGTGTGAAGACAAGGTCTCGAGCTGGACAGGAGGAAATTTCTCTGGCGACAATTGTGAAGCTAATACAAGCACAAAGTGTCCAAATGCAAGCACAGAGTGAAAAACTGGAGACACAGGGTCAAGAACAGAAAGAGCTCAGAAAAAAATTCAAAGATCAATTACAGGCACAAAGTGCCCAACTACAGGCAGCACAGAAGGCAGGACAGAAAGAACTCCCAGCACAATTACAGGACCAAAGTAAAGAACAAAAAGAGCTCAGAAACAAAGTCAAAGAACAATTGCAGGCACAGAAAGAACGACATGAACAGCTTCAGGAGCAACAGAGGGAACTACAACTGAGGATGCAAGGACAGTTAGATGCTTTCATGAAGGAAGAACAGGAACACTTGAAGGAGGTATACGCTGAGCTACGGCAGCAGAAGTATGAGGTAAGCAATAATGTGACTGAGTGCACACAATAAATAGACGACCAGCTGAAGACAATTAGTAAGGAAATAGTGATGGAGTGCAGACAGCATGTAGATAACCAGTTGAATCATGAAGTTGACCATGTTAAGATAATTAATGAGAAAATTGAGGCTGTAGAGAAATATTGCACTGCTGAGCCTCAGGTTAATGTACAGGGAACATATGAAAGGAATGGACATCGTATGGTGAATCTTGACGGATCCCAAGCATCTAAAGGAAGCAGTACAGGGATGAATAATCAGAATATAGGAGATTTAAGTCCTGGCCTTAATTATGATGCCCCAGCTTTTAGGCCCCAAACCAGTGAAGTGTATGGCTATAATGGGGGTCCAGTAAAAAAGAAACCTCAGGAATTTGATGGTAGAATATCTTGGGAGACTTACCATGCACAGTTTGAGTTACTTGCTGATCAGAATGGTTGGGATGATAGGTAGAAGGCAGTGCAGCTTGCTACTAGCCTTGAGGGTGCTGCAATGGAAATTCTGGGTCAGGTGTCAGTGATGGAGAGCAACAGCTATCAGTCCCTAGTAGAAGTGCTGGAGTGCAGATATGGAACCATGTACCAGACTGAGGTGTACAGAGCAAGATTCCGGGGCCGTGTACAGGCTCGATGAGGATCCCTACAGCAGCTTGCTCATAACCTGGAGAGTATGACATACAAGGGGTACCGTGGAGCAGCACTTAACCTGTTGGCTATTCTACTGAGGGACCAGTTCATCGATGCTCTTGACAGTACAGAGTTGAAAATGCAAGTGAAGCAGGCGCAACCAAGAAGCATGCAAGAATTAATGGCCAGGACTTTAGAATTTGAGTCCTATGTCAGGTCCAGTACATTCACCTTTCAAGAAAGGGGCAGGTATGTGAAAAGGAAAAGTTTGAGGGAAATTGCTGGTACTGTGAAAAGCCAGGAAACAGAAAAGAGGACTGCTACAAGTGGAAGAGGGAACAGGAAAAGACCAGAGGAGACTGTTGGTTCTGTGGGAAGTCAAGACACAATATGAAAGATTGTCACAAATGGAAGGAGCTAGAACAGAGCAGTGTAAGGAAATCTTCACTTGTAACAAAAGCGTGTTGGACATGTAGTGAGGTGGGACACTTCAGTTCTAAGTGCCCGAAGAAGAAAAAGGATGATAAGAAGAAGGTTGCAGAAGACCAGAAAGAAGCGGAATACTAGTGGAGGCTGGTGTGAAGTGGCAACCACCAGCCAGCTTTTCCCAAGTAGCCCCACCACTGAGAAAATGAAAGAGGACGGCAATCGACAGTGTGCGAATAAAAGGAAGGATAGACGGAAAGAAGTGTTCCCCAGAGATTGATTCGGCCTCAGAGCAGACTTTTGTGAGGCCTGATGTGTTACATCATCGATATCTGCCTGAGTCATCAGAACAACTGTGTGGCGTAACTGGGCACTGCGCAGGACTGAGGGGACCCTTGGATGTCCGGATTGAAGTGCCAGGGCAAAATGCTACTCTACCAGTCTACGTGGCTGACATGGAGAATCCTTGCCTTCTGGGTCTGGACTACCTTATGTCCATGGGATGTGAGCTGGACTTCTGCTTCACGAAGCTGAAGCTTCAGGAGGGTCAGTTCCTGTCACAGCAGTGAAACGTACCAATTCTGGTGGCAAGGTGAGGGCACTCCATACTACAGTGATACCCCCCAAATCAGAACTGTTGCTCCAGTGTGAGGTGAGTGGCTCTTTTGACAGCTGTGTAGGGGTAGTGGAGCCTGATGTGTGGTGGGTGCAAGACGAAGACTGGGGTGATGGTGGGGAGAACGCTGGTGGAAACAAGTGCAGGTGAATTACCTGTTGTGGTGGCCAATTTCTCCCATGAAACACAGAAGATCAACGAGGGAGAAATTGTGGGGCTGTGCCAGGCTTTGGACCCTGAGTGGCATCGGAGGAAGGCCTGTAAATGAAGCATAGTCAAGGAAGTCGGGTACGTGCCAGGCCACCTAGAAAACCTCTTCTCAAGGAGTTACCAATGCCTGGATGGTTCACAAGTGCTGAAGTTGAGGCAGCTGCTGACGGAATATGCTGATGTCTTTCCCACGGGAGACTTAGACCTGTGGTGCACTGATCTGGTGGAGCATAGTAAAGACACCAGGGTTCACCGTCCGATTAAACAGCCACCGCAGAGGATGGCGCCAGCCCAACGGCAAGAAAGGGAGAAGGTGATGGAGAATCTCCAGTGTCAAGGAGTAATAGAAAAGTCCAGTAGTCCTTGGGCATCAGCAGTGGTTCTGATGAGGAAAAAGCATGGCTCAGTAAGGTGCTGTAAAGTCTATCGAGCCCTGAATGAAGTGACAGTGAAGGATGCATACCTCTTGTCAAGAATTGATGACACCCTGGATGCTCTGTCAGGTGATAAGTGATTCTCCACCCTAGACATGAAGGCAGGATACCACCAGGTCAAGGTTGCAGAGAAGGACAAAGAGAAGACAGCCTTTTCATACGGGCATGGTTTATGGCAGTTTAAAGTGATGCCATTTGGCCTATGCAATGCCCCAGCTACTTTTGAATCATGGACCACATACTTGAAGGCCTGCACTGGCAGACAGCTCTGATCTATCTCGACGATATAATTGTGTTTGGACGGACTTCAACCAAGAACTGGAGGGATTGTCAGAGGCGTTGAACAGGATCTGCATAGTGCACCTCAACCAGAACCCCAAGAAATGCTACTTGTTTCAGAAAGAAGTAAAGTACCTGGGACACATTGTAGGCAAGAGAGGGATCTGTACTGACCCAGAGAAGGTGAGAGGTTTGAAAAACTGGCCAGTTCCAACTTGTGTGAGGGAGCTACAGAGTTTTCTGGGCTTGTGCATCTACTATTGGCGTTTTGTCAAAGACTTTGCAACGACAGCTGCACCTCTTCACAAGCTGTTGGGAAAAAGGCAGAAGTTTGCATGGACAGCAGACACTCAGAAAGCCTTCAACGAACTCAAGCATGCATTGGCAAGCTCTCCAGTATTGCCGTATCCAGACCAGAATCAGCCATTTATCTTGGACTGTGATGCTAGTGACTATAGTATTGGTGGAGTCCTGTCACAGAAGAAAGATGACAAGGAGTATGTGGTTGCGTATTACAACAAGAAACTCAGCCCACCAGAGCGGAACTACTGTGTGACCTGTAAGGAGTTCTTGGCAGTGGTGAAGAGCCTTGATTTCTTCCATCCCTACCTGTACAGGTCAAACTTTATCATCAGGATGGACCATGTAGCACTCAAGTGGCTAAAAAGGCTGCAGAATCCTGAAGGACAACTGGCATGCTGGCTCGGGAAGCTAGGCCAGCACAATTATGAGGTGCAACACTGTCCATGGCTGGTACATAGCAATGCTGACAACCTGAGTCATTGGCCTTGTGATCCAGAGTGCCAGCAGTGTAGTAAAAAGGAAGATCACAGTAAGAAATGCAGCCATGCTGCAATGACAGGGCCAGCATCAGATGAAAACCTGAAGAGGATGCAGATGGAGGATGCAGATATACAACCAGTGCTAGAGTGACTGTAGCAGAGTACATTTTGGGAAGAAGTTTCCAGGTTAAGCCCTGCAACCAAGAGCTACTGGAGTCATTGGGACCTTCTTCGCTTCAACAGTGGACTACTGGAGCGTCAGTGGGAGACAGCCGATGGCCTCAATAAGCATTGGCAACGGATGGTTCTGAAGAAGATGAGGTCCGAGATCTTGGATGAGTCCCATATCCAGATCATTAGTGGGCACCTAGGAGTGAAGAAAACTTTAAGCCGGCTGCGACAGAGGTTCTACTGGATTGGCATGCATCAGGATGTTGAAGAGTGGTGTCGGGCCTGTGATGTGTGCTGTGCCAAGAAGGGACCCAAGAAACGTGGTTGCGCCCCTCTCCAGCTGTACCAAGTGGGTGCACTGATGGAAAGAGTTGCGGTGGACATTGCTGGACCTTTGCCACTCACTAAGAGAGGAAACCAGCATATATATGTCGCCATGGATTACTTCACAAAGTGGCCAGAAACCTATGTTATCTCTGATCAAGAGGCTGCAACTATTGCTCAGGTGTTGGTTGATCAGTTTTTTCTGTTGTTTTGGGATGCCACAAGAGCTACATTCAGATCAGAGTAGAAACTTCGAGTCTGCTGTGTTCCATGAGTGCTGCAAATTATTGGAGAACAAGAAGACCAGGATGATCCCCCTTAGGCCACAGTCAGATGGGATGGTGGAGAAATTCAACTGGACCCTGGGACAAGAACTGGCCAAGTACTGCGTTGATGGACAAACAGAATCGGACCAGATATTACCTGCATTGCTGATTTGCATCCCGTGATTCTAATGGCTACACTCCTGCAGAACTGATGTTGGGCCACGAGTTACGCTTACCTGTTGACTTGTTAATGGGGAGACCACCTGGTGAAGAGCTGCTTACAGACACCACCGGCTATGCAAAACACCTTCAGGAAAGGCTGGCTGAGGTACATCATCAAGTGAGAGGAGCCCTCAAGTTTTCAGGAGAGGTGATGAAGTGCAAGTATGATGCCAAGGTAAGTGAGGTGAGCTTCAGGGATGGTGACCAAGTTTGGTTATACAATCCTCAGTGAAAGAAGGGACAGTCACCAAAGCTGCAGAGTCCATGGGATGGGCCTTACACTGTGTTGGACCGCCTATCAGACGTAACATATTGGATTCGGGGAGCCAGGAAGTCTCGTCCAAAGGTGGTACACATGATCCGTCTGTGGCAGTACCATGGGCTAGGACAGTACAGCTGGGACATCTCTGAGGAACTGCACTCACCCGCAGCCGAGGATGTTGAGGAGGACCAAGGAGGTGAAATGCAAGAGGATGATGACAGTTCCCTGAGAGAAGAAGCGAATCAAGAAGAGGACCAAGACCTTCCTGGAGGAGTGGACTGTATGGAGGAGCAAGGACATCGTCAAAAGCGGCATAGAAGAAGACCTGATAAGTTGAAGGGTTATTCTGTGTATAGTTAGATGCTCCATTAAGATTAAGGTTTGTGTCCGCATATACTATGGAGTTTTGTTGGGACGACAAACAACTAGGGAGGGGGTAGTGTTAAGAAGTGAGATTTGCCAGTAAGGTGCTCGAGAAGTTTTCTGGGCGTTTCGTGTACGGTACGAGTCAGAGTTGCCAGTTTGCCTGATGTTGATGAGCGTAGTTGTTATGTAAGTTATGCATTAATTTTTCTGCTCTTTTTTTCTTTATAATGTTTTATTTAAGTGATTGCTTGTTAAAATATGTAATTTAAGTTTGTATGGTAAATGATTTAGAGTGTTATGTAATGTGTGACAACTCTAGCATGTTTTGATGTCTCTGAGTTGGTAACTGTGCTCTTTCTCTAGAATACACCAGAAATGTGAAGAAATGTTGAAGTTTCGAGAGTAGTGCAAGCTTATATAAGATGGTGTGGAGACTATTTCAAGTTCAGTTAGTTTTCAGCTCAGTTTGAGTGAAGTTCAGTCAGTTTTCAGTTCAGTTTGAGTGATGTTCAGTCGAGTTTTCATTTCAGTTTGAATGAAGTGCAGTCGGTTTTGGTGCAGTGCTGTTGGTGAAGTTTGTGATGAGTTGCTGGCAAGCATTAAGTGTAATTACTGTCAGTGAAGATTATTTTCGGTACTTGTGTAATAAGTGTTGGCAAGCATTAAGTGTACTAACAGTAAAGTGTTGTCAAGCATTAAATGTGATAGCAGTAGTAAATTGTGTATATCTCCAGTGCTTGTGAGAACAGTGAAGAGAAGTTGGAAGCAGTAAGTGGAATTACCTGGAAAATAAAGACAGTGAACTTTAAGGAGCCAGTGTTTATTTTTGCCTCAGCTGATCTTGTGTACTGTACAGCTGATCATAGGAACAACAGCTCACTGGGCAACGTCCTTCCTGTACTGTACTCCTGCTGTTGGAACCTGTGGCAGTGTGGGGTGAGGAAGCAACAATAATTTAAGTTTGATATTTCAGAGTGATACTAGATTAGAAAGTGGATAACTGGTAAACTTAGAAACCGATTTTTTTTCCTATCGACCATTGGGGCCGAAGTCCTTGTCATTAGGGCAAATATATATACATATCTCTCATCTCATCAACCATTTGAGTGTCCACTGCAGGACCGGCCTATCCCTACCGAAGTGGGGACGATACAGCCAATGTATCTCTACCAAGTGGCTTAAGCTGTCTGGTAGAGATTGTATGTAGGGTGAGAAGTGCTTGTAACTGTAATTGTAGTGTAATGGGTTTGGATGTGTGTGTAGTCTGTGAACCAAGTGTAATCGGCCCGCGCAAGCCGACTGGATGCAAGCATACTTTATAGTATGCGACATTGGTTCAACCACAGCACCCTTGATGTCCGCCAAGCAGTACATGGCCAGAAGAATGCTCCCAAAGTTTATTACCCTGGCGGGGCGTGAACCCTCGTTCTTCAGCGTACGAAATGCACACTTCACCACTGTACCACAGAGGCTTCATATATATATATATATATATATATATATATATATATATATATATATATATATATATATACATATATATATATATATATATATATATATATATATATATATATATATATATATATATATATATATATATATATATATATATTGACAAATAATCCAGATCAATACAGGACAGAGGTACTGTCACCACTTGGATCCTCTGACCACAATCTCATCAAAGCCTCATTAGTTAACTCTCCTACACCTCCCCATTCTGAACCTGTCAGGGTGACCCGATGGCACTTTGACAGGGCAGACTGGGATGGATTTAGAAATTATCTTGCTGATGTTCCATGGCAGTCTTTCTTCTCTAGTGATCTCAATTCTACCCAGTCCCACATTTGCGACTTAATACTAGCTGGTATGGATTTATTCATACCAAGTCAACAATTCACTAAAAGATCAAACTCTCCAAAATGGTTTGATGGCAATTGTGCCAGAGCAACAGCCCAAAAGTCATTAGCATATAACTCATACTTAAAATCAAAAACATCTGAATCACTCTCCCAATTTAAAATTGCTAGAAATCATGCAAAAGCTGTATTAAATCTATCTAAATCAAACTTTCTTCAAAAGCAAGCATCAAAACTACTTAACACTTAACAACCCTAATGACAATAGAATATTCTGGTCAACTCTTAATTCTTTCAATAATAACTTTAACAAGTCATCTTCCATTCCCCCACCAAAATCTTCAGATGGCAATATTACAAATAACCCACGTGGGAAAGCAGATATCTTTGCCAGTACCTTTGCCAGAAATTCTACCATAGATGACACCAGCCAGAATGTCTCAATACTGGAACTTGACTCTCCCGAAATTGCCCCACTTAAAATACAGACAAGATACGTAAAATCCATCCTAGACGATTTACCTACCAACAAAGCTCCAGGCCCAGATGGAATTCCGCCAATTGTTTTGAAAAAGTGTTCCCCTGAACTTGCCTCTGTCCTAGCCAAATTATTCAGACTATGCATACGTACTTCTTTATTCCCAAATTCATGGAAAGAAGCCAATATCCACCCAGTTCCGAAGAAAGGGAGTTCGTCTGACCCCTCCAATTACAGACCAATAGCTGTCACATCTTCTCTTGGTAAGGTATTTGAAACTTTAATTAATAAGCATATTGTTAAACATCTTGAATCCAACAACTTAATTAGTGATAGACAATACGGTTTTCGCCACGAAAGATCCACCATTGACATACTCAATCTCTTAACTCATACCATCCATCAATCAATTGATCTTTTTGGAGAAACTCATGCAGTAGCTCTTGATATCTCTAAAGCTTTCAACAGAGTATGGCACCGTTCCCTGCTGTCCAAACTCCCTTGCTATGGACTAACGTCTTTTGTTCCTTTGATTTCTTCTTATCTTAGTGACAGGAAAATAAGAGTAAAAGTAGATGATGTATATTCGAATTTCCACTCAATTAACGCCGGCGTGCCGCAGGGATCAGTTCTGGCGCCAACCCTATTTCTGGTTCATATTAATGATCTCTTATCTTTCACTCACAATCCCATTCACTCATATGCAGATGACTCAACACTACATAGTTCATTCACACTCAGACATCCATTTACAAAGTCTAATATCTCTACCTTTCAACTCAGTACAGCCATCTCCATAAATCAAGATCTATCTACAATCAGTGAATGGAGACAAAACAACCTTGTCTCATTTAATGCTAGTAAAACTAAATATATACATTTTGCTAATAGACAGATATTGCCAGATTCGTACATTACCTTCAGTGCTACTAATATTCCCATCTCCAAAAGTATTGAAATTCTTAGTGTCTCACTTAACAGTGCCCTCAGCTGGACCCCTCATGTCAGATCACTTGCTAAAACCGCCTCAAAGAAACTTGGATTATTGTACAGAGTCCGTAACTTCTTCGCCGATGAGCAGTTGGCTATGATCTATAAGAGTCATGTGCGCTCTCAGCTTGAATATTGCTCACCCTTGTGGAATGGTTGTGGAGAGGTTGCATTAAGACAACTAGACAAAATTCAGAATAAAGCTGTTAGAATCATTAACAACCCTGCCATTACATATAAACTACCTCCCCTGCAAGTAAGAAGGAAAGTTGCCTCCCTTGCATTATTTTAAAGATATTTTTTTGGCAAATGCTCAGACGAAGTTGCGTCCATGGTGCCACCTCTCCATGCCTTCCCTCGTGCTACACGGGCATCTGGTAGCGCTCATGACTGGAATGTCACTCAACCATATTGCAGAACTTCTGCCTATCAAAATTCTTTCATTCCCCGAACTGCATCTCTCTGGAACTCGCTTTCCCAGAGTTGTTTTCCTCCAAATTTCAACCCACAACTGTTCAAGTCTAACTGTTACAGATATTTTATGAACAGAGGACACCAGTAATCTGGTGTATAAATTATTTTTTTTTTACCCAATTGTTTTTCCTTCCTCCGTTCTGTTATTTAAAATATATATATATATATATATATATATATATATATATATATATATATATATATATATATATATATATATATATATATATGTATATATATACATATATATATATATATATATATATATATATATATATATATATATATATATATTATACCGTACATATATCTATCTATCTATCTATTGCCAGACGCCTCAATCCCGTTTGGGGTGGCCACAAACAAATCGCTTCCAAGCCGCCCTGTCCCCCGCCATTTCACTGCCCTGCTCCCAACTCACACCCCCCTCTCTCATATACCTCTCCACCCCATCCCTTCATCTCATCCTCGGCCTCCCCGTCCCTCTTCCCCCCTCCACCTCACTCACATACACTCTCTTCGTCAGTCTTTCACCCTCCATCCTCTCCACATGGCCAAACCACCTCAGTGTGTTCCTCATAACGCTTCCTATCACATCCACATCAACACCACAACGCTTCTTTATATCCTGATTCGTCAGCCTGTCTCTCCATGTGACTCCATAGGCTCCTCTTAAATAACTCATTTCCGCTGCTCTCACTCTTCACTTGTGTCCTTCCAGCAACGTCCAAGCTTCACTTCCGTACGTTAGAGTTGGTATCACATTACTGTCATATAGTATCTTTTTCACTTCCATACTCACTTCCCTGTTTCTTATCACTGCTTTCAAAGAACCAGCAACCTTTCTTCCCTGCTGTACCCTTTCAAGCACTTCACCCTCCAAACCTCCATCCTTACTCATCACACTACCCAAGTACTTAAACGTACTCACATTTTCCAATTCCTCAGCATCCAACCTCGCTGTATATTCACTGACTTCACCTCTCTCAAAGACCATCACTTTACTCTTCCCTACATTCACCTTTAGATTCCGTTTCTTACACACTCTCTCAAACTCATCCACCCAGCCTTGCAGCTCCCCTTCGTCTTCACTCAACAACACAATATCATCTGCAAACAACAGTACAGGGAGTTTCCAAACACTATCCTCTGTCACCAGGGCCACTCCAACATCCACTACCCTACTTTGTACCTCTTTTATTACCCCATCCATGTACAGATTGAACAACCATGGAGACATGACACATCCCTGTTTCAAACCAAATTTCAAGGAGAAAAATTCACTTAGTTCACCATCCATATGCACTGCAGCCTTCGCACCATCGTACATACTCTTCACAGCATTCAACAACTTCCCATCTACTCCATATATTCTTAACACTTTCCACAATCCGTGTCTATCCATCCTGTCATATGCTTTCTCCAAATCCATGAAAGCCGCATACAACTTCTTTTCCTTCTCTAGAAACTTTTCCACTAAAGATCTAAGAATGAATATCTGATCTACACAACCTCTTCCCTTCCTAAAGCCTCCCTGTTCTTCTCCAACTAATTTCTCTGCTCTTTCTCTAACTATATCGATAAGTATCCTGCCATACACTTTTCCTATTATACTTAGAAGACAAATGCCCCTATGATTACCACACACTTCTTTTTCCCCTTTTCCTTTGTACAGGGGAATAATTATACCTGACTTCCAATCCTCCGGGACTCTACCTTCCTCCCAGGCCAATCTGTACATCTTCCAGATCCATTCTACTACTATCTCTCCCCCATGCTTCAGCATTTCACCACACACTCCATCAATTCCTGGGGCTTTCCCCGATTTAAGTTTCTTCATTGCTTCCACAACTTCTATCCTACTGATTTCTTCCTGTCTTCTCACCTCCCTCCTTCTCCCAGCCATTCCCCAGCCATTTATACCCGCATTACTTCCATCCTCTACGTTCAACAATTCCTTAAAGTGTTCTCTCCATCTGCTCACTTTTTCTCCCTTCTCCACTAGTAATCTACCATTTTTATCTTTCACTCCCCTGCGAACTTCACTTCCACCCTGTGTTACTCTTTTCACCTCTTTCCAGAACATTTTCTTACAGTCCCTCCACTTTACACTCAAATTCCTTCCAAATTCCTCATCCACTCTCTTCTTACTCTCGCTTACTAATCTTTTCACCTCTCTCTTTCTTTCTACATATAACTCTTTCTTCCGCCTCTCAACTTCTTCCACGCCACTATTTCTCATCCATTCATTGTATGCTTTCTTCTTTTGTGCCACAGCCTGTTTCACCTCTTCAGTCCCCCATGCTGTTCCTTGCACCCCCCTCCGTCTTCTCTTCCTTCCGCACACCACATCACATGCTGCACATATTTCTTCTGTAAATATCCTACACACACCTTCCACGTCTTCCATCTGCTCCAATTCATATTTGCCCAATCGTTCCTCCACTTCTCTCTTATACTCTGCCTTTTTCTCATCCTCTTGTAACCTTTCCACTCTCCTTGCAACTACTCCTTCCTCTCGTCATTCCCTTCTTCTATTCCTCCATCTTACTTGAATTCTAATTCTGGCCACCACCAAGTAGTGGTCAGAAAGTCCACTCCCCCAACCTCTATAAACTCTTGCATCCATTACACATCTTCGCATCCTTTCATCCACACACACATAATCAATCATTGCCTTCCTTTCATTCAGTTCACCACCCACCCTTCTCATCACTCGCCATGTACACCTGTGGATCATTTTATGCCTGAAGAGGGTATTGGCTATCACCAACTCCCTCCCAGCACAAATGTCCACTAACGCACTCCCATTCTCATCTATCTCAGCAGGCACACCCCACTCACCAACTAGTCCATCCACCTTCACATTCCCAACTTTCCTCATATCACCAATCAAAAACACTCTCTCATTCCTTCCAAACTTTTCCATGCACACTTCTATTCTAGCACGATCTTGCATTGGCACATGCGCACACACAATCGCCCACATTTGTATTCCAACTTTCAACTTTACCCACACAATCCTTGACCCAACTGATCCATACTGTCTTATGCTCCTCTTCCATCTTTTACTCACAACTATACATACTCCTTCCTTCGCCCTCTCATTCTCACCTACTCCTGCACATATACCCCATCCATACTCCCATTCTCTCACACTTTCTCCTCTCCATTTTGTTTCAGTTATTCCACATACATCCACTTTTGCACCCTCAAGCAGCTGGACAATCTCTCTCTCTTTCACCTCATCATTCGCTCCCCTTACATTCCAAGTTCCAATTACTATGTCCTTTGTCCGGTCCTTGGTCGTCATCGTTTGGTCAGTCCTTGTCCGAGGCTTGTTGTTTGTTTTTTTAGTTAGTTGTTTTGCAGGGAGGGGCACTAACCCTCCGCCAACCCTTTTAGTCGCCTTTTACGACAAGCAGGGATACTGGGGGAGTATTCTTGAAAAAAATCCCTACCCCCTTTGGGGAAAGATATATACTGGAGATATATATATATATATATATATATATATATATATATATATATATATATATATATATATATATATATATATATATATATATATATATATATATATATATATATATACTATATGTATATATATATATATATATATATATATATATATATATATATATATATATATATATATATATATATACGGAAGAGATAAGTGCAGCATGTGAGGTGGTTTGTGGAGTGAGGAGGAGATGCAAGGGTGTGCAAGGGACAGCATGGTGGAATGATGAGGTGAAACGAGCTGTGGAAAAAGAAGAAGGCATATAGTGAATGGTTAGCAAGTAGAGGTAGGAGAGAAGATGAGAGAGAGAAGAGAGAGGTATATGTGAGTAGGAGAAGGGAGGTGAAGAGACTGGTGAAGGAGAGTAAGAAGAAAGTGGATGAAGAGTTTGGGAGGAATCTGAGTGTGAAATGGAGGGAGAGTAAGAAATTGTTTTGGAAGGAGGTAAAGAAAGTAAGGCAGTGTGAAAGGGGAAATAGTAGGGGAGTGAAAGATAGGAATAATAGATTGTTGGTGGAGAAGAGAGAGAAACTGAGGACATGGAAGGAGCACTTTGAGGATTTGCTGAATGTAGAGAGTGACAGCAGTGCGAGTATAAGTGGTTGGGGAATGGCTGGGAGAAGGAGAGATGAGAGGAGAGAGGAAGAGATCAGTAGGACGGAGGTAGTGGAAGCAATGAAGAAGATCAAGTTGGGGAAGGCCTCAGGAATTGGTGGAGTGTGTGGTGTAATGCTGAGGTATGGAGGTGAGATTGTTGTGGAATGGATATGGAAGTTGTGTAGATTGGCTTGGGAAGAGGTGAAGGGTTCCAGAGGACTGGAAAATCAGGTATAATTGTTCCTTTATACAAAGGAAAAGGGGAGATAGAAGTATGTGGTAACCATAGGGGTATTTGCCTTCTTAGTGTGACTGGTAAAATATATGGTAGAATACTCATTGATAGGGTTAGGCATATGACAGAGGAGCTAGTTGGAGAAGAACAAGGGGGATTTAGGAAGGGAAAAGGGTGTGTAGATCAGATATTTGTTCTAAGATGTTTAGTGGAGAAGTATCTAGAGAAGGGAAAGAAAGTGTATGCTGCCTTCAGGAACTTGGAGAAAGCTTATGACAGAATAGATAGGCAAGGTATGTGGAAGGTATTAAGAATATATGGAGTGGATGGGAAATTGTTGAATGCTGTGAAGAGTATGTACGAAGGAGCTAGGGCTACGGTGCGAGTGAATGGTGAGCTGAGTGAATTTTTTTATCTCAATATGGGACTGAAACAGGGTTGTGTGATGTCTCCATGGCTGTTTAATATATACATGGATGGGGTTGTAAAGGAGGTGCAGGGTAGGGCAGTGGATGTGGGGGTGGCTCTAATGAATGAGGGTGAGATTTGGAAGATTCCGGTGTTGCTGTTTGCTGATGATACAGTATTGTTGAGTGAAGATGAATGGGAGTTGCAAGGTTTGGTAAATGAATTTGGGACAGTATGTAGGAGGAGGAAGCTGAAAGTTAATGTAAACAAAAGTAAAGTTATGGTGTTTGAGAGGAATGAAGTCGCAGAATGTACAGTGAGGTTGGATGGTGAGGATATGGAGTGTGTGAGTGCATTCAACTACTTGGGTAGTGTGATGAGTAAGGATGGAACTTTGGGGGATGAAGTACATGAAAGGGTACAGCAGGGAAGGAAGATTGTTGGTTCACTGAAAGCAGTGATGAGAAATAGGGAGGTGAGTATGGAAGTTAAGAAGTCATTGCATGATAGTATTGTGATCCCTACCCTGACGTATGGAAGCGAGGCGTGGACCTTACAAGAGGGGAACAAGTCAAGAGTGAGAGCAGTGGAAATGAGTTACTTGAGAGGAGCGTGTAGAGTGACATGGAGGGACAGGTTGACGAATGAAGAAGTGAAGGAACGTTGTGGGGTGGATGTGGATGTGGTTGAGAAGATTAGGAGAAATACACTGAGGTGATTTGGACATGTGGAGAGAATGGAGAATGAAAGACTGACTAAGGGGGTGTATGTAGGTGAGGTGGAGGGAGGGAGAGGGAGGGGCAGACCTAGGAGGGATGGAGTTGAGAGGTATATGAGGGAGGGGGGGTGAGCTGGGGGGAGGGTAGTCAAATGGTAGGTGACAGAGCGACTTGGAGGCGTTTTGTCTGCGGCCACCCTTTGCGGGATTAGGGCGTCGGATTATAGATAGATAGATAAATTATTTTATTTTTTATTTTTTGTTAAACCTTATATTATGTACTAAAAAAAAAGCCTAATTAACCTAAAGTCCCGAAAACTAATAACCTAACAGACAAATCGCTATCTTATACTAAATCCTAAAAAGACAAATAGCTAAACCTAAAGTAATGATAAAAAAGAAAAATATCTCGACCAAGAGAACTCCATCGATTGCAGATATGTAATGCTTTTCTAACCGATGTGGGGAAAGGTTAGTTCGTAAATGGCTCAGTAGGTGCAGCAACAGCGTACACTTCCTCTTGTGTGTGTGTATAGATATGTATATATATATATATATATATATATATATATATATATATATATATATATATATTTGGGTTATACCTTTTTTACAACCTTATGTTCCTGTACTACAAGTTGATGAACTTTTGCTTATAATCAAAGAAAAAAGCCCCTATTCCTCTCAGTAAAAAAAATAAATAAATAAATAAATAAATAAAGGTCACCTAAAAAAAAAAAAAAAGATTTTTGGAAATGTATATTTACATGTATAATAATAATATACTGATTACTTCCTGGTATCTTGAGTAAGGATGACTCTTGCTTCCAGTGATTCTACAATGAGTTTAGTGCATTTTTTGTAAGGTTTCAATGTTTCTGACAAATTCTTGAAGTCTTTTTCATTGTACATCTGATTGGTAAACCAGTAATCTACCCATTCATACGAAGTGAATCTGCAGGTCTTCAAAGTCTTCCTTGTTGTAGATATAAGAATGAATGCAAGGATAGCGAGAATTGCTCTTGAATTCCACCTTGCATTACTGATATTTGGAATTTTGTGAAAGTTAACCAAAGGAAAATACCATTTTCCTTTAAAGAATCTAAACACTCGTGTTAAATAGTACAAAAACTTTATGTCATCTCTCCATCCTGACTTATCGAGGATCTCTTCTGTTCCATTAACAAACTGTGATTTTAGTCTTTCATAATTCTTTATTAATTGAGACACAAATGGATATTCGATGTTTGGAGAATTTGTGTTAACACCAATTTTTTCGTCCATCACCAAACGGAGAATCCTGTCCAGAATGTGATGCTAACAGCTGATAAATTATGGTTTGTTGAAACTCATATCCAAGAACATTTGTTGAAATCTAACAACAAAACTCAACTCTTTTTCACAGTGTTAACGCTAGTTGTATCAGCAATGATCATTTTTATTGTATGCCATAAGTTGTATTCATCAATAACTTTTTGCAATTCCTTCAGCAGTAGTTTCAGCCTTGCCATTTTGCAAACGCAATGCATCCAATATTTTTTTCGGTTCTCTCATTTTTAAGTAGTACTACCTGGTACTCATTTTCATTTTTTTTTTTGAAGGTTCGTAGCTTTATTAACTACAGGCACCACAAGGCGCTGCTGGACACAATGGTGGTGTTACAGTATAGTGCTGTACATGGCAGGTACAGATTATAATTGACAAATATGTCATTGTACATGGTCAATAGGCATAACGCCTCACTAACTAACTAAGCTAATTATACAATTGGTAATAATTGCTGTGAATGTTTCACATGGTATTCGGTTAATAAAATAATAATAATAATAATAATAATAATAATAATAATAATAATGGTAGTAGTAGTAGCAGCAGCAGTAGCAGTAGCAGCAGTAGCAGTAGCAGCAGTAGCAGCAATAACAATAATAATATAATAATAATAACAATAATAATATTGGTAATTATAACAATTAGTAATATTAAATAGTAATAATAATAATAATAATAATAATAATAATATAATAACAATAATAATAATAATAATAATAATAATAACAATAATAATAATCAGCTTTCCATCGAAATGTAAAGACCATGTAGCGGATTCTGGAAGGTGTCTGGGTTACGAGAAAATCCGCGAGAACTTTTGCGATGTGCGTACAAGAATTTAATAAGTGGTATTCTGGAGAGTGTTGTATGACAATCTTAAGACCAACACCAGGATGCGCCAGCGCAAGTGTTGGGAAATCAAGGAGCGAAAGGTTTCTCTATTTAAACTTGGCTAACCAATCACAGTACACCAGAGTATGCCATCATAGTGGTAGCAGACGATGTTTCCACACCACCAGTCATAATTTCCACGACGGTATTGAAGCAGTGGAGGACCACCAAAATATTATGTATAGAAAGGCAGTGAACTTCTCAGAGGAGGAAATAAGTGTTCTGATTCATAATTTTTTCGACATTGTGTCATGTAGGCTATAACCATATTTTAGATGAGTTTCATCTTTACACTGGCTTGTTTAATCGAATTTTTTGTGTACATTATATCATTAGGCTGTAATTTGTTTGCAGTAAAGGCTATATTGGCCGACAATGCTAGTTTCACCACATATGTCGAAGTAGTACTTGCTCCGGTATAGTATTCTGGCATCGTCTACGACAGTCTGCTGCCACTTGTGCTTATTATTTTTTGAAAAATCGCAACAGTTCTATGCATGATTTAATTTTGAGGATTTGGGGGATGTTTGAGCTACATCATTTGTAAAAATAGGAGTTATAAAGCTTACGATGTACTTAGGGCTGCCCCTCACATGGCACAACTCTAAGAGGAGAATTGACAACACCGCATAGGGTTTGCACTCGTTTTCTAGGGCTCCAGAATATGCACTTAAGTGAAAAGTTGCTCTTACGCCCAAAGATGGTGGATTTGCAAGGATTTTTGAGCTTTCAGAATCCGCCCCCATGTTTCCAACTGTAACTTTTCAATCATTTCCTCCTACAGTGTAGCAGCCTTTTGTATGTTGACTTGTAAATTGCTGCTTGACTTGGAGCTGGAATGCCAATACCATCATGTGACAATTGTTTGCATATTTTAGCAGCTTTATTTGTCGATACTCCAATGGATGTCACCAAGTTAGTTGCAACTTTATTTCTGTTGTGTTTTCTGGTTGGTGGATGATTAGTCTCATCTTCATCCTTACATTTGCTGTCATCAGATTCCGTGCAAATACCATAAGATGAAAGATTGTAAGGTGTTGATGTTAATACAGGTTCTTCGTGCAGTGTTTGTCATTCTGAAGGGTGAATGGTTTCCTTACTTGAGGAGCTGAGTTCATTACCGGGCTAAGCGCCAAAAGTACAAAATGCCAGAAAATGCGTTTAAAATCTGGTGACTTCAAAACTTTGATATCTCCATAATCGCTTGTGTTATTTTGATGTTTTGTTTTTTAAATGTAGCTTATGGTATTTTCTTTATTGCAATAACCTCTGTTTTGCTCTATCTGTCATTAATCATGATGATATCGTGTGAAGAAGCAAAATTTTGCCCCCCACTGCTGGACCAATTGGCCAAAGAAATATTTTTATCCTACTAATAACTACAGCAATACATCATAAGATGTCAATAATATATTAGCATAATGTCCCAGGAGTGTCATACCGTGGAATAAAATCGAAGTTCTATGACATAAGTACTATTATTTTCACAATAATAGCGCGTTTTTCTCGGAGTTTTTAACCACCAATAAACTCGAACCACATCACAAACATCAAGAAAAACATAAATTAGTATATTGCCGATAATAATATAAAAGTAAGACAGCATTCAATGTATGAGGACATTATTAGAAAACCCCTGTAACATGAATGATAAAAAAAGAACCCGTAACCTGAATAAAAAAAAAAAAAAAAAGAAAAAAACACTTCCACGAGTACCAGTAACTTCACAAACAATGACAATAATAATAATAGTAATAATGGTTAAAAAATATTATAATAATATTAATGAGAAAGCAGCAAGTTACTATGCAGTACAGCTGCTGGTGGGAATAGTGT
Source organism: Coenobita brevimanus (assembly GCF_032717465.1). Lineage (NCBI taxonomy): Eukaryota > Metazoa > Arthropoda > Malacostraca > Decapoda > Coenobitidae > Coenobita > Coenobita brevimanus. The sequence goes on from NC_137031.1 coordinate 5,093,789, forward strand.
CAGGTGTCAGTTTATTGGCTAGCTGCAGTGCAACCCGACTATCTGATTGGCCAGCTTCAAGGGGGGGTAAGGAAAGGGACTGGGATATAACCTGGTAATGCTTTCACATTCGCTTCAACACCACGGGGAGTCAACATAAGGAACATAGGAAAGGCTGAACTCATAGGAAAAGCGACCATACAGCTGGCAGAATTCTGGACTCAGTTGTGCGCCTTGAGCACTAGTGCGGAACCTGACTTATTTTTTTGCTGCATGGTGCGATGGCGCAACACACATGTCTACTTAAACAGGACTTTGACCCCTTTGTAGTTTGTTTCTTAGCACTTTTTTACTTCCAACTTATAGAGGGATGGTTTAGCTACTTGTTGATGCATGTAGGTGCTTGGCGGCCATTTTGGCACTTAGCCCGGTAATGAACTCAGCGCCTCACTTGCAACTTGACCCGTTGAGTACCCCACTTCTCCTTTGCTTTGCACTTGTAGGTGGGAGAGTTGTTTATGTTCAGTGGATAAGCACTGACCATTTACTTTTGTGATATGGAAAAGTTTATTTAGGGCAACATATTTTCCCCTCTTGATATATTCATCGTAGGATTTTTTCACCTTGTCAAGCTTTGCTTGTATTGCCTGATCTGACACATGTGGAAAAATCAATTTATTCTCCCATAATTTTGTAACCTCTTTGGAAATTTCGACTATTAGTTCTTTTCTTAATTTGATTTTTGCTCCAAGAAACTGGTAACGTCCAACAACTTGCATTTGGTTTGGCATTCTGCATTTTTCTTCTAATGAAGATTCTTCTAAAGGCACAATTCTCTTCTTAAATGTGACTGCTAAAACCACCAAATTATTGGTCCAGACATCCTTGTTCTACTGTACGATAGTATCACTTATTTTGTGCGACATCATGCTTATCTGAAGAACAAAAATACTTAAAATATAACAGAAACACACTAAGCAATTATTTTTCTGACTGTTCACCTGCAAACTGCGAAGATAACTGTTACATGCTGAAAACTGCAACCAGTTTTATAATATTTAGATTATTCTGGATGTTCTAAACAACGTTAAACCATACTAGAACGTTACAAACTGTTCTAGAAAGTTCCAAACACTTCTAAAATCTTCCGTGCAGGACTATCAAGTTATACAAACTCTATAAAGATTAAGAAAGTGATAAAACTTGCTTGTGGTAACGTTAAAAATATGGTAATCCATTTTTTTTTTTGGGGGGGGAGGGTGACTTTTTTTTTTTAGCTGAGAGGAATAAGGGCTTTTTTATTTGTTTCTAAACAAAAGTTCATCAATTTATGATACAGGCTACCTTTTACTTGAAAAAACAAAAACAAAAAGCTATAACCCTAATACATCTATCGATCTATATCTACCTATCTATCTGTCTATCTATATCTATATTTCTCTCTCTCTCTCTCTCTCTCTCTCTCTCTCTCTCTCTCTATATATATATATATATATATATATATATATATATATATATATATATATATATATCTCTCTCTCTCTCTCTATCTATATATATATATATATATATATATATATCTATATACCTAGGCTGCTTCCCCCAAGGAAAGGGAGGTAGCCGAGACAGGACGACTCACTCTCCATTTACTCATCCATTCAAACACATTCATTCGCATCTTAGCTCCAAAGGGGAGAACGGACAGATCCTCACCGCATCACACCGCACAAGGGTCAACTGCGCAATGCAATCAGTGACATCCGCAGCAGGGCCCGACAGCAGAACTGGTTTACCCCTGCCACATCATAACAGATCCATCCCCTTACCTGCACCTGACCTGACTAGCTGATCAGACCAAATGCGGGAGAATATCCCCTCAGGGCTGCGTCATCACTTATTCATTCACAGTTTCTCTCCATTTATTTCTGTCACGCACAGCCACTCTTCCTTGCTCAACAGACATCCATCTCGCATCCAGCGCTCTCTTCACACTGTCCATCCATCCTATTCGTGGTCTTCCTCTCAGCCTTACACCTCTCACATCAGATCTAGTTATCTTTTTCACCAATCGCTCATTATCCATTCTCTCCATATGCCCAAACCATTGCAACACCCTCTGCTCAACTCTACCAGCCATCTCCCGAACAACTCCAGTTCTCCTTCGCACTTCATCATTTCGCACTCGATCCATACGCGTCACTCCACACATACTCCTCAGACATCTCATCTCCATTACATTCAGACTTTTCCTCTCTGCTACACCCATATTCCATGTTTCAGCCCCATATAATGCAGTCGGTACCACAACACCCTCATACAGCCTTCTCTTTACATCCATTCTAAGCGAACGACATTTAAACACTTTTTTCATTCCTCCCAGCACCTTTCCTACTTCATTTATTCTAAACTTCACTTCTGCATCTATTCTTCCATCCACAGCAACATGTGACCCTAGATATTTAATACAATCTCTCTCTCTCTCTCTCTCTCTCTCTCTCTCTCTCTCTCTCTCTCTATATATAAATATATATATATATATATATATATATATATATATATATCTATATATATATATATATATCGAAAACAAAATACCATAACATCGCTGACTACCCAAATACTGAATGAAAAAAAAAAAAAACTGTAGTAGATGCCTGAGCTACAAGAGATATCTACACTGCAATAGATGTCTGAGCTACAATAAATGTCTGAACTATAGCAAACGTCTGAGTGACGGTAAATGTCTTAGCTACAGATGTCTGGGCTGTGTTAGATACCTAAACTGTAGTAAATGTCTGAGCTATAGTAGAAATATAAACTGTAGCAGACAAATGAATTACATTAGATGTTTGAGCTATAATATGTTTGAGCTACAATAATTGTTTGAACAAGAGTATGTCTGACTTACAGTATATGTTTGAGCTACAATAGCTCTCTGAGCCACGGTGAATACTTGAGCTGCGGTATATATCTGAACTACAGTAAATGTTTGAGTTACAATAGATGTCGGTTACCAAGTGCCTTATGATACATAAACAAACTGCTGCAACATTGCCGTCCTTTTTACACTCCATTATCCCTAAATCTCCTTCCTCGTTCTTTTCTGTCAGGCATCTTCAAGCGTTTCCTTTCCTCTTCAATATTCAACACGTTTCTCCTCCATCTTACCTTACTGCCATCTGTCTGCCTACATATCCCAGCTTTTGCCAACCAATCCTTACCCCACCACACTGTCCATTTTTCCATTTTCATTTTCCCTCTACTGTACTTTGTACTCACTACAAACAATATTATTTTTTTTTTACTTTTTTTTATTACCCTTCCTTAGCTATCCTCAGCCACTCAAATTCTCACTCACAAACACAAACTTGCATTCCTACTTCACAATGAGTTTTCTCTCACATACAGTATATCTCTTCCATGAGACGTAAGTCTCTTTCCACAGATACCCATCCATCTTCATCTTAGCGTTTTGTCCTTCTCCATACTTGGGTCACCTCTCCACCTAGCTGCCACCTTCTATTTCCTGCTCTTTTTCTTTCCTCTCCCGTCCATAGTTTTGACCCACTAGCTTCTGTCCCCTTACCATTGAAACTTTCCCCTAGAGAAAGTGTTACCACTCTACCTGTCTGCTCACCACTATGCTAGTTTGCTTACTACCCTGCCCGTTTGCTCACCAATCTGCCTGTCTGTTCACCACTCTGCCCATTTGCTCATCAGTCTGTCTGCTCACCACTCTGCCTGTCTACTCACCATTCTGCCTGTGCTAACAAGTCTGTCTGTCTGCTCACCACTCAGTCTGTGTGTTCACCACTCAGTCTGTCTGCTCACCACTTTGCCTGTCTGTTCGCAACTAGGCCTGTCTTCCTACCATTCTATGTGTCCACTTACCACTCTGTCTGCTCATCCCTCAACCTGTCTGCTTCCCCGAGTCAGCGCGGTCTGATGGCGTCTCAGGAGACAGACGTTCTTCTAACAGGAGCGATCCTCCTGCCCCCCTCTGGCCTCCCTGGACTCCCTGGGTTGCTGCTCCACCTCCACGTCCAAGACATCCACCTCCAGCGCCTCCTCCGCCGCCACCGTCGCCCTCAACCCGGACTTCCTCGCCAGAAATCCAGAGTACCTGGCCAGGCATTCCAGCCACAGGAACCAGGATACCCGGCCAGTCCTCCTGGATTTTGTCCTGCACAGTGTGGACGGTGTGACCATTTATCCGGGACAGACACTGAAAACGTCGGATTACAGGACGAATAATATGGATTATCTAACCATGGATCCGAAGTGTTCCAGCTTAAATGAGGCCTGTGTCAATCCACAGTGGTGTGCCAGAAACTCTAATTGTTTGACTACGAGGCCTGCGTGTGAGGCCAGATACCCAGCTTGTGTGGGCAGGGAGCAGGCAACTGCACTGATCCCGACGCACAGGGTGAGATCAGTGTAGTGGCTCATATTATACCTGCCTGTGGACATTCAGTAGCACTTTTTCCTAAGCGACTTATTCAGTTTGTTACACCCCAGTAAAATTTGCTATGAAATTGATGCATGTATGATGCAAATTATGTTAAAAAAGAAGAGATGCTTACAAGCTTAGAATACCATTTTGAATACGAGCACTATCTCATTGTCGCATTTTCGTTAACAAAAGAGACTTCTTAGCACTTTTTTAGTGATTTACTATATGTTGAGTATTATACCTTACTTTTGTCTTCGGTGTTATTATTATTGTCATTGCTGACATTTTCTCCATTAGCAATGTGCAAGGGGACGTAATGTTCCAATAACTAAATTAATCGCTAAGAAAGAAGTGATACGAAGTAAAATCTGTGCTAATGAGAATCCGTAACTCAGTCACTCGAGGATTTGGAGGCAAAACAAACGAAGTCAGCAAATTTTTAGAAGTAACAGCAATATCAGTGTGAATGAATATTTAACGGTTAGAATAAAAAATGCTAGTAACAACAAGTGGCTCAATCGGTAGAGAGGTGGCCTGCAGTCCTACCGGACCCAGGTTCAAATCCCCGCTGGGGCAGGGAACAGTTTAACCCGTCACGTCCCGAGGTTTTCCGCACCTCCGACATCCCCCAGTCCCGAGCCTTTTTGGAAAAATTTTTTTTTGGCTCAAACTTCCGCTTAGGTTGAGAAACGAAGGAAAATCACCAAGAAAGGGCTTACCGTGGTCTATAAGTGGTCGGAACCGGTGAGGTCCCCCGCGCCAGGTATCGTATTCTTTCATTGACGTGTCAGGTGCTCACGTTTTCTATGGTAAGGAATACTGGGAGAAACAACACACAACACCTCTATATTTATTGAATTTGAACTAATAAACAATAACAGTAACAATATAATGGATTTCAGACACATATATATGAAAAATAAGCATTGTACCATCGAGCGAGCATAGCGAGTTAGGTCCGAGTCGTAACAGGCTATATGCTAAGTTTCTTGTATCAGTCAACATATCATTTTATCTACTTGTATACTTCTGTTTCAATGACATTTTACCAATTTCTACTGTTTGTAAGTGTTTTCAGATGTTTTCATTCATTATGATGACATGCAGCATAAGTTTAGCGCATATCAGCTTAGTAAGCGCACTCGCTATGACTCGTATTTCAACATACCCAATTGTTTTATCACTTTCCTCTTATTTTTCCCTTTACATAGAACCTTTCCTCCACCACTGTAAAGGTTTTCAATTATTTACATTCATTACGAGGGCATTTAGCTATATGCTAGCACATATTCACGTAGCAACCACAATCTCAAACACTCGTGTTTCATCTTCTACTTTATTTATTCACTCCAATTATACTTTCCCACTTACATTACACACGTTTACATCCTATACTGCACTGTACATACTTACTGGCATTATTTATTCAAGTGAGCGTCAGAATATTGCATGAAAATACCCTCACAATGAATGTTTCGACCAACATAATACTCAAACACTTATATACTAATTCTTCACATATATTACACACTTTCCCACTTGTTGACTTCTATTTTCATTATTACGGGCCTTATTCATTCAACTGAGCGTCAGGATATCGCATCTCTATACACACGCTATGAATATTTGACTTAGAATATATTTCAGCACTTACAATAATTTCAACTTATATTATACCCGTTAGTATTTCCAATAATAATAATTACATAATTACGGGCCGTATTTATTGCACTGAGCGACAGAATATCGCATCATAAAACCCTCGCTATGTATGTTTCCACTTACAGCATATTTATACACTTACATACAATTTTTGCACTTATGTTATACCCGTATGCACTTTATACTAATATTTGGAGATCAACATGACTGATAATTTCACTGAGCGTCTGTTTGTCGCATTTACTTCATAGTTTCAGCGTCCTGTCGCATTCACACCATATCAGAATTGCATCAACGTGTGATATTCGCTGAAACATGGGTGAATACAGAGACCCACGTCACACTCAACGCACTCATAGCGGGTGTCCTTCCTCTGTGTCGTGAATCTCACCCGGGAATTGCTACACACGTGACACCTGCGTTGGGGCCTAGGTCTGTTTGGCTGGGGAGGGATAGGAGTGGGGAAATGGCGGCCGGATATTCTCAGGGGAGTTTGGGCAATAGGGGCAGTGCGGGTGCGATGTTCGGGCCTTTCTACAGCATAACGTGCAAACATCTCTCTTGTGAGCTCCCTCACAAACCCTTCAAAGGTTTCCTGAACTCCTGTTCTCATGGCGTGAAGGTGGTGGCAATTCAGAGCAGTGATGTCTAGCAAGTGAAAAGAACAGTTTCTTATACCACTTCATCGTGGTCCTGGCACACTGTACCGTCGATATCAAGGAGTCTGACTGGTCCACCAGGCGCATGTTTATGTTATAGTCCATGGCACACTCAGGTTTCCAAATATGACACCTGTTCTCGGTACGGTAATCTACGGAATCAGTACGGTGCATCAAGGGGCGGTGAACCGTTGACACGAGGCTTACTTCTCTAACGTGGTTCCACACAGTTGCAAGGGTGTTGTTGGCTTTGAAGAAGACAACCTCATTCATTGCAAGTTTCCACCCTACCTTGGCCATGTGACGCCGGTTCACCTTCACGGTTCCACAGACTCCCGTTTCATGCGTGTGAAGATAACGAGTGAGAAGAGGGCTAGTGTACCAGTTGTCCAGGTAGAGGACGTGACCACGATGAAGGTAGTCTTCTATCATCGTCTTTACCACTGCTCCCGACAGTCCAATACTTCGATCTTCTATTATGTCTGTCTGTGCACCGGTGTACAAGACTATGTCTTGCACGTATCCAGTCCTACAGTCGCACATAACAAAGATCTTGAACCCAAAACGGTGCCTTTTGCTGGGTATATACTGTCTAAATCAAATATTACCTCTCCACAACACGAGACTCTCGTCTATGACGAGGTCTCTATAGGGATAGAATGACGAACGAAAGGTTTGCCTCAGGTGATCAAAGGCCAACCTAATTCGCCTCATTTTATCAGTGTTGTTCGCATTTGCAGGATCATGAGCATCATAGAAATGGAGGCGACTTAGAATTTGTTGAAATCGATTACGGCTCATCACTTGCCCAAATACTGGGGTAAACATAACAGGGTCCCTTGTCCAGTAAGCAGGAATTCTATTTTTTCGTATAATACCCATCTAAAGGACCAGGGCAAAAAATAGGAACATTTCTGAAAGGGAGACAGGGTAATCATATATGATAGAATGCCTACTCCTTGTTCCCAATCTTTCACTCTCAAGGCGCTGGGTGCTTGCAAAAAGGTTGGTTTGGTATACAATCTGCTCCATGAATGCCTCACTAAAAAACAGGTGGAAAAATCCAACCTAGTGGAACTACGGTGAATTCCAGGAGCAATGCAGCCAGAGCGCCCCTGCTCAGTGAAGGGGTGAATGAGGGGAGAAAAATCACTCCCATCCTCCCAATTCCATCCCACAAATCCCTCGTCCCCATCATCCCCATCACCGCCTTCGTCTGGGTGGGGAGGAGATGCTGGTGGGGGAGAAGGAGTGCGGAGGGCTTCCACACTGTCACTCCTCTTCCCTCTGCCTTTACCCTTTCCCTTTCCCTTACCCTTACGGCCTTGAGGAACATTAGGGGGCTTTGGGGATGAAATAGGGGAATATTGGGGAGCATAAGATGTGCTGGGGAGTGGTTCCTCCCCACCATCCCCCTCCATGACAACACCACGTGCTTTCTCACGCACCCTAGCTCGACCACGTGTTAGGGGATATTGGGGAGCATAAGACGTGCTTGGGAGTGGTTCCTCCCCACCTTCCCCCTCCATCACAACCCCACGTGATACTGAACGCACCCGCACTCGCCCACGTGATACACTACGCCGCCTCACACTACCTAGGGAGAACAATGACTCACGTCACTCTCACTTTCCCTAATCCTCCCTGCACTTTCCCTTTCACTCCCCACTCCCTCCACGGCACTGCCTAACTCCCCAAACAAAATACTAGGCCCATACCTGCTCGTCCAACGTGTTGTGCGCTCTGGGCCACGATGAGTGATTATCTCACGTCCATACCACGTGGCAGCACGTTCCATGACTCCGTCCTCGTCCTCGTCTTTGTCCTCGTTATCAAAATCTGGTTCCAAATCACGTTGGGGATAGGCATAGGATGTTCCACATGGTTTCTTGGCCGGCTGCCTCTCTCTGGCAGCACGGTAAGTCACGTACTGCCGCTTCCTGGGAGACGGGACTTCTTCATCACTGCTGGTGGTTTCTTTCTCCTCTGGCTGCACATAATCTTAATCCACAACCTCGTCGTCCAGTGGGGAATCACTGTCGCCTGTAAAGGCGTCCAGGGCGGCTTGAATTTCGCCCTCTGAGAGATCTCTCTTAGCCACGTCTGAGCAGGACCATTGCTACCAGGTGAGTGGACGAGTGGCGGGTTAGTGCAGGTCGTGTGGGGTCACCGAGTGTCCCCGCCTGGTGGCAGGTAGGGGAAAGTTATGCGAGGATACGTACCGTAGATCAAGCATGAAATTTGAAAATTTTCAAAATTATGCACTTTGCAATTGCACGACGTACCGGTACGTCGCCGGGACTGGCAAATGCAAATCGTTGCAATGTACCCATACGTCGACGGGATGGGGCGGGTTAAGGATTTGAATTTCATAAAAGCAGACTTTACCGATCTACCAGAAGACCCGCCGCCATGTCATAAAAATACCCTCGTTAATACCAATACATCAGTCCTGTATGAGACAGCCCTAGCATGTATTCAATATGGACGGTGAGTGTTAATGCCGAAGTGGTAACATGTAGAGGTGCTCGGTATGTAGAAGGACTTCTGGGCCTTGAGTGCAGGCTGTGAAGCCTATGTCCAGAGTCGGACACACACAAAAAAAAAATATATTGGGTCAAGGACACGAAACTATTCCATATCAGTGACTAACATGAAGCGCACATTGTGGGGGGGTGTCATATATGCATATCATGTATCAGGCATTATCTCGGCCAAAAGTTCACCCACAGTCCCCTGCCAGCATTGTGTCCTGCCTTCTGTATTTTTCATTGTCCATCGAACATAAGGGAGTGTCCTCTCTCGCTATATATTTTCTTATATTCTTTATCCTGCTGCCACAAAAAAAAAATAATAATAATAAAATAAAAATGTAATACTTTCCCTCACCACAGCCGGCGCAGATAAGTTTGAGTAAACTTTTAATTGTAATAAAACAGTTACATTGAATAATTTCATTGCACGAACCGGGTTCTGAAATCATGGAACAAGACTTCCACCCTCTTGACAGCGGCATATGTAATCAAGTAATTTTCATCCGGTTTTGACAGAGTATTTTACGTGCAAAGGGACAGTTAACTTGAACTTTGCTCCAAGCAAAAGAAGAATGTTAACAGCCGAATACAAAGGATCCCTGAATGTGCACTATGGCTTCTGTCCCCTCGGCATATCTGGTAGTTCTGCTAGAGGGATTCATCTCCAAATAATTTTGAGACAAAAGATAGGGCTCGTTCTAATGATGTTTACAAGTAAGAAGTTTAAATTGATCTTAAGCTTTTTTGCCGATTGTTCGGTCAGGGACAAAAGATTTCCGCTATTCCATTGAATTTGTTTCAAGCATGGGGTCTGTTTATCATATTTCTCCTTAAGGCATCATATCAAAAACAATCATCAATCATCAGTGTGCAGAGAAGCATACCAAACCTTACTCATTTAAGTAATTTTAACCAGTCGAAGGAAGTGAGACGCAGAAAAGGTGAAATATTAGGCGAACCTTTGTTCCTCGCTGCAATTATGGAACACAGGGATCAGACGAGGAATCAAGAATTCAATAGAGTTAGGCAGCATAAAGTTCGAGGTGCTGTGAGTGGCTGGGAACTGTTTTAGGATCCTAATTATACTTTGTTCTTTTTAACGTGGTGCAAATGTGCCATCACTCCGTATTTTATACAAAAGAATAAAAAGAGATTAATACTAGTCATGATGAAGTTTATGGAAAGGATACGCAGTCGTAATATTGACACAGTCTGCTACCAGGCTTCGGGAAGCAAGCTGCAAAGGGACGAAAATCTCCACCAAGTGAAGGATCTATGATTTGCAAGACACACAGGTCTGCATAGCAAATAACAATTCTCACAGCTTTTTTTTTTTTTTTTTTTTTTGTCATGAATTTTTACTTTTATTTTTCCCTCTACTTTAGTTGTGAAGCATTAGGAAGTTGTTAGGATAAAGTTGAAAGCATAAGCAAGCAACCTTAGGCTCATGAACGTTTATAAGTACAGCTTAGGGTAACGGTACGGGTGTTATAGAAAAGAAGCCCAGAGTACGAGTATTAGGTTGTGCTACGATGGTAAAATATGGCAAATTGCTGAGATGTTTTACGAAACCATTGGCGTGTTGGAAAAATTTTATTCTCACTCCACTTTACCTTGGTCTAAAACTGATATCTATCTTGAATGCTGCGTAGTAAGATGAGAATACATTAGAATATGGTGCTGGTCACGAAGAAGTGCTAAAGAAGGATGTAAAATCATAGACATATTCAGCCACTGTGCTGTGTGAAATGAGGTGCAGAATGACGAAAACCTGGGCCAGGTTAAATTGGCAGCGATGAACAGTGTGACAGAGACTGAAGCTGCTGCATAGGTCAAAAGTGAGGAAGATTTATAGTGTTGCAGACCTGAAGTATTGCAGAATGATTCTTGTTTCAACTATAAATGTTTTAGAGATCAAAAGCGTCACAGAATGAAAACCGTCATAAAATGAAATGTAAAGGTGAAAAGAATGGCAAAGTGAAAAGCTGCAGAGGTAGGAAGTGTTGAGGCGTGAAGAGTGCTGCAGATTGAAAAGTGTCGCAGATATTTGAGGTTGTTTAGATTATCATTGATGTGGAGAAATAAGTTGTTGAAGATTGTACAGTAAGGTGTTGAGGAGTTAAAAGATGTCGCAGAGACGATGAGCTGATGCTACGGATCTGATGAGATTATTTTGGCTGCATATTTGTGTGAGAGTATTCCAGCTATGAAGGTATAGCGAAAGAAAAACATAGGACAGTGGGAAAATGTGGAAAAGCAATTTGGATGACGACAAATTAACAGAACCACCTCTGTGTCACCCATCATTGATAAATACGGTCTAGTTAAATTATACAAAAGTTTTGAAGCAAAAAGAAAAGTTACACAATATATTCATGGGAAGAGTTGTGAACAAATCTGAATACCATCTCTGGTTCCTACATATGCCATAAACTAGAATTTGACACAGTAAGTGAATAGGTAAGTTATTTTGCTCAAATTTACAGCAAAGATGAAACTGACATAAGAGTGTCTTATTTGCAGACTAATTAGTGGAAAGAATAGCATTGTATACTGAAAAATTATATTACTTTGATAATAAACACTGATCTCTTCTCCGATTTGAAGCTCTACAGATCGAAGGAGCTTTCTACGAAATTAATAAAATAAAGGTTAGGCTTACTGTAGGCTACACATGCGTTATACATTCATATACACATCATACACATTCATACGTAGTTACATACGAGTGTAACTGCGCCATTTTATACTCCACACAATGTATTTTAACTGAAAATTGTAACTGCAGCACAACTGAATGAGTTCACACACACACACACACACACACACACACACACACACACACACACACACACACACACACACACACACACACACACACACAATTGTGAACAACGGCCTATTCAACAATCTAAATCCAGATGAAGCCATATCCTCCCAAATGACACAAAGGATATACTGTAAGCTGGATAAACAAGCACCCAGACCAGACCCTCTACCCAGCACATGACACAACACACCAGCAAAATGTATTGTTCATGTTATTAAATCTAACAGAACGTGCATGTAGGCAAGCCCTTTATTTGTGACGGTCAGTATTAAGACACCCGCGAAGATTGTAAATGGGGAGGCTTCATTCTACTGTACAGTTCATAACGCAATGAGCAACGAAATTTCAGAGCCAGATATAATTTCAATCAGTTGTTTAAATAACGTTCTCGAAGACTGAGTTTGCCTTCCTCACGCAAGAACTAATAACATGGGCCTGCATGATGTAAGTTCCACACCACTATCTACCCAACCCAAGATTCTCTTCCTACCTCATTTTCTCCATGCTGTTGACCAGCCAGGCAGCGAACGAACCAACTCTCAGAAAAGCATAACCAAGAAAGGTTGAACAAAGGGATCTCAGAAGTGGTACAAGACACATCCAGTGTAAGTCACGTTACCAGTCTAAGTACGGTCATTTCCCCCCCAACTACTACAGCTATACAGTAATCCCTCCAATATCCGATGTAATAGAGCCATAGGCAGGTCCGGATAGTGGTCCTGTCCGGATAATGGGCCCCAGCTTACGGACATGTACTTATGGACCCTAACTCAGAGAAACACCTATACAACTCCCTCTGGACATGCATAGCACCTATTTAAGACCCAAATCACACCAATAAGGCACATAAAAGACTGAAATAAATGCAAAAGAAGCATAAAATGAGGTTTTTGAGGTAGGTTCATACAATATTCAACATTCTGGGTACTTACAAGTCCCTGGCTCCTGGAGTAGTACTTATGGACCCTAACCTAGCCTAACTCAGAAAAACACCTTCCTACTGCACATGCATAGCACCTAAGACACAGCATATTCACACCAAGAAGGGACATAAAAGAGTGAAATGAGATGTTTGAGGTAAGTATAGTATGGAAAATACAGTAAAGTACAGTATAAAACATTCTGCCTACTTACGGCAAATCCATGGCCGTCTCGATGAATAACCGCCTCCTCTCGGACTCTGACAGTAAGGATTTCCTGAAGCACTTGCAGTACACTGTTCATGAAGTCTTGCACTGAACTTAGTCATTCGCACTCAGAAGTCCATTCTCTTCACAGTGCGCACTCTTGTCTAACTTATGCTCCATTGTAACTTACTAAGTATTGCACTCTGTACTTTAACTTTTCCCACTCTTCTAACCATTTTCTAAAGCAAAAACACACAAGTCTATTTACGTTAAATTTAGTTCAAAAATTGTCTTTTCACTCTCAACTGTAAATCCTTAACAACGCACTGTTTTTTTCACTGCACAACACTGTAAATTCCCGTGTGGTCTAGTGGAGAAGTTCTTGGCGTCTATTCACTGTCAGAGTCCGAGAGTATCACTGGCAGGTGACCTAGGGGTGCGTCGCTGGGTCGTGGTGATGGCATACCCACTGCAAACAACTCTGAAGATAGACGCAAACTCACGTCGAGCGGTGACTCAACCGTGGCTGATGTGCTGGGCTGTGGCTTGGAGCATGAAGGCCTCTCTTGGGGAGGCAGTGGAGTGGAGCCAGGGCTGGGCACAGCGGGGGTTACGGGCCTGAAAAAACTGTCAATCGTTGATTGACGCAAGGAACGACGATTCTGACAATTGATGATGCGCTGCCTGAAAGCACGCACTTCCTCCACAAGTCCCTAGGGCCCCATCTCCCTGTTGCAGTCCGGGTGTTCCAGGTAGTCGAGAACAAACTCTAGGTGTTCCTGGAGTGCGCTCAGCTTGGGGATGGCTGGAGTTGTGTCATGCTGAGAGGAGTCTGCATCATCGTCGCCGTCCTCGTCGGAATCTTCAAGCTGGGTACTGACACCTGCAACTGAAGATGCAATCTCGATATCAGACAAGGTCTGATACCCAGGATTTCCCTCGTCATCATCCAACCACTCACGCACATCGTTCACATCAACATCATCGCCATGCATACGTGGACGTGCATGGAAGTCATCCACGTCAAAACCTAGGAAATCGTACTCCACATCCGTTCCAAGAAGCAGACGAGACCAACCATTTTCTAGAGTTTGACAGGGACTTCCTTCCATGCACTGGCCCAGTTGTAGATTGCAGACTTGATGTTGTAGCTGCGAAGGTTTTCCAAAGTCCGCTGGCCTCGTGTGTCCCGTCCCTTCCTGCACTCCTCCTTGTCCTCGAGAACAACCATCACCTCATCCAGGAACTTCCTTCGGTATAGGCGTTTTGTTGCCACGATCACTTCTTGGTCCATTGGTTGGATGAGAGCAGTCATATTAGGTGGCAGAAACATTCACCTAATCCGGCCATTCTCAGCCACCAAGTCCTTGTCGAACGGATGGGCAGGTGCATTGTTGAGGAGAAGGAGGGCCTTTAGCTGGTTGCGCGGGATTCCCAGTTTCTCTGTCTGGTAATGTATGACCTCCTTGACGAAGTGGCAGTGGAACCAGTCTTTGAAGATCTGGGCTGTAAACCATGCCTTCAAAGAATTGTACCAGACAACAGGAAGGATATCCATCACCCCACGAAGACACCGAGGCTGCTTTGCACGGCCAACAATAACGGGCTTATGCCGGTGCATGCCGTTAGCATTGGCACAACACAATGCAGATATCCGTTGCTTGGAGAGCTTGCGGCCAGGTACACGCTTCTCCGTCTCCTCGGCTAGAGTGTTCGTTGGCAATGAGCGATAGAATAAACCAGTTTCGTCAGCATTGTAGACTTGACCGAGAGTGAGGCCCTCCCTGTCGATCAAGCCCTTCACCTTGTGCCGAAACTCGTCAACTCCATCCTCGTTAGCATCCAAAGCTTCGCCATGAGCTTTACGAGTACAGTTGGTAAGGCCATGCCGTAACTTGAACGCGAAGAGCCAACTCTCGGATGCCTTGAAGTCTAGGGCGTCACGAAGCCTGGCGAACTTCTCAGCAGCAGCCTTCAGCTCCATACCACGTACCATCACACCAGCAGCACGTTGCTGTCGATACCAAATCAACGTGGAGCAGTCGACTTCAGCAAACTTGGGAGTAAACATCACCTTCCTCTCCACATTGCGTTTGCTTCTCGACGAGAAGTCAGCCGTGTAGGCTACTGCATGAGTTTATCTCGGGATCTCTTAATATTGAACAAAGTAGATTGGGTCAGGTTGAACTCGTGGAGGATGCGGGAAGAAGATCACCCCGCATCTACTTTCTCCAATATCTCCCGTTTCTTCTCCAGAGTCAACACCACTCTCTTCCTCTTCTCAGGCAGCGGGGCCATCATCACACACACGAAGGAGAGGCACGAGAGCAGCAGGGGTGCCTGCAGCAGGTAAGGCACCACCACAAAAGCGAGCATGTGGGCAGCCATGACGACAAGCATGCACTTCCGATGAGAGACAGGCGGAAAGTGGGGAGGATGCAGGGGAGCTCTAGTGGATGTCGGAGGAATGATGCGCCACAACAAAGCTGTCCCACGCCCCGCGCGCCAAGTTCAAGATACAGGTGGGAATTTTTTTTTTTTTTTTTTCAATTTTTTTGCGGTTTTCGGACCATTTTGGGAATAGTGGATCCCGGGACGATTATGTCGAGTTAGTGGGGATGTTCAGATATTGGGCCTTCGGATATTAGAGGAATTACTTATATTTTTAACAGATTAGGCCAACCTGATGCTGTGAAAAGCTGCCTGAGGCATTTACTAATAAAGGTTGGGTGGAAACAAATACAATGGAAAATCATTGCTCAAGGAAATCAGTCAGTGTTAGGCAATATGTGTATGGAATATGACTTCCAGGGCTAAACTAAATACTCCATGTTGTTTTCAGGACATGACAAACTGACAGCAATAATGTCCGGGACAAGAAAACATCAACAGATACTGAGGCTGGGATATTGTGATATATGTTCAAATAAATACCCATGTGACCTATGCATTGGTATATATATTTTTTCATGTTATATAGTGTTCTTTATATATATATATATATATATATATATATATATATATATATATATATATATATATATATATATATATATATCTATATATATATCGAGTGTGTGTGTGTGTATGTGTGTCCGTATGGAAGAAATATTTAATAATCACTGTGAGAAAAATATAATTAAAACCCCACATCCGTGTACGAGTATATGGTGTCCATCATGGGGTCGCTGCACTTTGCCACAGCGTGTACAGCCAGAAGTGTTCTTTTGATGGTGTTGTAACAGTTACAACGAGGTATTGATACCCTCTGCAAAAACAAGCACAAAACTGTGCAGTTCCACTCCACAGCAGGAGACTATATGAACCCCAGAGGCTCACAGTAATAGCAGATTCATTAGTTATCCCTAAAACATTCCATGTAAAAATTACCATAGCTCTAAATGTTTTCTGGGACGGTTGCTAGGCAATGGTGTCGATCAGAACCAGTTCCTCCACTTCCTCTTCCCTGGAGAAGGACTGCACCCTGACCACTGCCAGCGAGCTGTGGAGTAGGAGGAACACTCATTTTGACGCCTAGAGCTTTTTTTTTTTTTTTTTTTTTTTTTAGACGATGGTTTATTTTTATTTTAATGAAGCTACCAGCAGATGATATTGCTCAATTTACGAAGGATGTTCATTATTGATGGTGTTAATGAAGGTTATATCTAACTCCTCCAGTTCCAAGAGTCTGCCTGAAGCTGAATATGATTGATTGCCCATCGGCAGCAGGAGCAGTATACAAACACGTACTCGGAGTGATGCAGTTGGTGTTGTCTGCGTTTGCCATCATTGTCATCAAAGACGCAGTTGTGGCCATTAATATCGTTCCATTTCCTTACGATAAATAACGACAATGTGAACAATGACTTTTGAAACCCAGTGATGCCATCTTTATAGTACATGTATTTCCGAATATTAGGTTCAGTTTCACAACTGTTCAGTGGGAGAGTGGATGGATAATAATGTTGGCAGTTAAACCAAGGCAACAGTGTATTAATGCGAGAAATAATGCAAATAGGGTCCTAGGATTTATTTCGAGAAGCGTGAGCAATATCTCATCAAAAGTAATACTGAAACTTTATCTAGCATTAGTAAGGCCACATTTAGACTACGCAGTACAATTTTGGTGTCCTTACTATAGAATGGATATTAATTCGTTAGAAAATGTACAGAGAAGAGTGACAAAAATGATACATGACGTCCGGAACCTGTCATATGAAGACAGACTGAAAAGACTAAGTTTGCATTCGCTAGAGAGGCGTAGAGTAAGAGAAGACTTAATTGAGATGTTTAAGTGGATGAAGGGTATAAATAAGGGAGATATTAGCAAGGTACTTAAAGGGAGCATACAGGATAGAACTAGAAGTAATGGTTTCAAAATAGAAAAATTCCGTTTCAATAAGGAAAAAGGTAGAAATTCGTTTGGTAATAGAGTAGTAGACGAATGGAATAAGCTACCTAGTAAAGTAGTTGCTGCCTCTTCCATTGAGAGTTTCAAGCATAGGCTAGATAAGCATATGACAAATAAGGGGTGGATATAGAAAAAAGAAAATCTTATAACCAATACTAATTCATAATTTTTCCTTTTCAGGTTACACTATGATAGTCTCTATTCTCCTTTCACACTTTCCTGTAAAATGTCCACGCCAGTTTTTCTATACTGCGTGGTATTCTTTCGGACTTTTTCCTGCCGGCTTCGGCTGGAGGGTTTGGAGGGCGGGGGAGAGCCTTCTCCTTTGCTATCCTTATCTCATTCTAGTAGTTCAGTTACTCTTCTAGGAGCTGCCTAGCATGGGCCAACCGGCCTACTGCAGTTATCCTCTCCTTATGTTCTTATGTTCTATGTTCTATGTTCTCTATACTATCACACCTAGTACTAACATCAGTACAACATTTTGCTATTTTACTTCACAGGAATAAGTGTAACTTTTCACATGCCCTGATAGTCATTCAGAATGCACCAAATCAGGTTATGTTCGTCACTCATTCATCTTGGTTGACCGATCACCGTTGGTGACAACTGAGTAAGTAATGTAATAATTTTAGCACATGTTCATATGCGCAATCAGGAACCCATGACGAAGAGTACTAGTGATATTGTACACTATGATTTAGACATGTTTGGTGACAAATTTTACCAGTAGTTAGATCGTGATTGATAATTAAATGTAAATGTATCACTGCGTAGTCAGGACCCCAATAGCAAGGAACCCATGACAGTAAGGAGATTCAGCTTTGTCGATATGTCCGTCACTGAAGGCAATTTTCCCACGATTATCGGTGGCAGTTTTGTACGTGCTCAGATCGCCATTCAGGAGCGCTAAAGCAGGTACTCCATGTTCACCAAGAGGGTCGGTTTGGTCCGAAAGTCAGTATTGGAGGCAATTAGTCCAGCCATCGAGGCGCAACGGACCACACACACACACACACACACACACACACACACACACACACACACACACACACACACACACACACACACACACACACACACACACACGCACGCATGCACGCGCACACACACACACACATACACACACACACACACACACACACACACACACACACACACACACACACGCACGCACGCACGCACACGCACACACACACACATACACACACACACACACACACACACACACACACACACACACACACACACACACGCACAAACACAAGCATACACATACACAAACACACAATTCACACTCACGCAAAATACTGAAGAAATTCCTTAGGTCTTCTGTTAGACGTGTAACACCTCTATATTATTAACTTGTGATTATGAAGGAGTACAGAAGGCCTAGGAAAGCAGAACAAGTTATCCTACACTGACTTTGAAATCAGAGAGAGAGAGAGAGAGAGAAAGAGAGAAGGGCGGGGGTTATCTAAGTAGGACATAACATTGACAGAGGCCTGCATTACTGGTCTAAAGGCTGATAGTAAGCGAGTGACCCAGGCGTGAAGATGGTATGGGTGAGAGTGGGGAAAATCATTGTGAGTGGGGAGGTGACGGTGAGAGTGGGAGAGATGAGAATGAGAGTTTTGGAGGTGAGGGTGAGAGTGGTGGAGGTGAGGGTGAGAGTTGTGGAGATGAGGGTGACAATGGTGGAGGTGAGGGTGACAGTGGTGGAGGTGAGGATGAGATGTGGAAGTGAAGGTGACAGTGATGGAGGTGAAGGTGAGAGTGGTGGAGGTGAGGGTGACAGTGGTGGAGAAGAGGGTGAGAGGTGGAGGTGAGGGTGAGTGTAGTGATAAGGGTGACAGTGGTGAAGGTCAAGATGAAGTTGATGGAGGTGAGGATACGTTAAGAGCGAGTGGTGATGAGGATGAGTGGTGGTGAGGGTAAGTGGTAGTGAGAATGAGTGGTGGTGGTCAGAGCTGATGAAGATGAGTGGTGATGAGGGTAAGAATGGTCGAGGTGAAAATGACAGAATGAGAGTGGATGGGTGTGCACGTGAGAATGGATGGGTGTGTACATAAGAGTGGATGTGTGATCGAGTGAGAGTGGACGGGTGTGGGAGTGAGAGTGAACGGGTGTGGGGGTGAGAGTGGGTGGGTGTGGGTTTGAGTGTGGGCGGGTATAAAGTGTTAAAAAGTAACAATGGAAGAGGAAAAAGACCACGAAGGGCCATGAAGAAGAAAAGATTATTGGACTGAGAGCTGGAAGAATAGAAGTCATGAAGAAGAATGGATTGTATGGTAGAACAAATTTAGCGGAGAGAGAGAGAGAGAGAGAGAGAGAGAGAGAGACAGACAGACAGAGACAGACAGACAGACAGACAGACAGACAGAGACAGAGAGTGAGAGAGACAGACAGAGATTCTGTGGATACTGAGACACCTGAGATGAATGTGAATATAGGCCTACCAAAGAATAAGAAGAAGAGGCTATAGTACTTTCGTCTGAACTTCACCAAGATTTTCATGCTGCTGCAATTATCACCGATAGAAAGAAACTACTTTGCAGTGTTACATCCTTTCCAAAGTGGTAGGTGGTGACGACCATCATCCACTCACTTGATGTAGTGCTACCAACTTCTTTCTTTCCTTTTCTCGTTCTTTCTCTGTTCCTGTCCTCTCTTCCTACTTCATCTTTTCCCTGCTGTCTTGTATTACTGTTCTTTCCCCTTCAGGCTACTCAAAAATGAGTGACAGGCCTAAGGATTTCATGTAATTCAGGAACTATTTACAACGCTGGGTTTTTAGCCATAAAACCGAATAACTGGGTGAAGTGGAGCCAGCTATGGTGCACCTTTAAACTGGGTGGACACTCGAAAACGCGCCATCCATACAGGTATCAAACCTTCACACTAGTCCCACTTCCTGGCAATGGGGAGACGCTGTCAGCCACAAGGGAACGCTGGTCCACTGCACGGTACGGCACCGCAGGGACGGTTGCTTGCCAGCGATTGATAGGTCTGCTCGGCCAGATAGACTGTGGTTAATGAACATCGTCATCCTTTCCATAGCATTTATTTAGGACGAATAGGATGGATGGACAGTGTGAAGAGAGCGCTGGATGCGAGAGGGATGTCTGTTGAGCAAGGAAGAGTGGCTGTGCGTGACAGAAATAAATGGAGAGAAATTGTGAATGAATAAGTGATGACGCAGCCCTGAGGGGATATTCTCCCGCATTTGGTCTGATCAGCTAGTCAGGTCAGGTGCGGGTAAGGGGATGGGTCTGTTATGATGTGGCAGGGGTAAACCAGTTCTGCTGTCGGGCCCTGCTGTGGATGTCACTGCTTGCATTGCGCAGTTGACCCTTGTGTGGTGTGATGCGGTGAGGATCTGTCCGTTCTCCCCTTTGGGGCTAAGATGCGAATGAATGTGTTTGAATGGATGAGTAAATGGAGAGTGAGTCGTCCTGTCTCGGCTACCTCCCTTTCAATTGGGGGAAGCAGCCTAGGTATATAGATAGATAGATAGATAGAAACATAGGAGTGTTCTAGTGCTAAGCTGCTGTTGCAACTCAGTTTTCAAGATGTAGAGTGCAGGGTTGGGTCCAAGTACAGTACTTGTACTTGGTACTTGGACTTAAGTACAGTTTTTCATGTACTTGTACTTGTACTTGGAATTTAAAATTTTGGTTGCACTTGTACTTTACTTAGACCCTAAGTAGTTGAAAAAAATACCAAATACTTCAAGTACAGTCAAGTACATTATATTTAACAAAAATTTATGTATTCGATTGGACTTTATAAAGGTATTATTAAGTAGACATAATATTCTGTCATAGAAGAAATGGTTTGATTAATAAAGTATACTTATATTCTAATACGCTACTTTCCACCTTCATAACTTTAGAATGTGACGATCATTTAATTTCCTTCTCCGAAACAGGAGACTTGTATGGTATAAAGGTACTTGTACTTAAGTACAATGACATGTACTTGGACTTGGACTTAAGTAAATTGGAAAAAGGCTGTACTTGTTCTTGTACTTGAAAAATTTCCGGGTACTTGGACTTGGACTTAAGTACAGTAGCCTGTACTTGGACCCAACCCTGGTAGAGTGGATGTATTTGGCCTGATAAGAGTAAAAATAGTATAGTTATAGACAGGAGACGCTATAGCTTTGTCATTCAGGGAGACCATTCACAAGTTGAATAATGTCGTCTTCTGGTAGCTGGAAAAAGGCAGAAACATCGATATCGCAGCGAAGTAGCCGATATAGTATATTACAATGCATTTTACCATAACGGCTTTTGTATCATAACAGCTCTGTCCTGCAGAAAGTAAATAAATGCATCAGAAACCTTTTAGCAAAATTGAATCCGAGCATTTACTGTGGGAAGTGAGGACATTCATATTACGCTAAGTACTTACAAACTACGTAATATATTTTACTTTTGTGCAAGCACAGGGTGTGTGAAATGAATAGATTCTGCGTTAGGTGAATATATTAATATTAGAAAAATAACAAGGTGAATTAGAATATGCATATTTCACACAGTAAGTAAAATAAATAGACGTTCCGTAATGTAACTGAACAAATATGTGTTGTGTAAACAGGCACTGTGTTAAGTCAATGGGTGAATGAACCCATAAAAATACATTGTTCCCAGCCAGTAAAATCGTTTTATCCAGCTGCTGAAATGAATCCTGACACAGTCTTCCCGTGGGGTAAGGAGACTCTCCGGCACATCTTCCCTAACAAATATTTCACTTACTACCAGTGCGACCTGGCGTTGCTCGGGTAAAGCTAGATGACGATTACATCCCTATAGGCCGGAGTGGAGGCAAATTCTCCTACCTCAGCAGCCATCCTTGTTTTTATGGTGCTCAAAACCTACTTCACCGGTATGTATAAATACTTCATTCTTTTATGTTGAAAACTGTGGATGTAACGGTATGGACAACAGGGTGCAGGCTGCGATCCCTACCTGAACCCTAAAGGGCAATAATTTATGTGGTGCCCAGAAGCATATTAAGCCTGTTGTTGTTGATTGACCTTGGTCTGTTTGGCAGAGCAGACTCATCAACCACAGGCAGGCAACCTCCCCTGCAAGATCGTTCCGTACAGCAAGCTGATGTCCCGTTGCTGTAGCTTGCGCCTCGCCGCAGTGAGGCACGAGGAAGAATATATGGGTGTGTCTCCCGAATGGACGACACATACGAGTATGCGTCTCTCCACCCAGTTAACAGGGGTGCCATAAGATGCTCCATATCACCCCGTTATTTGGTCTTATGGTTACCACCCTGTGTTTTGAATGGTTTTCCGAGCTACGGGAAACCATTATACTTGTCACTCAGTATAGAGGTACCTGAAGTGGAAAGAAAAGTAATAAATACGACAGTAAGGATGGGAGAAATTGGAAGAGCTCACACACACACACACACACACACACACACACACACACACACACACACACACACACACACACACACACACACACACACAATAGATGGACAAATAGGAAATATGAAGTAGGCAATACTATATGAAGTGAATGGATGATGGTCGTCATCCATACAAGAAGCAATCACAGTTAGGACACGGAATTTATTCGTAGATCCCATTCCAGCCGCCTGTCGCCTTCTGTTTATCTCCTTCGTTGCGATGACGTAGCCTACTGTACTTTATGGTTGCTGCTGCCAGATAATGTCAAGAGTGTGAGAGTTGACCAGGATCAGAGTGCATGTGTGTGTGTGTGTGTGTGTGTGTGTGTGTGTGTGTGTGTGTGTGTGTGTGTGTGTGTGTGTGTGACAGGCGTAACTAAAATAATCGACATTAATAAACTTCTTATCCGCAATGCACTGCCATCTGTTTATCTTACCTGATGCACGAGTGTGCATACAAAGCTCTCTCATTTGTATACATGAAAGTAACTAGTATATCAGCGTGTATACATGTGTGCATACACTACAGTAGTGGACAAAAGTTCACATACTATTCAACCACGTCTGCTTCCAGCAGAGATAACTTCATTCCTTTACGTTCGTCTTTAATATTCACAGGTTCTTGCTACTCACGCGCAGCTTTAAAAAGTCGTCTGGCTTTAGCTGGAATAATAGTAAAAAATAAAATACGTTAATGTTCTGGCTTTGTGAGGGTTAATGGTATTCGTGTTGGTATTACAGTCATTCTCGCTCTTATCTGAATTGTGTAATTAAAGTCTGGCATTAGGTGGAATATAGGATACTTGAATAACTGTGAATACCAAAGAGAGATATGTTTTTTCCACCCATTGTTTTTTTTTTTTTTCTCACATATATTGCCTTCTCGATTAACAACACCTTATCCTGCAAAATTATCCTCAATTTTGCCGTTCTTCTATCTCCTTGCTCCCCTCATCTTTAAGCATGAAATCATCTTTGTATGTATTTTTTTGCACTTTAGTACTTTCTACTCATTCCCTTCAACAACTCCACCCAACATCTATATCTTTCAGTTTAGTGTTCGTATCTCCCCTCTCTTTCTAATTACTTTTTGCCTGAGACATTACATTAGTTGCATTTCCAGTGATATATGACTTTAATTTCATTAACCGTGCTCTATTGCCCAGTCCTTCTACTTGCCATACACTTTCGCATGTCACCACCGACTTTGAATCTTTCTTCATTATCACGATTTTCATCACGTTTCTTTCATGGCAATCTTTAATATTATCTGATCCATCACACACATTTACGTATGTATGTATCAGATAAGTTTCAACGATACTGAGGGGCAGCTCTGCTATCCGATGGCACAAACGTCCCTTAGCTTCCTCCCTGTCTTGACAATGAGAGATGTTGGACTACAGGAGAAGGGTAACTGTGGCAAGTAGACCATCAGGTTCACGTTCGAGATGGGCCGGAGGCTATAATTGTTACTACTACACTTTTTGCTGATACTGTCTTACAAAATCTCCACTTTATCAGTTTCCCAGAGTACTTTAGCTATTTCAGTACGAAGACGGCTAGTTTCGGTCTTTCTATTTTCATATGATACTTTTTAGGCAGAGATTTTGCGAGTCGCAGGGGATAGATACAGCCTTCATGAACGCCTTCATAGCAAAGTTGCTTTTATACTGATCAGAATCATCTCAAGGCAGACACACACACACACACACACACACACACACACACACACACACACACACACACACACACACACACACACACACACACACACACACACACACACACACACACACACACACAGCCATCGTAATGATGGGGTTAATGCATCTTCCTAAATGTCATGTTAGTACGTCTTGGATCATATTGTTGTCTCTAACACATCTTTAATTATCAATTTGCATATTAAAGCTTATTATTCCCTTCATGACACTTATATGTTTGAAATGTCGATACACATTACATTAATGATCTGCAAGAATATACTTAAGTCGATTTGTTCTCATCTGACGGGACTGGGTCATTCCCGAAACTTGAGGACTAAGTCGTGGTTGTATTATATCTGATGAGCTTTAGTTACAGTATGAGGTAAGAGTGAGTCTACTTGGTTATTAATCACATCAGTCCTTCAGTTTTACTACACTTTTCCACCAATCGGGCTGTAAGGAATTACAGTTAGCTACAGATTTAAAGTAAACGCGCTACAACATACCAGTTACAGAAAAGACAATTCTCTCTCTCTCTCTCTCTCTCTCCTTTTTACTCTTCATCTTTTTATATTTCCATATCATTTCATTTCGTGTTCCTCTTTCAGGCTCTATCGGTCTTTCCTATTTTCTTTACTCCGTTCTTTGTAGTTTAATATCAGTTAAATTTCATTTTCATCACTGTGTATTTTACCAAATATCGCCTTGCCTCTTCACATCCCTACTCTCGTTTTTTTTCGGTGTTCTATTTTGTTGGTTTTCCCTTTCCGAGTCAACCTTGTACTATCTTTGCATCTCTCCCTTCTCGTTGTTACGTTATTTTCCTTTTTTTCCGTGCTCTTACGACAAAAGTTAATTTTTCTTCTCTTTACATCCCCTTTCCCGTTTTCAGTGTTTGTTGTTTCCGTATCCCATTTCCATTTTACATCGCACATCCTCTTTCCTCTGCATCATTGAACATTTATTTATTTATATATTTTGTTTTTACTTCATATATTCATTTTCACATTTCAGGTTTGGCCACACATCGTATTTCCTCCGCATCTCCCATTTTGTTTTTCATTGCTTCGGTTCGATGATGTATTCTTGATTATATATTATTTTTTTCTCTCAAATGGATTACTCAGTTCAGGAAGGAGTTCTCGATGTTTAAGGTTAGTTATTGCTCTCATAACATCTACTCTCTCTCTCTCTCTCTCTCTCTCTCTCTCTCTCTCTCTCTCTCTCTCTCTCTCTCTCTATATATATATATATATATATATATATATATATATATATATATACTGTATAGAGAGATAGATAGAGAGAGAGAGAGAGAGAGAGAGAGACAGACAGACAGACAGACAGACAGAGATAGATAGGTAGATAGGCTGATAGATACATAGAATTAAATGAAGCTCTCATACACTACAGTTAACTCCACTCCCAAACTTTGACTCCATCCCGTGATGTTAACATTTGATCTGTCTACACCAGTTTTAATCGCTTTATTCCACTCCTCACACAGTGCTGGTGCCAAGATCGATGTAAATCAGGTAAAGTACTAATGAGATGACTCACCGACCTGAAATTCTTCCTTGACCTTTGATCTGGACCACTGACCGACAGCAACAAAAACTAATTAATTCCTCGTAGTTTCACAAACAATGAATGGGCCATGTTTGATCCAAAGCACATAAGGCATTCATGACTTACTACGTTAACAAGCATATATAAATACGTTGATACAAATATAGAAACTTTCTCGATCACATTACCTTTGCCATCACTGTCAGTAATAAATTCGTGTGGAGACAGCAAGAATGAGCCAACAGAATACGTTACCTAAGTCAAGGGGTTAACACTCCCTGACTCCTATGACTCATACGAAGCTAAATAAAGTCGTCTGGTGTTCGCTGTTACTCTCGCTGTCACTCTTAGGCTCCAACAATTTCAGCTGAATAAAATCGTCTGATGTCAGTTGGTACAGAATACTAGATTCATCTCAAGGCAGACCTTTCTTTATCACTCTCTACACTGTTCATCCGTTTCCGTCACTCTTCTCTTTCCGTCTCTCTCCACTTTCATTTTTCTCTTTCCGTTATGCGTCTTCCACAAACATCTGTGTAGTTAAGTATCCTGGTTTTTACCTTTGTCATTTCCTCCCTCACTGTTTTCAAATATTTTTGAACCTCTGTGCATAGCTTGTCCACACAGCCATCTCTCTCCTTTTCCACCTTCACTATCGTCTTAATTTTTTTTCTTTCCTTTTCCCTTCCCCATTTCTCTCTCTCTCTCTCTCTCTCTCTCTCTCTCTCTCTCTCTCTCTCTCTCTCTCTCATATTTTCAAAATACGGCAAACTGATTCACACCTCTCACAAAAAAACGTCGAATTTTACCAGAGTTGTTCTTAACACACACAGTTAGTCCCAAATCTCGAAATGAACGGATCTCTTTTGTATTGTTTTTGTTTTTTTTTCTTGGAAGGAACGGTTTGCGGACTCCGGCCTTTGGTTCCTTCTTTCTTGCATTAAAAAAAAAAAACTCCTGCAGGTACACACACACACACACACACACACACACACACACACACACACACACACACGCAAGCGAGAGAGAGAGAGAGAGAGAGAGAGAGAGAGAAATAGAGAGAGAGCGCTCACACCTGGGCATACAAATACACAAACACATGCACACATGCACACATTCAAGCACGCACACATGCAGTCAATCACTATCTCTCCTCACACATACACAGTCTCTGTTCTCAGTTTGTCAATCTGTCTACCTGTCTGTTTGTCTCTGTCTCTGACTGACTGACTGTCTTTTGTCTGTCTGTCTGTCTGTCTGTCTGTCTGTCTGTCTGTCTCTCTCTCTCTCTCTCTCTCTCTCTCTCTCTCTCTCTCTCTCTCTCTAACATGAGGAGACGTAGAGCCCCAATGTTCTCAGTATCACATCATTCCTTCCCCCTTCCCCGCCTCTATCCAACCCTGACACTACCAGTCTCTAACGCAGGTTTCAGTGTTCTTCCCTTTGGCGGCGTGTGTGTGTGTGTGTGTGTGTGTGTGATTCTTGTGCGCATGCTTGTCTGCATGCGTGCATGCGTGCATGCGTGTGTGTATGTGTTTGTGTGTGCGTGTGTGTGTATGGAAGGGAGGGAAGTGGTTGAATTAGGGATGAAGGAATCCCTCAGGAAGAAGGAAGCAGTTAATGGGTAAATCAAAGGAAACAGTGAAAAGACCGAGTGGAAAGGGAAAGAAAAAGATCAGGAGAGTATCCACAGTGTGTGAGGAAGCGGGAGGGCATGAGAAGTAAAGGAATACTATAAAACATTAATAATTAAAGTTAGGGTATATTTATAAGATGAGAGATGAATTGGAAGAAGGAAATATCTAGCAGGTGTGAGAAATAAATAATTAAATAAGGGAGTGGAGGACACATGACAATGTAGCGAGGGAAGCCAGCGAAGTAAGAAATGGGTTAATTTGCCTTAAGAAAACCATGGCAGGTGATTGACTACTAGAGAATGATGGAGACAGAGGGAGAGACACCCACAGACATAGAGAAAGAGACTGACAGAGACAGTCAAAGACACCTTCACCGACTGGAAGACAGAATGACAGCCGCAATACAGTGACGGAGAGAGAGACTGAGACGCAGCCACAACACAGGCATGGGTACACAGAGATACAACAGCGTTACATAGAGACACAAACCCACATCCTATGGACAGACACGGAGTCACAACAACGAGACACAAACACACACATACACACACACACAAAGCAAACGTGAAAAAAAGAAGCAGACACAGCTCCAAAGCACACACACACACACACACACACACACACACACACACACACACACACACACACACACACACACACACACACACACACACTGGAGACATAAAACAGGCACAGGGCCACGACACAGAGACACGGAGACAAAGAGAGAGAACCGTTAGTGCAGTGATAAGAATAAAAGAGTCCTTGGAATTAGATAAAATTAATGATTTGCTGCAAGGAATGGAGAGGCAAGTGGAAGAAGAAAATGATATATGACAGAGTGATTGCAGAGCAAAGTGATGAGTAAACGGGGAAGAAAATAAAAATGTTAAGACAGAGAAGGTGCTCAAATCATCGACCTCTGAGTTCTTCTCTGAGTGGGCAGGTGGTGGATAATTGGCTAGAGGAATGGACTCCTATTTCAAAATTCATTAATTCCATCTCAGGTTGGGACAAGTGGCATCTTATTTTTTTAATGCAAGGAAGAAGGAACCAAAGGCCAGGAATCCGAAAACTGTTCCTTCCAAGAAAAAATAAAATAAAAGACAAAGCAAAATTAAAGATCCGTTCATTTCGAGATGCCTGGACAAACTGCGTTTAAAAGACTGGAGATTATAAGAAGTAGGAAATACAGACAGAGGGAGACAGTTCCAGAGCTGACCAGTTGCATAAATGAAGGACTGGGAGTAATGATTAACTCTTGCATTAGAGTTAGAGAGATGCAAGTAGAAAGTTCAGAGCAGCAGTGACCATTGAAGTAGCGATAGAAAAGAGATAAAGATGCAACAGTGCGGCGAAGAGACAGAGATTGAAGGGAGACATTTAGAGGAGAGTTAATGAGACGAAAAGCCTTTGACTTCACCCTATTGAGAGGAGCTCAATGTGGGGAGTCTCCCGACACATGAGAGTTGTACTCTACACAGGGACGAATAAAACCCGTGAATAAAGTCAACAACTGTGCAAGGGGCAAAATAGGCACGGAGTCGGCTTAGCACACACAATCTCTTGGAAAGAGATTTTACAAGAGATGTAATATGATCTTTCCAAGAAAAGTCCCGAGTGAATGAAACCCCATTCATGTTCAAGGATGATGCAGGATTGAGCTGGATATTATTAAACATTAGTGGGTACTCCTGTGGAATATTTTGTCGGGTTGATAGATGAAAAAACTGAGTCTTTGATACATTAAAAACAACAAGATTACTTTTACCCCAGTCAGAGATACGAGCCAAGTCAGAAATCATGTGTACCATAGCCTCATCCCTTATTTGTTGAAGTAATTGCTGAGATGGACGTTGTGGAAACCGATTGGAAAGGTGAAGGGTGGAATCATCGGCATACAAGTGGATAGGGTTAAATATACAGCTAAAGAAGGTTTTTGATGAATAAAAGGAAGATAGTTAATGCTAGAACAGAGCCATGAGAAACACCACTGTCGATAGATCTAGTAGAACTATGGCCGTGTACAACAGCAGGTAGAGAACGACCGGAAAGGAAACTATACATGAAAGCACGGATAAAAGGATATAAACCGTAAGAGGGCAGTTTGGAAATTAAAGATTTATGCCAGACTCGATCAAAAGCCTTTGAGATGTCAAGTGCAATGGCAAAGCTTTCGCCAAAGCCCCGAAAGGAGAATGACCAGGAGTCTGAAAGGTAGGTGAGAAGATAGCCGCTGGAGCATCCCTGACGGAATCCATACTGACGATCAGAAAGAAGGTTGTGGTAGGAAAGATGCTTTAAAACTTTTCTGTTAAGAATTGACTCGAAAACTTTTGAGACAGGATGTTAAAGCAATTGGACGATAGTTTGAGGGTTCGTAATGGTCACCTATCTTTGGGAGTGGCTGAATTAGAGCAAAGTTCCAGCAAGAAGAAGAGGTACACGTTGATAGACAAAGGCGAAAGAGTTTACCTAGGGAGGCTGTAAGAACGCAAGCACAGTTCTTGAGGAAAACAGGAGGGATCTCATCAGGCCCATATGCCTTGTTAGTATTGAGGCCAGTGATGGAAGAAAATACATCAGCTAAAGAAATTTTAATGTCAGCCATGAGGAAGTCTGAGGGCGGGAAGTGATGGAGGAACAGCAGCTGAGTTGTCTAAAGTGCAATTGGAGGAGAAAGTCTGAGCGAAGAAATCTGCTCTATCCGTAGAAGAAATAGCTACAAAGCCATCAAAGTAGAAAAGAGGAGGGAAGGATGATGGGGTAAAGTTGTTAGAAAGGTTTTTGGCAAGGTACCAGAAGGAGCGGGAAGAATTCGAGTCGGAGAGTTGAGAGCATTTATTACGGATGAAATTATTTTTAGCAGAGCGAAGAACAGACTTAGCACGATTCTGGGCAGTTTCTTGTTATCCACAATGCCCACCGACACGTCATAAGAATATTTCCACAAATTCCATGACACAAATTAATCATGAAGCAGCCTCAGCAAATGTTCTGTATTGACTCTGCCGCGCTGGATATTAACACCGAATTGGTAACAAACAATGCAAATCTAGGTGGGAGAGAGCGGAAAGACAAAGAAAGGAAAGGAAGACAGATAACAAAACAATAAAGTCAAGTAGAAAACAAACTTTTAGATGGTGAGATGATGACATTGAAGGGGTAGCGTACGAAGACGGAGGATCTTTGTGAGGTTTAAACAGCGTTATACAGTGTCCTATTGTCGTTGATCCCTTATTATCCTTGTTAACTCGATCCGATTTTATTCTGCTTCGGTCTGACTTTTCGAAATAGAGGGGCTAGAATGAGCATTAATCTATCCCTTCTCTGCTATGGGTCTACAAATTGAGGTAACCGGTTATAACACAGAAAAATAAATTACCAACTACGTCCTCGTATGTTATGACGATAAAGAATCTCCCTGGCACATCTTTCTTATTTTCCATTTTATGTAGCCTATACAGCCTACAGATAATTACAGGTACGAATATGATATTTAGTCAATATATGGTGGCTAAAAGAGACATGAATACCATACGTGGAATAATGCGATGCGGCAGGCATAAGCATATGATACTCATAATATTTCGCAAAGGAAGAGGCGATAAAAGCTCTAGATCTAGAGAGTTCACGGGCCTCAGTCGTTATGCCTACTCAATTCTCACGTTTCCTGAATGTTAGGAAAACTCTCTTTCAAAGAATAGAGAAAGGGAGGTTCTGGTACAGTTTCCCAAACCTGCTCGCAACATTTGCAGTTGCAGAGCTGGAAGGTAAACCTGTCGAATTCTTATGTCATATTATCAAACAGGGAATACTTCCAGCATCCCCTTCATGCTCAAAATAGCTGTGCTTTTGGAAAGCAAGGTACATTTAGGCACAGGTTTCTCTTTCCCACCCCCTTCCAGGGAAGGAAGGAACAGAGAAAATAAAGATAATATAGAACACCAATTGATAGAATGATAAGGTATTCTAACCAGTGTTTAAGATATACTGTACAAGCCTATATAACTGTCCACCATTATTGCGAGTTATTTTTTTAAATTCGGGATTATGGTTACTGAAAAGAGTGGAACAGAAGCTGAGAAGTGTTCACAAATAGGTATAGGATTATAGAAAAGTGAAGACATTAACTTTTAAAAAGAATGAATATATGAAAATAAGTAATAGGTCTGAGAAAAAGTCAAAAGCAGCAGGAAAAGAAGGATGTTAAACTAAAGAGAAGTGATGGCAGCAGGTGTTTCGTTCAATGAGTGGGTTTATTGCTGTTCTGCAGCAGCTCTACCTTCGTGCCCTTCAGTTTAGACTAGGTCTCCTGCTGCCCTCGAGTTCACAAGCTCTCTTACATACAGGAGATCCATTGCGACAAGTGGAAATGTTGGGTGGGAAAAATATATAGAAAAGATAGAAATCAAGCTCTAACCTGTGTCTCTCACCCACCCAACATTTCCCTTCCAATAAACTTTTTCTATCTGATCCAGCTTTTATACGTTCTCCTGCATCTCTTCCATCCTTTCCTCCAGTCAATTTTACGTTCCTCAGCATTGCCAGTTTATCTTCTTACTTTCCAGTTTATATAAGCTGTCTTCTACCGTCGAATATGCTCACTCCAGGATCTTTTTTTTTTTTTTTTTTTTTTTAATGTGAGGAAGAAGGAACCAAAGGGCAGGAGCCCTCATATACAATTCCCGCCAAGAAAAAAAAAAAAAAAACAATACAAAAGAGAGCCAAATTCAAGATCAGTTTATTTCGAGATGCTTGGACACACTGCCTTTGAAAGACTGGAGATCATAGGAAGTAGGAAATACAGACAGAAGGATACAGTTCCAGAGTTGACCTGTTGCATAAATGAAGGTCTGGGAGTAACGATTAACTCGTGCATTAGAGAGCTGGACAGAAAAGGGATGAGAGTTTGTTGCTAGATGGGTGCTATGCACCCGTCGTAGAGGTGAAGGGATGCAAGCAGACAGTTCAGAGGAGCAATGACCATGGAAATAGCGATAGAAAAGAGATAAAGAGGCAACAGTGCGGCGAAGAGACAGAGGTTGAAGGGACCCAGTAAGAGGAGCAGAGTTAATGAAACGAAAATTCTTTGACTCCACCCTACTAAAAAGAGCTGTATGTGGGGAACGTTCCCACACGTGAGAGTTGTACTCCATACAGGGGCGAATAAATCCCGTGTAAAAAGTCAACAACTGTGCAGGGGTAAAGAAGGTAGGAAGCCGGCTTAGCACACCTAATCTCTTGGAAGCAGATTTTACCAGAGATGTAATATGATCTTTCCAAGATAAATCTCGAGTGAATGAAACCCCAAGCATGTTCAAGGATGATGCTGGACTGAGCTGAATATTATTAAATTTTAGTGGCTACTCCTGTGGAAGATTTTGTCGCGTTGATAGGTGTAAAAACTGGGTCTTTGATGCATTAAAAACAAGATTATTTTTACTCCGGAGATACGAGCCAGGTCAGACATTAGGAGTGCCATAGCCTCATCCCTTGTTTGTTGAAGTAAATGCTGGGATGGACGTTGCGGGAACCGAATGGAAAGGTGAAGGGGGGAATCATCAGCATACGAGTGGATAGGGTTAGGTGTACAGCTTAGGAGGTCATTAATGAATAAAAGTGAGAGAGTTGTTGATAGGACAGAGCCCTGAGGAACACCACTGTCGATAGATCTCGGAGAAAAACGATGGCCGTTTACAACAGCGGCTATAGAACGACCAGAAAGGAAGCTGTAGATGAAGGCACAGATAGAAGGATAGAACCCGTAAGAGGGCAGTTTGGAAATTAAAGATTTATGCCAGACTCGATCGAAAGCCTTTGAGATGTCCAGTGCAATGGCAAAGCTTTCGCCAAAGTCCTGAAAGGAGGATGACAAGGAGTCTGAAAGGTAGGTGAGAGATCTGCATCATTGTACCCTACAGCTCAGTTATGCTGTCCTGCATCTCTACTATCATAGTTCTCCAGCTTATCCACGTTCTCCAACCTTTCTGCCTGTCGAGCCATACTCTCTCTCCTACACTTCTGCTATCCTTCCTTCCGGTTTATACACACTTTCCTGCATATCCTTCATAATATTCTTCGGTTAGATCCTCAGCACATTCAAGCTTCATGCAGCTTCTACTTGCGCTATAACAGATAGTCATCCAGTCATTGAGTATGAGTCATTGCCGCCAGTACGCAGCAAATGAAAATGCCACAAATTGGCTCCTAAATCAGCGATATGAAAATAATGTGTAGGGCACGACCATCCCAAAACACAGAGGAGAAGTTCGATGTTTGACGTTAAAATATGGAACTGAAAGTTATATTATGAAAGAATATTTTAGTTTGAAATCACAAGTTAAAGCGAGAATCGATGCTTCTAATCCGCATTTCATATGCAAATGAGAAAACTAGGGACTGAAAGTCAGAAAAACTTTTCCAATGCAAATAGTATGAACCAAAAATGAAAATCATACTTAAGATGTGCTCTTTTCCAGATACACAGGCACATCCACTCTTAAGACAGGAGGTCACTGACAATGAAAAAAAAAAAAAAAAAAAAACAGACTGAGCAAGACAATGCCAAAGATGACAGTTGCGTGAATAAGAGCTTGGGAATATCTATATTGGAGGGGTGAAAAGAAAAACGGTCAGTGAGGACAATATGTTGCTAGGAAGAAGGTTATTCACAAAAGAACATACAATATATGAAAAGTAGACACACCCGTGTGTGTGTGTGTGTGTGTGTGTGTGTGTTCTCTACTTTTCGTGTGTGCTTGATGAGATTTATGTATGGGATTCACCATGTACTTACATGAATTTTATAGCCATTAATGATCTACATTTTACCTTTTTGAAATCATTCAGTAGACTTTTACGGTTTCCAGCCAAGCGTGTCCTGTAGCACCCAGCAACTCTTTTATACATGAGGGATTCCATGACCCACACCTGCCTCCTTCTCATAGCTCCGTGATCTTCCTTTCCGTTCTGTGTATTTAAATACTACTCACTTATGCTCCATTTTCCTGGGAACTTCTTGCATTTGTTTTTCCTGTTACCTTCTTCGATTACCCGGTGTCTAATTTGCAGCTGTTGTGATTTGCCTTAGCTATTCCGTCATTGCATATGGAGTAATTAGTCGCAATTAGATTTGCGTTGGAGCACCACCTTGACGCACCACAGAATCTTTGTAATCTAGTAATTAGTGAATCTGTATTCATTATGCAGACTCATTTACGCTGGTTCACTGTTAGGAATCATTAGAACAGAATTCCTCTAAAAAGTTCGTCATGCATCAACAAAGTATGAATTTAGCTCCCTCTTGTAACTCACTGTGACAAGTAATACCAGTGCATGACCAAGCTTCCAGTGGCCATGACGACGCAAAAACGTCCAGAGCAAAAGGTAGTACAAATGCATTGTTACGATGATCAGACCTTCTTTAACCCTAGATAGCTAATCTGGGGTGTTTTCTACCCCAAGAAATCATGTTTTCTCTTGCCATACCAACGCCACGCATCACCCCGGCCTGCGCCTCTCAGTAGCTTCACTATTCGTCCAGACATCATTGGGGGGGGTGGTCAAGTTGCGTTCTCCATAGGTTCCCTAGATATTGGACAGCAAAGGCAGTATTGTGGTAGAAACTATCCTAGGTTACCTACATGGTGACTTTTTACATTTACTGTCATACTTTGATTTATGAATTTATTATTTTTTTAGTGAAACAAAATGTGAAAGTTACTACTCATTAGACTGATTATTGTGTCAGATATGTTGGGGCTCCTGTACAGTGAACGACTAGTGAACGTGGTAACCTTCAGGCTGCATTGACCCATCAGGTAACCTGGGGTGAAATTAGCCCCATGAAGGAAAAAAAAAATGGAAAAAAATAGTTCTTGTCCATTTATTATTGTAAAAAAAATACAGGAATAAACTTTCACCTTTATGTTATTTTTTACTCCTAAAAACTTTATGAATTGAATTACGAAAATATTTTTTATATATTTTTTTGGGGGGAAAATAAAAAATATTTTGAAAATTAAAATTTTCAAAGTTGAAGCTGAGATAGGTCCAACCCCTTATGTGGCACAGATATGTGAAGGTTGGAACCTCTTGTAGCCCAGAGCACAACCCCCAAGGATGCACAGTAAGGAATTCAAAAATGCCTTAAATTACTTGGTATAAATTTTAGGTCAATTTTGGCTTCTTCTCCAGAACTTCCTGTGCGTCCATGGGGGATGTGCTCTGGGCTACAAGAGGCTTCAACCTTCACCTATCTGTGCCACATACGGGGTTGGACCTACCTC
This sequence comes from Coenobita brevimanus, assembly GCF_032717465.1. Lineage (NCBI taxonomy): Eukaryota > Metazoa > Arthropoda > Malacostraca > Decapoda > Coenobitidae > Coenobita > Coenobita brevimanus. Next base: position 5,130,080 of record NC_137031.1, read on the forward strand.
ATCTTCAACTTAGAAAAATTCTAATTTCTAAATATTATTAATTAAAAAAAAAATAATAATGATTTTCAAAAATGTTTTCATAAAACAGTTCATAAAGTTTTTAGGTGTAAAACATAGTATATAGGTGAAAGTTTTTTCCAATATTTTTTTACAATAATGAATGAACAAAAACTATTTTTCCACTTTTTTTCCTACGTGGGGTTGATTCCACCCTAGTTTTTTTTTTTATGCGAGGAAGAAGGAACCAAAGGCCATGAGCACGCAGTAACAGTTCCCTCCAAGAGAAAAACAAAATACAATAGAGAGCCAAATTCAAGATACGATCATTTTGAGATGCCTGGACACACTGCGTTTCAAAGACTGGAGATCATAGGCAGCAGGAAATACAGACAGAGGAGGACAGTTCCAGAGCTGACCTGTTGCATAAATGAAAGACTGGGAGTAACGGTTAACTCTTGCATTAGAGAGTTGGACAGAAAAGGGATGAGAGTTTGCTGCCAGACGGGTGCTACGCGCCCGTCGTAGAGGTGGAGGAATGCAAGCAGACAGTTCAGAGGAGCAGTGACCATTAAAGTAGCGATAGAAAAGAGATAAAGATGCAACAGTGCGGCGAAGAGACAGAGGTTGAAGGGAGTCAGTAAGAGGAGGAGAGTTAATGAGACGAAAAGCCTTTGACTCCACCCTATTGAGAAGAGCTGTATGCGGGGAGCCTCCCCACACATGAGAGTTGTACTCCACACAGGGGTGGATAAAACCCCTGTATAGAGTCAACAATTGTGCAGGGGTAAAGAAAGAGCGGAGTCGGCTTAGCACACCCAATCTCTTGGAAGCAGATTTTACAAGAGATGTAATATGATCTTTCCAAGATAAGTCCCGAGTAAATGAAACCCCAAGCATGTTCAAGGATGATGCAGGATTAAGCTGAATATTATTAAACATTAGTGGGTATACCTGTGGAAGATTTTGTCGGGTTGATAGGTGTAGGAACTGAGTCTTAGATGCATTAAAAACAACCATATTATTTTTACCCCAGTCAGAGATACAAGCCAAGTCAGACATTAGGTGTGCCATAGCCTCATCCCTTGTTTGTTGAAGTAACTGTTGAGATGGGCGTTGCGGGAACCAAATGGAAAGGTGAAGGGTGGAGTCATCAGCGTATGAGTGGATAGGGTTAGATGTACAGCTTAGAAGGTCATTGATGAATAAAAGGAAGAGAGTTGGTGATAGGACAGAGCCCTGAGGAACACCACTGTTGATAGATCTAGAAGAAGAACGATGGCCGTCTACAACAACGGTTATAGAACGACCAGAAAGGAAGCTAGCGATGAAGGCACAGATAGAAGGATAGAAACCGTAGGAGGGCAGTTTGGAAATTAAAGATTTATGCCAGACTCGATCGAAAGCCTTTGAGATGTCAAGTGCAATGGCAAAGCTTTCACCAAAGTCCCAAAAGGAGGATGACCAGGAGTCTGAAAGGTAGGTGAGAAGATCGCCTGTGGAGCGTCCCTGACGGAACCCGTACTGACGATCGGAAAGAAGGTTGTGATAGGAAAGATGCCTTAAAATTTTTCTATTGAGAATTGACTCGAAAACTTTTGAAATACAGGACGTTAAAGCAATTAGACGATAGTTGGAGGGTTGGGAGTGGTCACCCTTCTTTGGGACTGGCTGAATGAGAGCAAACTTCCAGCAAGAAGGAAAGGTACAAGTTGACAGACAAAAGCGAAAGAGTTTGCCTAGGCAGGGTGTAAGCACAGAAGCACAGTTCTTGAGAACAACAGGAGGGACCCCATCAGGCCCATATGCCTTGTTAGTACTGAGGCCAGTGATGGCAGAAAATACATCAACTGAAGAAATTTTAATGTCAGCCATGAGGAAGTCAGAGGGGGGAAGGTTACCTATCCAGGGTTAAATTAAGCTAAACCTTGGAATGTTACCTAAGTCGTCTTGACACTACTGCTAGTGAAATAAATAAGGTTTCATTGGACTTAGAGAGTTAGAAAGGCAGCTGAGGCATTCACAGAAAGGTCTAATGGCCGCATACTCTACTAAAGAAGCATAATGCAGAGGGGATGATAGTGGCATATGATTTTGTCGGTAAATATCTCAATGTTAACACAAGTTTTAAGTGCAAATAAAGAATAGTTGGCTCATTCACTAAACTGAAAAAGAGGTACATGTACATGTACGGTATTACACTAATCTGTAGTAAGTACCATTCAGTACAGTAGATGCTCCAGCAATATGCAAACAAAAATGAAAAAATATATGTAAGGTTTAATAAAATCCACAATTAACACTTCAAGAGCCACTGAACCTTTGGGATGAGAAACGTTAATGCATGACCAGATACAGGGACACTGGGGACCACAATACTCCTGGCACTGCACTCTTATGGGTGACACAAATGGATACCAAATTTTTTTTCATTTGGTAATGCAACAATGTGTTACACCAGCATATGTTATAACTGATAAACAACCGGGAAACTGTGGCAGTATGATGTTATAAACCCGGAATCAATGGACTGGCGTGCTCAACTGAGAATATTTCTGAGTCCCCTCAAACATCTGTATCACTGTGTTTCACACGTCTGTTATTATTTACCTAGCCTGAATCTTCGCTCACCCATTACTATTATTTGTTGTTATGGAAAGTAAGGTTGGAAGCAATAATTTGATGAGTTTCTGTTGCCCAAATTCTTGCCATTCTAACAACCGATCAGCTTTGAGAAGTGTGACTTGGTACAGTCAGGGAAAGTTCCGCATTACCCACCTCTCGAAGCACTGCTGTGAGACAGGTGAATGTGAGGCAGCAGCAAGACCTTATGTGTCTAATAACTGTGAGTGTGAAGGAGGAGGAGGCAGGGGATTGGGGACACTGGAGGGTTTGGTAATAGGTTGAAAATCACGTGTAAGTCTGCAGTGTATGACTTGGACAGTGTGCTTGAGTTACTTTAATACAGATAGATGACAGTATGATGTTCACATTTTATTTAAAGAATCACATAGATGTCTGTAGAGTCAATATTGTCAGGAAAGATATGGAAGTTTGCTGGGTTTGAACAGAGGTTTGAATGCATCCATTCCCTCTCGACTTTAACATGAGACGTTTCCCCAGGAGATACTCGTGACGATATAACAGTGATTTATATTTTGTTTTTACTCGAAAACAAAGCCACTATATTATCTCTCTCTCTCTCTCTTCGTGTAAATTTGCTTATTTATCCTCTGTTATCCACCATAAACATCCGCCTGCGAACATTCCTAGTGTTATTCTGGTAATTATTAATCTCGAACTAGAGTTTAGGGTAGTGTGCAATAATAATTTTTAAAAAAAATCTATATGAGCAATTAACAGACTTATCGTTTTCCTTTAGACCAGTGGTTCTTAACCCACCCCATCCCGTCGACGTATGGGTACGTTGCAATGTTTTGCATTTGCCAGTCCCGGTGACGTACCGGTACGTCGTGCAATTGCAAAGTGCATAATTTCCACAATTTTCAAATTTCAGGCTTGATTTTCGGCACGTATCCTTGCTTGACCTTCCCCTACCTGCCACCAGAGAGGGACACTCGGCAACCCCGCGTGACCCGCGCTAACCCGCGGCTCGTCCACTCACCTGTTAGCAACGGTCCTGCTCAGACATGGCTAAGAGAGGTCTCTCAGAGGTCGAAATTCAAGCTGCCCTGGACGCCTTTACAGGTGACAGTGATTCCCCACTGGACAATGAGGTTGTTGATAAAGATTATGTGCAGCCAGAGGAGGAGGAAACCACCAGCAGTGATGAAGAAGTCCCGTCCCCCAGGAAGCGGCAGTATGTGACTTACCATCCTGCTAGAGAGGGGCAGCCGGCCAAGAAACCACATGCAACATCCTATGCCCAGCCCCAACGTGATGTGGAACCCGAATTTGATGACAAGGACAAGGACAAGGACAAGGACGGAGTCGTGGGACGTGCTGCCATGTGGTATGGACGTGAGGTAATTACTCATCATGGCCCCGAGCACACACCACGTCGGACAAGCAGGTATGGGCCTAGTATTTTGTTTGGGGAGTTAGGAAGTGCCGTGGAGGGAGTGGGGAGTGAAAGGGAAAGTGCAGGGAGGAGTATGGAAAGTGAGAGTGGTGTGAATGAGTCATTGCTCTCCCTAGGTAGTGTGAGGCGGCGGGGTGTATCACGTGGGCGAGTGCGGGTGCATTCTGTATCACATGGGGTTGTGATGGAGGGGGAAGGTGGGGAGGAACCACTCCCAAGCACGTCTTATGCTCCCCAATATCCCCAAACACATGGGCGAGTTAGGGTGCGTGAATAATCACATGGTGTTGTCATGGAGGGGGAAGGTGGGGAGGAACCACTCCACAGCACGTCTTGTGCTCCCCAATATTCCCCATCTTCATCCCCACAGCCCCCTAATGTTCCTCAAGGCCGTAAGGGTAAGGGAAAGGGAAAGAGTAAAGGCAGAGGGAAGAGGAGGGAGATTGGGAAGCCCTCCGCACTCATTCTCCCCAACCTCCCCCACCAGCATCTCCTCCCCACCCAGACAAAGGCGGTGATGGGGATGATGGGGACGAGGGATTTGTGGGATGGAATTGGGAGGATGGGAGTGATTTTTCTCCCCTCATTCACCCCTTCACTGAGCAGGGGCACTCTGGCTGCATTGCTCATGGAATTCACCGTAATTCCACCAGGTTGGATTTTTTCCACCTATTTTTTAGTGAGGCATTCGTGGAGCAGATTGTTTACCAAACCAACCTTTTTGCTAGCACCCAGCGCCTTGAGAGTGAAAGATTGGGAACAAGGAGGAGGTATTCTATCATATATGATTACCGTGTCTCCCTTTCAGATATGTTCCTAATTTTTGCCCTTGTCTTTTTGATGGGTATTATACGAAAAAACAGAATTCCGGCTTACTGGACAAGGGACCCTGTTACGTTTACACCAATATTTGGGCAAGTCATGAGCCGTAATCGGTTTCAACAAAGAAGTCGCCTCCATTTCTATGATGCTCATGATCCTGCAAATGCGAACAACAGATAAGATGAAGTGAATTAGGTTGGTCTTTGATCACCTGAGGCAAATCTTTCGTTCGTCATTTTATCCCTATGGAGACCTCGTCATAGACGAGAGTCTCGTATTGTGGAGAGGTAATATTTCATTTAGGCAGTATATACCCAGCAAAAGGCACCGTTTTGGGTTCAAGATCTTTGTTATGTGCAACTGTAGGACTGGATACATGCAAGAAATAGTCTTGTACACCGGTGCACAGACAGACATAATAGAAGATCGGAGTATTGGACTGTTGGGAGCAGTGGTAAAGACAATGATAGAAGACTACCTTCATCATGGTCACGTCCTCTACCTGGACAACTGGTACACTAGCCCTCTTCTCGCTCATTATCTTCACATGCATGAAACGGGAATCTGTGGAACCGTGAAGGTGAACCGGCATCACATGGCCAAGGTAGGGCGGAAACTTGACAGGAATGAGGTTGTCTTCTTCAAAGCCAACAACATCCTTGCAACTGTGTGGAACCATAATAGAGAAGTAAGCCTCTTGTCAAAGGTTCACCGCCCCTTGATGCACCGTACTGATTCTGTGGATTACCGGAGCAAGAACAGGCGTCACATTTGGAAACCTGAGTGTGTCATGGACTACAACATAAACATGCGCCTGGTGGACCAGTCAGACTCCATGATATCGACGGTAGAGTGTGCCAGGACCACGATGAAGTGGTATAAGAAACTGTTCTTTCACTTGCTAGACATCACTGCTCTGAATTGCCACCACTTTCACGCCATGACAACAGGAGTTCAGGAAACCTTTGAAGGGTTTGTGAGGGAGCTCACAAGAGAGATGTTTGCACGGTATGCTGTTGAAAGGCCCCAACATCGCACCGGCACTGTCCCTATTGCCCACACTCCCCTGAGAATATCCGGCCACCATTTCCCCACTCCTATCCCTCCCCAGCCAAACAGACCTAGGCTCCAACGCAGGTGTCACGTGTGTAGCAATTCCCGGGTGAGACTCACCACACAGAGGAAGGACACCCGCTATGAGTGCGTCGAGTGTGACGTGGGTCTCTGTATTCACCCATGTCTCAGCGAATATCACACCTTGATGCAATTCTAATATGGTGTGAATGCGATAGGACGCTGAATCTATGAAGTAAATTCGACAAACAGACGCTCAGTGAAATTATCAGTCATGTTGATCTGAAAATATTAGTATAAAGTGCATACGGGTATAATATAAGTGCAAAAATTGTATGTAAGTGTATAAATATGCTGTAAGTGGAATGCCTGAAAGGTGGTGGAGTGACCATTGTTGACTGGTTAGTAAGATTGTTGTGTGCTTTGTGAAAGATATGGTGCCAATTGACTGGGCAAGTGCTTGTGTGGTCCCGTTGTATAAAGGCAAGGGTGATAAGTATGAATGTACTAGCTTTAGGGGTATAAGTCTGTTGAGTGTTGTAGGTAAGGTTTATGGTAGAGTGTTAATTATGAGAGTTAGAGAGGGTACAGAGGGAGTGATTGGTGAAGAGCAGTGTGCCTTTAGGAGAGGGAGGTGATGCGTGGATCAGGTGTTTGCTGTGAGACAAGTCTGTGAAAAGTATTTAGCGAAAGGCAAGGATGTGTTTTGGGCATTCCTGGATTTAGAGAAAGCGTATGATAGAATTGATAGGGAGGCTTTGTGGACTATTTTAAGATTGTATGGACTTGATGGTAGGTTACTAAAAGGGGTGAAAAGTTTTTATGTAAATAGTAGAGCGTGTGTAAGTGTGGGAAATGCTGTGAGTGACTGGTTTCCTGTGAGAGTGGGGCTGCGACAGGGATGTGTGATGTCGCCTTGGTTGTTTAATATTTACATGGATGGTGTTGTAAGCGAGGTGAATGCAAGAGTTTTAGGTGGAGGTCTGAGTCTGGTGAATGTTGATGGTGGAGAGTGGAATCTGAAGCAGCTGCTGTTTGCAGACGATACTGCACTGGTGGCTGATTCAGAGGAGAGATTGAGACAGTTGGTAGAGGAGTTTGGAAGGGTGTGTGAAAGGAGGAAATTGAAAGTAAATGAGAATAAGAGTAAAGTGATGAAGTGTACGAGGTTGGTAGATGGTAGGGGGATGAATATAGCTTTGAATGGCGAGTTGTTTGAGGAGGTAGAGTGTTTTTAATACCTAGGGTCACATGTTGCTGTGGATGAAAGAATAGATGCAGAAGTGAAGTTTAGAATAAATGAAGCAGGAAAGGTGCTGGGAGGAATGAAAAAAGTGTTTAGATGTCGTTCGCTTAGAATGGATGTAAAGAGAAGGTTGTATGAGGGTGTTGTGGTACCGACTGCGTTATATGAGGCTGAAACATGGAATATGGGTGTAGCAGAGAGGAAAAGTTTGAATGTAATGGAGATGAGGTGTCTGAGGAGTATGTGTGGAGTGACGCGTATGGATCGAGTGCGAAATGATGAAGTGTGAAGGAGAACTGGAGTTGTTCGAGAGATGGCTGGTAGAGTTGAGCAGAGGGTGTTGCGATGGTTTGGGCATATGGACAGAATGGATAATGAGCGTTTGGTGAAAATGATAACTAGATCTGATGTGAGAGGTGTAAGACTGAGAGGAAGACCACGAATAGGATGGATGGACAGTGTGAAGAGAGCACTGGATGCGAGAGGGATGTCTGTTGAGCAAGGAAGAGTGGCTGTGCATGACAGAAATAAATGGAGAGAAATTGTGAATGAATAAGTGATGACGCAGCCCTGAGGGGATATTCTCCCGCATTTGATCTGATCAGCTAGTCAGATCAGGTGTGGGTAAGGGGATGGGTCTGTTATGATGTGGCAGGGGTAAACCAGCTCTGCTGTCGGGCCCTGCTGCAGATGTCACTGATTGCATTGCACAGTTGACCCTTGTGCAGTGTGGTGCGGTGAGGATCTGTCTGTTCTCCCCTTGTGGCTAAGATGCGAATGAATGTGTTGGAATGGATGAGTAAATGAGGGGTGTGTCGTCCTGTCTCGGCTATCTCCCTTTCCTTGGGGGAAGCAGCCTAGGTATATAGATAGATAGATAGTAAGTGGAAACATACCGAGCGAGGGTTTTATGATGCGATATTCTGTTGCTCAGTGCAATAAATAAGGCCCGTAAATATGTAAATATTATTATTGGAAATGCAAACGGGTATAATATAAGTTCAAATTACTGTAAGTGCTGAAATATATTCTAAGTCAAAATATTCCTAGCGTGTGTATAGAGATGCGATATCCTGACGCTCAGTTGAATGAATAAGGCCCATAATTATGAAAATAGAAGTCAACAAGTGGGAAAGTGTGTAATATATGTGAAGAACTTGTATGTAAGTGTTTGAGTATTATGTTGGTTGAAACATTCATTGCGAAGGTATTTTCATGCGATATTCTGACGCTCACTTGAATAAATAATGCCAGTAACAATGTATAGTGCAGTATAGGGGTGTAAACGTGTGTAATGTAAGTGGGAAAGTATAATTGGAGTGAAAAAACTAAAGTAGAAGATGAAACACGAGTGTTTGAGACTGCTTGTTACGTGAATATGTGCTAGCATTTCGCTAAATGCCCTCGTAATGAATGTAAATAATTGAAAACATTTACAGTGGTGAAGGAAATGTTCTATGTAAAGGAAAAAATAATAGGAAAGTGATAAAACAATTGGGTATGTTGAAATACGAGTCATAGCGAGTGTGCTTAGTAAGCCGATGTGCGCTAAACTTATGCTGCATGTCATCATAATGAATGAAAACATCTGAAAACATTTACAAACAGTAAAAATAGGTAAAATGTCAATGAAACAGAAGTATAAAAGTACAAAAAATGATATGTTGACTGATACAAGAAACTTAGCATATAGCATGTTACCACTCGGACCTAACTCGCTATGCTCGCGCGATGGTACAATGCTTATTTTTCATATATATGTGTCTGAAATCCATTATATTGCTACTCTTATTGTTTATTAGTTCAAATTCAATAAATATAGAGGTGTTGTGTGTTGTTTCTCCCAATATTTCTTACCATAAAAAACATGAGAGCCTCACACGTCAATGATAGAATACGATACCTGGTGCGGGGACCCCACCTGTTCCAACCACTTATGGACCACGGTAAGCCCTTTCTTGGTGATTTTCCTTTGTTTCTCAACCAAAGCGGAAGTTTTAGCCAAAAATTTTTTTTTCCAAAATAGCTCAGGACTGGGGGATGTTGGAGGTGCGGAAAACCTCGGGACGTGATGGGTTAAGCTATGGGTCACGACCCAAATTTGGGTACCCAAGCCATTTGGAGTGGGTCGCCAAGAGACAAATATATTACTGATATTATTGATGTTGTATACTATTACTTTTTAACATATGACCGTACTTGTCAATACTTCACACTTTACATTCTCTCTCTCTCTCTCTCTCCTACAGTAGGCGATTGCATTTGGCTTAGAAAAATATTATTACCATGCACACAACTGGGAGTAGAGTACCGGTACTGTACATTTTATATTTTAAAACTTAACCGTTTTCATTTCGGAGTAATGATGCCCAGCTCATGGCTTACGTACGGTACCGAGGTCCAGAAGACATGGAAGAGGAATTTCTGTTCTGTCACCCATTACACACAACCACAACCAGAGAAGATATTTTCAGTAATGTGGACTCATTCTTCAAGGAAGAAGGGCTTCAGTGGAATCAGTGTTTTATGTCTCAGCAATGCTGAGAGTACGTCATGGCTTCATTGCTAGAGTTAAAGAAGAAAATCCATTCGTGCTGATTGTTCACTGTCTCCTTCACCGTGAGAATCTTGCTTCTCAGGGGTTGCCACCTGAGTTACAGAAAGTGATGCAGGAAGTCATCCAGGAAGTCAGTTTCATTAATCTAGGGCTGTGCCCTCCAGGATCATCAGTCGGATGTGTTTTGATTTTGGTTCAGAACATGTACACGTGTTGTACCACTCTGAGGTTAGGTGGCTGTCACGAGGAAGGGTGCTCCAACGGTTGCCTGAAATGCGGATCGAGACTGAGATATTTCTAACAAAAAAGAATCATTCACTGGCCCCAAAGAGTCTCTTATTCAAAGTAGGTGATGTAAATGGCTTATCTTGCAGATATCTTTGCAGAGATTAACGCCTTGAACATTTCAATGCAAGGTCACGATCAGACGTTGGACTGTCAGAGAAGGTAACTGCATTCGAGGGGAAACTGAAGCTGTGGAAGAGTAAACTGAGACTGGGAAGACTGCATCGTTCCATCTTTGAGTGAATTTCTGGAAGACGAAAAATTTTCTCTCACCCAGGTCCAAAGCATCATTGTGGAACATATCTTCAGACTAATTGAAGAGTTTTTCACTACATTCCTGAGAATGTGATGAAATATGCTTGGGTAAGAAATCCCTTCAGCATTGAAGCTGAAAACTTACCTGACGAGATTCCGAACATCAGCTACCTCCAGGAGCAGCTCATCGAGGTTCAGAATGATGAAACACTTCGTTATGATTTCAGGAAACAAAACGAATCACTGAGCTCATTCTGGATCAAAGTTTACAAAGAAAAGAAAATTCTTGGAGGTGAAGCCCTGAAAGCACTCCCCTTTGCTACAACTCATCTGTGTGAGACAGGATTTTCTGCACTCACACAGTACAGAAACCGTCTACAACCAGAGCATGACCTAAGATGCAATCTGTCATCTAAATCACCCCTGTTTGAGAAGCTGATTGAAACTTTTCAGTGCCAGGGATCTCACTGATTATAGTACTTTATGTCTCAGACAACATCCAAAATAGTGACTCTCTCCTTAATGGTCAGAGTAAATAGGTGTATCATGAACATGAATGAATTATTTTGATTTTCTGATCTTCGATTTATTTTTTTCCTGAAAAAATGTGTTGCTATTTTAGTTCTTAGGATGTACATATAATAAAAATAAAATTTATTTATTATGACATCAATAAAATATTGAAATATTACTTTGGTTTTAGTCACATGATATGACACATATGTTTGTTTCAGTTCTGGTGCAGAGTAAGTTTACGAGGGTTTGGGTCGCCATATAGACCATCTTATGGATTTTGGGTCGCCAAGAAAAAAGGTTAAGAACCACTGCTTTAGACAGTATGACATGGGAAGTCCTAATTATAAGATCAGTCTCTGTAACTATCATTCCTATCGAACATTATGAAACGAAGGTAAAGAAGCATACCTTTGACAGTAAACATGTAATGTAGACAGACTCAGAGAACAGTGTGATACCATACAAACAACATAACCTCTTTTGCACTTTGAGAATACGTCGGACGCATTATCATTGGGTATTGATATTGTGACGTGAGCAACTCTCCAAACCCTCCCACTCCCGGCCACCCTTCCTCCCACTAACAGTTACCAGACATGTGGGGTCTGGCTGCTGCTTCGTGACTCTTCGTCGACCACCAATGCTCCGAACAGTGGGTAATGCGGAACTTTCCCTGACTGTACCTTTCAGTTGTATGGTTGAAGATTTGTCAAATCGAACTTCTAATCTTAACACATTTGGTCATGAATTGAGCTGGAAGGTGTTAGGGATCTTTAACAAATAAGAAAACAATGCGCATTAGCCGACCATTTCTCGAGACAGCCCTGCGCAACCCGTCCCCTGCCTCCCATCAACTCCCTCCTCTGACCACAGCCACCATCTTGCGCGCATCACTTCTCTCGTAATCCTACCCTGCCTCACATGACAATTTATGAATGGGTAAACCATGTAGTTTTTTTTTTTTTCTCTCTCTCTCTTGCTCCCTTTCCTTTCCCTCTCTCTGTCCCTCACCCCTCCCACACGACGCATACAGTATAATCCACCTCTCTCTCTCTCTCTCTCTCCTTTACTTTACCACCTGTATGCCTTCTTCTCCACCCTCGTTACCCTCCTCCTCCATTCTCCCTCACTCACTCTCCACCACCCCTCGCTCATGCACTTTAGCTTCACCAGCCCTTCCACTACAAAGCCCATCCGCCAATTCTTTCTTGTCCCTACCCAATTATCCCTCTCCCCAAAGCCTTCCTCACCCCTGACTCATTACCTTCCCGCGCCAGTACTCCTCCCCTAACCCTTCTTGAACCCTTTCTCAGCCCTGCCCCGTCACCATTAACCTCACTGATTCCCACCCCCACCCCCTCTCTCTCTCTCTCTGTTACCCCCAGACGCTGGCCAGACATACCTTTGGACTTTATAAAATCTCTTGATTTTAAGTTATAAAACTTTTATTTATATATGATTTTATCTTAATTTACTCATCTACTAAGTATTTAATCCAAGCAAGAATGAATATTATAATGGATAATATAAGAAAAAAATAATAATTATCCCTGTGTAAAAGTATCTTTTCTCACAATACGCCACCACGTTTTTTCCGAGCAATGGCCAAAACATGTCTATTTGGGTTACATAACCGTGTTCCCTCAGAAATTATTAAAGATCTACACACACTGTTGGAAAGCTTAAAAATTACAACACTAACAAAATTGCCCGCTCAAAAATATTCCATTTATTCAAAAGTGGTGCTCTTTAACTTAATATATTTCTTGTGTCGACTTTGTTTAGTAAGGTACACAAGGATAAACAGGTGTAAGGTGCAAAATACCTGCTGAGGAAGAGATGCTACAAAGTCTTCTCTGCTACTTAGAATACGCACCAGTATTGTGGAACTCATAACAGTGTGTGCTGGAGGTGTGGGATGGGGGGGGGGATAAAAAAAATTAGAAGGAATGCCTATCGACTATGCGAAGATAACACCAGCAGTCTACATATAAGTGCCAGTCATCCCCCCAAAGTACGACCCACCTTCGCTGGTTTACATCTAAGTCTGTAAGAGCACTACTGCGTGAGTTGGGAAGAGGTTGAAAAAAAAAAAAATGTGGTTATGGAAGGAAGTATTATAAGGTCGGGAGGACGAAGTGTAGAATGGGTGCTTGTCTCCAGGTGAAATTTATAGTTATTTGCTTCGTTCTGAAATATGTGGGAACAACTTTATCTAACTAACAATGTGGCACAGAACGCTGACTTGGGAAGGCGCTCGAATGAATGTACGGTATAAGTTTTCCAGAGCAACTAAGATGTAAGTTTCAATTTGTTCCCTGCATTTCTCAGGCTCCAACAATTCCAAATCAACTGTTCGTTATTAGGCGGACAAAGGACGAGGACTATTATATCTGACTGTTTGGTGGAAGACGTATGGGAAGAGAAAGTGAAAGTGAAAGAGAGAGGTAGAGGCAAGCTTATGAGAGTCAGGAACGAAATTCCCGTAAGCCAGAATGAATTGTGGCAGCATAGAGCTAGACGGTATTAAGATGCGAGATAACGAAACTAAAATAAGTGGGGATTATAATCAGATGTCAGGCAAGACAGCGTTTTGGGATAAGAAGGCCAAGAAGAACAAGACCGCGAGAGGCGAAATAAAGCAGATGTGTCAAAGATTAGGTGAGGAAGAGTTAGATACGTTGACAGCCAGGCAGAGTTTGGGCGAGGCAGGGTACATGTTTGTTAAAATATGATGAAGTTTAATTATATAAGTATAGGAAGGTAAGAATGATGTCTGCACTCTATCCACTTTTCCTTGGCCTAAAACTGTCTTCTCCATATAAAAAATGCGGAGTTGTAACATTGTGCTTCACACGAAGAGGTGCTATGGCAGTGCAAAGCTATAGAATTGTCTTGCTCCAATGAAGGAACTAGACTATAAAAGGACAAAAATCTCCGTCATATTAATGTGGAAGTACTATAGGGTGTGGTAGGGACGAGTGAGTAAGAATAGAGATGTTATAAGATACGAAAAAAAAAAAAAAAGAGGTCAGGGAAGTAGGTTAAAAGTCTGCAAAGTGATAAGGAAACAAGGGTAGGGCTAGTAGAGTTTGACAGAATTACAATGGAGGAGTGGCAATGGTTAAAATAAAAAAGTTAGGAGTGAAGGAGGAGGATGTAGGGAAACGGCGGGGATAATCAAAATGAATGAACACTACGGGAGTGATCTACATGTGTGCTCAGTACGGTGCGCACCTCAGGACGTTGTGTCGTGTACTCGTAGATCTAGTGGTGGGAACGCCCCAGTCGGATCGACGGCCTTTCTACAGGTTCGATCCTCACGAGCAGACTGAAGACTTTAATTCATGTACTGCCTCCATAGGAAGTAGCATGAGCATCTACTGTTGTATATACTACGTACTACAGTCTACAGCCGCCCAAAGGAAAGATGGCAAAGTTTCCAGAAGTTTTCGGTCTGTGATACTGTATACTCTTCCTTGTATCTTTACAAAATGAAACCTTATTTGTGAAAATGTACTGGAAAACAAACATTAAATATCTTAAATGTCAAAATACTTGCTCATTTCAATTTTGTCCGTAGTAATGAGTTCGTTCTATCTATATACCTAGGCTGGTTCCCCCAAGGAAAGGGAGGTATCCGAGACAGGACGACACACTCCCCATTTACTCATCCATTCAAACACATTCATTCGCTTCTTAGCCCCAAAGGGGCTACTTGGAATTTCAAAACTATTGCTCGGGGACAATCGGGAATAATATCCGAAGTCTAAATCTAGTATGGTAACAACAATTCCTAATCAACTTAAGACTGGGAAGAATGAAGCTTTAATAAACAATTCATATCTGACACATGTTAAGAAAACCATTTCTGCTAGAACATTAACGAATAATAAAAGTCCATTTATTTCTATTTCTGTTTTCTTTATGGACGACGGCAGAAAATGGGAAGACAGCGTAACTTTGTGAATACTTTAAATGATCAACAAGCATACAGGAAGACAACTTTACCCAATAACAGTTATTATACTGCATTTCACCAGTTTTTCAGTAAGGGAAATCCTACACTTTGTCTAGGCAAGACGATTATATGTCAGTGAATAAAATATAAAGAGAACCTCGAAAATTTGCTGCGAATTGGAGCTTCTTGGAGAATGCCAAACACGTTGAAGCCTCAGTGCTGAAACGATTGATAAGAGTAATACAATGCAGCTTTCTATACAAATCGCAAAATTTCCTGATCAGTATTTTTTGTTATGCAGGACAGAACGATTAAAAAAAAATGATGATAATAGATGAGAGAGAGAGAGAGAGAGAGAGAGAGAGAGAGAGAGAGAGAGAGAGAGAGAGAGAGAGAGAGAGAGAGAGAGAGAGATATTTGTTTTAATTAATTTATTACGCTCATAGAGCGACAAACCTAGTACAGTCCTCAGTCTCTAATCATACATAGTATTCGTGACACGTAGGACACGCTGTCATGTAGAGTGAAGCTGGACAAAGGCAAGAGTGATCTTACAAGAAGGTGAAATACACCAGCATACACTGTGAAACAAGTTTCAGCACCCACCAAAGTGTGGGTGTCGGGCTAAAACAGTATCCATGTTGTCATCATTTAACAAGTGCCGACACACATGTATTAAGTCCTGGCCCTGGGGCAGCAAATCACTCACTGAGGGACACTCGAGGCAGTAGTGATGGAGACTGTTGGCATTTGGACGGTCGCAGAGCTTGCAGGTGGAGTAGTGGGGTACGTCCCCCGCCTCGGAGACTTGCCACAGAGGTCTGTACCCTAGCCGAAGCCGGGCAGTCACAATATTATGTCTGCGAACCATAAGCCCATGTCGGCGATACCTCGGGGAAGAGAGTCGGAAGTGGTCGTAGTGTTGTATAGATACACTCTGTGGACGCTCAACATTCATGCAGTGGAGTGTGGGGAGAAGTGCGGCATAGTATATGATCCGCTTGTAGCAGAGAAGGGAGGGTGCAGCACCGTCAGGCAGCTGCAGTTCGCAGGCACTCTTAGCGAGGAGGTCCACCCTGTCGTTCCCAACTATTCCAACATGGGAAGGAATCCACAAAAATCGTATGCAGAGGGAAAGATCTTGAGCCGCTACTAACTGATGCAAGATGTGGTTGATGAGTGAGCGTTGAGAGGGGTGTGGAGACGAGATGGCCTGAAGTGCAGACTGAGAATCACATATCACAACACCATTCACCTGCCGCTGACGGAGGAGACTGACAGCCAGGAGAAGGGCCTGAAGCTCACAGTATGTAGAGCTGGACGAGTTGGGTAACCTGCGACCAACCCAGCCACCCTCCGGGGGCTCCAAGTCCGGTGAGTAGATGGCGCAGCCAGCACTGCCATCAGGCTGTATGGACCCATCCACATAGAGGTGATGTGTGTCAGAGACAGAGGAGGCGAGCGCAGCAATGTGCTCCAAAGCTAGCTGTTTCTGAAGGGAAGGTGGGTCAGTCTTTGAGGTGGGTGTGAAGGTGACATGAGGCTGTGGAATCCTCCATGGGGGTGGCCCATGATCAACCTCGGCCACGGTAACGTCGATGTGAAGACACTGCAGGGAGGAGCACACTGTGTTGACGAGGGTGCGGACGCCAGGACGAAGTAGAAGGCAAGGAGCAGCAGGGTCAAGTGGGGCTCGCAGGACGTGGGAATAGTGTGGAACAAGATGGGGTGAGTGAAGGCACTTGATGCTGAAGGAGGTGACGTTGGCGTGGATCCTCTCAACAACTGAAGGAAGATTTAGTTCAGTCAACATGGTTACTATCCTGGTGGAGGTGGGGCACCCAAGAATGTATCGCATCACTTTGTTCTGAAACTTTCCTAGAGGCTCCAAGGTGATCCTAGAGAGCTGGCTAAGTGCTGGGGAGAGATAATCGATGACTGACCGTATGAAGGTAATGTAGATGTTTCTTGCCAAGGGGATGGAGATGCCGGCAGCATAATTAGTGAGCCACTTGAAGGGGACAAAGCGCTGTTCTAGCCGGTGGAGGAGATCTTGGATGATGGGATGGACACGCTGCCGAGCAGGTATGGCTGGAGTGATGCGCACTGGCGTTCCCAGGTATAGGTACTGCGTACAGGGCGGGATAACTCTTTGTCCCACAGTAAACACCGGGAGTGTACCACAGCCCCGAGGAGAGAATACTCGACTCTTGTCTGGGGAGAGAAGGAGGCCACAAGCAGAGGACGACTCGTAGAAAGACTGTAGGAATCTCTGAAGACCGGCAGCAGAGGTGGAATGCACACAGATGTCGTCAGCATAGCAGGTGATAGTCGTGCCAGGAATATCGGGTAGAAGAGTCAGCAAGCGGTGCATCAGAACATTGAAAAGAAAAGGACTTAAAACTCCACCCTGGGGAGTACCAAGCTCGAATTCCCTGGACGTGCTACATGCCCCTTGGAATAGCACACGTGAGGTCCTGTTACAAAGATAACCTCGGATCCATCGTAGGAGATTACCGTGTACCCCAAACTCAACCAGCTGGTCAAGAATAACCTCCTTGTTGGCAATGTCAAAAGCACTCTTGAGATCAAGAAATGCTACCACACTGGCGGGGGAGAGGCGGGCATACAGGTCCATCAGGCAATGGTGTGTGCTCCTCTGTGGCAAAAAACCATACAGGCTCTGAGAGAACTTGTCTTGTAGCCGGAACATGAGGCGAGCAAGGAATATGCGCTCAAGCACTTTACAAAAGCAGGAGGTGAGTGAAATAGGCCTGAACTTGTCTGTGCCAGGTTTGGGAATGGGCACAATGGTACTAGAGGTCCAGGCATGAGGCACGTATCCCCTTTGGAAGCAAAGATTGTAGAGCTTCAGCAAGGGAGAGCCGGGAACTTTGAGGAGGAGGCGGAGGACTTGAAAGGTGATACCATCTTCCCCAGGTGCAGTCGTCTTACTCCTGGCAAGAGCACGGTGTAGTTCATCTTCAGTGATGGGTATGTCGTCTTCTTCATCCGGCCGGAGTAATGCAGCCATGAGACGCAATGTGCGGGCGTTCCTGTGGGTGGAGAGTGCCTCTTGAACATGGACGGGAAGACTGTGTGACTGCGCCTGCTCAGACCAGGTAGTGATCAGGTCCTCTGCATACTATGCTGGGCTGTGGTGAAGAGCACTTGGGGGTTTCCTCCTAATAACTCTGTTGATAAGGTGCCACATGGAGGCAGCACTTGTCTGGTGATTGATGCTATCAGTATACTTCCTCCAAGCCTCGGTACGGGCACCCTGCTGAAGGGTAACAAGGTCATCTCTGGACGCACGATACTGCATGAGACGGGCATGTGTTGGTTGGCTCTGGAATGCGATACCATCATCCACAGCTTGCCTTTCTGCCTGGAGAATGCGCTGATCCAGTGTCCAGGCATGAGCCACACCGTGTCTTTTGATGTGCGGACGTGTCACAAAACGAGTGTAAAAGTCATGTGTTGCTGGAACCAGAGAGGAGTACAGATTCTCAGGCGACTGGAAGTTAAATGATGGTAGAAGACTGGAGATGTAAAATATGTAGTTAGGGCAGTACTTTGGAGGAATGGTGATGCGGAAGCGAGTGTGAGGAGAGGAAGGTCCACTTGGTAGGGAGTACTGTAATCCAAGAGCGATGTGATCAGAGAAAAGGGTTTGTATAGAAAAGCACTGAACATGTGACGCCACCAGGCCAGCGGTAATGATGTGATCAAGCGTGCCTCCTTGGGTGTGCGTGGCGCCCCCAGTAGGCCAGTGAGTGAGCCGGTGTCGGCGGATGTATTCGAGAAGAGGTAGTCCACCACGATTTGGGGAGGGGGAGGCATCACCTAGGGCGGTGTGCCGGGCGTTGAAGTCCCCCATGTAGATCATGCCTTGCGACGTAGGTGGTGGGAGAGCAGGGAGATTGATCTTTCCTGGAGCAGAATACACATTGCAGAGTCGAAGCTTCCCAGCACCCACGGTGATCTCGAAGAGCTGGAAGTTCATGTTGTCATCGGTAGAGCAGCGGAGGAGTTGATGGGGAATGGAGGAGTGAATGTAGCTCACGAGGCCATTCCTGACGTGATGGACATAAGAGACGAAGCCTGGGAGTGGGGGAGCTTCAACCCCGAGCACATGGCAGCCTACAAAAGCTTCCTGAAGAAAGATGACATGTGGGTGGTGACGACCTATATAAGTCTGGAGGGCAGTAAGCTTCGGGTAAGTTCCGATACCACAGGCATTCCAAGAGATGATGTGAAGCTCCATTCCGTTATTGAAGTCTGCCTTTAGGTTTACGGGAGGCTGGTGGGGACAAGGACGTCGAAGTGTTGCCGCCCGATGACATGGAAGCGGCGCTGCTCTGAGGCTTGCGGTGCGGTGGCTCCTTGATGAGTCGATCACTGAGCTTTTCAAAGGTAGAGGCGAGGGCTTCTAGTCTCTCGAAAAGGGTGGTGATAGACGTGATGACGGCATGGTGTGACTCAACGAGTGTGGCGAGGGTGCGCTCAGTGGTGGCTTGCTGGGTGGCGAGACTATCAATGCGGGTCTCGATTGCATCAAAACGTGCTTCAATGGCTGCGCAACGTGCCGTCAGGTTGGCAACGGCCTCGTGAAGGGCAAGGACTTGCGGCAAGGCAGCCAGGGTAGAGGATGGAGGTGGTGAAGCAACGCCTGGTCGCGACCATGGTTGTGGTGGTGGTGGGGGCAAGGTGTGAGGCGTAGCATCAACAGCAAACGAGGCGGCAGCACGGAAGCGCTTCAGGCAACCGTGCCACACATTGACTCCTTGTTCATTACAGCGGGGGCATTTCCACACTGATGTATCTGGAGCAGGTGGGATGGGCTGGTCTGATGCAGGAGTAGCATCAGCGGTGGTAGGTTGGGTGGGGGTGCGATGTGGGCAAGTCCGGGAGGAGTGGGGGCCGGCACACCAACCACACTTATCAGAGGAAGCAGCACAATACCGGGATATATGACCAATACCCCAGCATTTGTAGCACCAAGGCAGTTCGTCTCTCATCCTTTTAAGCTCACAGGATGGAAGGCAAGGAAGGAAGCTGAAGCTGAAAGCTGGTGGCGGTGGGCCTGGGAGGCTCCATACGACAACAAGCCGGTTGATGGGCGTGCCATGTTGATAGAAGTGACGCACAGTGTATACGCCATTAAGTTCCTTGGCCAGAGAAGGGTCTACATCAACAGGGTAGCGGGTGACGAGATACGTCGGGAACTTCCTCGGCCTCTCAACGGAGTCCTGAACATCAAGCTTCAAAGATAAGAAGTCACCTTTCGCAACACTTTCGATGATGTCGGGACGTTTACGTGAGATATAAACAAAACGGGAGGTGACAGCAGACATTTTCACCTCGGCCAACTCCCGATTGAGGCAGAAAGCCCTGGTGACGTCAGAGAGCCAGCGCAGCTTCGTTTCCACAGTTGGGTTCCCACAGAAGACAAGCTTGACATATTCAGCTCTGGGAGCAAATGCAGGAAGGACAGTGGTGGCCAGAGGGGGTGAACAATGAGAGCCAGGGTGAGGGAATGAATTATCAGAAGCAGCTGGATGAGAAGTCTCGATGCGCCTGGATGCCTTGGGAGCAGGTGAGGACGAACAACTTGAATCCGAAGCCTGGTCCATGGGTCGTTTGGTGGAGGTGGTAGGCGTAGCGGGAGGGGGGACTGCAACACTGGGCTGCCAAGAGGTGGGGCCAGGTTGCTGCGTGGCGAGTGCCACTGGGGGCGAGTGTTGGTCTGTTATGTCCTCGTCCTCACTGAGATAGAGGTCAGCCTCAATGTCAGCAAGGGAGGCAGGGCCAGAATAAGCCATGTTGCCACAGCAATGAAGTCAGGGAGTCAAGACGCAGCACCGGTGGGGATACAGTGACGTGCACATGACGTCACCACACGTCACACTCCCCCACCGCGCATGCGCAGCCGGGAGAAAATCTGACGAGAGGGGGTCGGCCGAGATATAATTTTCACGACTGCTACTAGTCTAAGGCTAAAGCCCCAAAGCCCCTTATGTCACCAAACAGACGACGGGTGCTTACTATTGCTCCGTGCCAAGGCTGGTAGACGGCAGATCACTTGAATGCCCAAAACTTTCAAGGAAAGGAGAGAGCTCTCAAGGTCTTGTTTATACCAACACAATATGGCGGACAGTCCCAGAGAGAGAGAGAGAGAGAGAGAGAGAGAATGTATTGTAAAAGTTTATAAATTCAGGTCTAGTTCTTTACTGCCTGGTGTAATAGGAAAGAGTAAAACCTCATATTCACTTAAAACTTAATATACATTTTCGTCCTTAGGTAACAAGGTATGGTAACAATAGCAATATTATAAGTGAGAGGAAGAGGCGTATTCAGACGGAAGCATGTATTGCAGCTGTTATTTCCAAAGGGAAGCATTTTTATTATCGTGACATCTTTAATGGTCCTCTCTTACGACAACAGCATATCAAATTTATTCATTTGTATATTTTTTCATCTGGCCTTCCAACTGGATCATCTAATGCAAATACTTTAAGACACAAGGAACTGGAAACAGTTTTACTACGCACCACCATTCTTCTCTGGCCTATCACCAGCTCACGTTCTTCTCGTCATCAATGACCTTCTGAGGTGTACATCTAACCCTGTCCATTCATATGTTGATGACTCCACCCTTCACCTTTCCATCTGCCTCCCGCAGCGTCCATTTCAGCCATTACTTCAATAGACAAGGGATGAGGCTATGACTATCTATCTATCTATATACCTAGGCTGCTTCCCCCAAGGAAAGGGAGGTAACCGAGACAGGACGACACACTCCCCATTTACTCATCCATTCAAACACATTCATTCGCATCTTAGCCCCAAAGGGGAGAAGGGACAGATCCTCACCGCACCACACCGCACAAGGGTCAACTGCGCAATGCAATCAGTGACATCCTCAGCAGGGCCCGACAGCAGAGCTGGTTTACCCCTGCCACATCATAATAGACCCATCCCCTTACGCACACCTGACCTGACTAGCTGATCAGAGGCTATGACACAATGTCTAATTTGGGTAATATCTTTGGTTAGGATACAAATAATAGTGTTGTTTTTAATGCATCAAATACACAGGTCTTATGTCTTTCGACCAGTCAAAATCTTCAACTGCAGTATTTTCTAATATGTATCAATATTTAATTAAATCCTGCATCATCTTTGAAAATTCTCTCTCGGGATTTACTTTGGAAAGATCATATTACCTCTCCTGTAAAATCGCATCCAAGATAATAGGTGTACGAAGATGACTCTGTGCCTTTTTTTTACCCCTGCACAGTTTTTGACCTTACACAGGAGTTTATCTGTTCCTATGTAGAGTACAACTCTCATAAGTGAGGATGCCCCCAACACACAGCTCCTTTCAACAAGGTGAGTCAAAGGCTTTTTGTCTCATTAACTCTCCTCTTCTTAAAGGCTCCCTTCAACCTCTGTCGCCTCGCCGCAATGTAGCACATTTACCTCTTTTTTATCCTTACTTCTGTGGTCACTGCTCCTCTGACCTGTCTACTTCCATCTCTCAAACACCACGGCGGTTGCATAGCACCCGCCTAGCAGCAAACTCATCCTTTTCCTGACCAACTCTCTAATGCAGGAGTTAACCATAACACCCAGTCTTTCATGTATGCAACAGGTCAGCTCTGGAACTGTCTTCCTTTGTCTGTATTTCCTACAATCTATGAACTCTAGTACTTTAAACCCATTGAGGCAAGGCTTCTCGTAATGAACGCATCTTGAATTTGACTCGTAACTTGTTTGTATTTTTTCTCATAGGAACGAATCGTGCTGATTTGTAGCCTTCAGTTCCCTCTTCCTTGCATTTATATATATATATATATATATATATATATATATATATATATATATATATGCGCGCGCCCGTGCGTGCGTGTGCGTGCGTGCGTGTGTGCGTGCGTGCATGTGTGCGTGCGTGCGTGTGTGTAATTCACCGGGTCGGTCAGGATCACTTGATGGTCGTGATCGTCAGCTTTTACCCTCCCGGAAGGGAGCTGAGAGCTCATATAGTCCGATCTAAGGGCAAGGCTGTGACCTTCACACACGCACACATCCGTCCCCTTGCTCAAGGGGGATCGTAACCACCCACTTCGTCAGTGAAACTTTTCGCAACCTGAGCGAGGCGCGAACTCCCGTCCACCAGTTGGCAAGCGAGAACGTTACCACTGCACCAGCGAGCGGTGTGTGTGTGTGTGTGTGTGTGTGTGTGTGTGTGTGTGTGTGTGTGTGTGTGTGTGTGTGTGTGTGTGTGTGTGTGTGTGTGTGTGTGTGTGTGTGTGTGTGTGTGTGCAGCTTTCATTACCCCTTCTCAACAAAAGATTTCCCATAAGCTGAATACTACTGCAGTGAATGGGTTACTCAAGAGCGAAAAATAATTTGTGGCTGGAATGAGATAACTCTCTAACTTGACGTTAAACAGTGAGTACTTCAGACCAGAAGGAGCGCAAGTAACCTGACAGAGGACAAGTAGCAGAACGTGTGTTTACCTCATTCGATTTCAGACTTCGATGAATTTTACAGCCGTATACTACTGTAAAACTGACATGGCCAGCGGGAAGGAAAACCTCCAATTTCTTACGTTCTTTTATGGGAATAACTAGATTTAGTGCTTGCTGAATCCCAGGTTATAAAGCAAATACAACACCTATACAGAGACCAGACGCGTTAAATATTTATCACGTGTTTCACAAATTATCGGCAAAAATTGAGGGATTACCTTTCCCTGGCATACTCGTACGGCCATTGGTTTTATCGTCAAGGTGGAATAGAGCCTTACGTAATCTGCAGTGCCTCCCACTGTTCCGCCTCCAACCTCCACGTCTTGATATACAAGTGTTATAGTGATTTGGTGTTCGTCCTCTTATTGCTTATAAGTTTACTTGCTTGATCAGCTCAGACGGCACATCAGATATAATCTGAGCTACAGATTTGGAATTTTAACCCAACTGACGCTAACTGCCATGGTTGTGAAGACTTTTACTGTATTACTTTGGAACTGCAAATGTGTGTTCACTGCAGCGGAAGATGCAAGAAACACAAGAAATAAGGACTAATCGTCAGACGCAGGTAGTCGATCCATGAAAGCCTTGCTAAATTCTTAGTAATTCACAGCCTCATCACAAATGAAAAAAAGAAAGCAGAGCGGAATTTTAGTTTAACAACTGAATAAAAGAATTTTATGCCCTCTTAAAATATTGATCAATGTAATAGGTTCAGCATATTTCGCATAACAATATGTGTTTCTGTATTGATATTTGTTTTTTGTTGTTTTTTATGGCTTACAGTCGCTATATTTGAAGCGAGAAGTCGGAATATGTAAATAACTTTCAATATTTTATGTTTATATTTCCATATTCATGGACTTTCTATACTGTTGCCATGCGGCAGCAGTCTTGTTCTTGACTGACCTATCTTCTCCATCTTACGTCCTACCATCTTATTTTTTTACTAACGTATCCACTTCAATTATTAGCATTCTATACATCCTATTTTACTTATCCACTTCACTATATAACGTCGTATGCGTCAAATTCTTTACTAACTTATCCACTTCACTATGAAACGTCCTACACGTCTTATTTTACCTATATACTTCACTATATAACGTCCTACACGTCTTATACTCTTATCCACTTCACTATGCAACATCCTGCACGTCTGGTTATCTTGTTACCGAAGTCTTTATCATCACTTACAAAATTGTGAAACGTTTAATAATTTGTCATTAGATGTCTGTGTATCATCCAACCCTTTATTGTTCCATCATGAGCGTAGGGGTCCTGGGCTAGACCATACATTTAAGACAAGAGTGACCATTGGCTCACCCTTTCTACCTCTCATAATTATAATGCTGCATGTTAACCTCATCCCAATTATTATTATTTAGTTAAATATATACACACTCATGAACATACTCCCTGTTGCCATATACTGTATGAAGGTCTCTTGACCAATTTCACATCTACATATCATTTCCGGTCATCACCTGTGACATCAGCCGTGTTTAACCTTCCACAGTTAGACAGTTTTGACTCGTCATTGTGTCTAGTCACCTGTCATGACGTAAAAAGCTTAAGTACTTTATTCTTGCCACCGCCAGACAACGTCTTTCACCTCAGAATTGACCTCTTGTAAAAGAGTTTCGAAAACTCAAGTTGGCAGAAGCACGCCTTCATGTGGTGCCACCAACATAACTATCCCGCTCCACTGCCCAGTTATGCAAGCGTCCCTCAACTCCTTCCTTATTCCCTAAAAGGAGGAGAGTGGGCTGAAGGGGGAAGGCAAACTCAGCTTGAAGACCACCAGGTCCAAGTTACTGCTGAGAAAAATATCATCTTCGAAATGGCCTACAGGGGGTCGTCTTTTATGTTTTGTTATTTTCTGAAGGGTGTACCGCAGCGAAGGAGTTACTGGAGGCTGTATTAAACGCCTTTAGTTCCATGGCTCGTATTCTCGTCGGTTAACGAAACTCGCTAACGTCTCTATCTTGACGAATTATTTTTGGATAAAGCTACTTCATATCCTTTCGTACGTTATTTCTGCCGGGAGGAGGTTAGTGATAGCCAATACCCGATTCTGACACAGTATGATCCGCAGGAATACGTGGCTAATGATGAGAAAGGTGGGTGGTGAACTGAATGAACGGAAAGCAATGACTGATTATGTGTGTGTGGATGATAGAGTGAGAAGGTGTACAATGGATGCAAGAGCATACAGAGGCTGGAGGAGTGGACTTTCTGACCACTACTTGGTGCTGGTAAAAGTCAAGGTTCAAGTGAAATAGAGGAAAAGAGGAAGGGAAGGACAGGAGGAAGTAGTTCATAAAAGGAGGGTGGAAAGGTTACAAGAGGATGGAAAAAAAGGCGGAATATAAGAGAGAAGTGGAGAAGCGATTGGGAAAATATGATTTGGAGCAGATGGGGGCCGTGGAAGGTGTGTGCAAGTTATTCACAGAAGAAATCTGTGCAACATATGAGGTGGTGTGTGGGGTAAAGAGAAGACGAAAGGGAATGCAAGGACCAGCATGGTGGAATCAAGAATTGAGAGGCTGTGGCACAAAAGAAGAAAGCATTTAGTGAGTGGATGAGAAACAGGGATGTGGAGGAAGCTGAGAGACGGAAGAGAGAGTTATATGCACAGAGGTAGAGAGAGATGGAAAGATTAGTAAGAGAGAGTACGAAGAGAATAGATGAGGAATTTGGAAGGAATTTAAGTGTAAAGAGGAAAGAATGAAAGAAAATGTTACTGAAAGATAATAAAGAGAGTTAAACAGGGTCTTACAGAAGCTAGTCAGCGAATGAAAGATAAAAATGGTAGATTACTAGTGGAGAAGGAAGAAAAAGTGAGCAGATGGAGAGAACACTTTAAGGAATTGTTAAACATTGGGAATGAAAGTAATACGAGTATAAGTGGCCGGGGAATGGTTGTGAGAAGGAGGGATGTGGGAAGAGCTTAAGAATCAGTAGAATGGAAGTAGTGGAAGCAATGAAATAAGTCAAAATGGGGAAAGCCCTAGGAAATGATGGAGTGTGAAGTGAAATGCTGAAGCATGGGGGAGAGATAGTACTAGAATGGAGGTGGAAGAAGTGCAGATTGACCTGGGAAGAAGGTAAAGTCCTGGAGAATTTGAAGTCAAGTATAATTATTCCCTTGTACAAAGGAAAAGGGGAAAAAAAGTGTGTGGTAATCATAGGGGCATTTGTCTTCTTAGTATAATAGGACATGTATATGGTAAGATTCTTACAGAGTTAAGAAAATTACAGAAACTAGTTGGAGAAGAAAACAAGAAGGTTTTAGGAAGGAAAGAAGTTGTGTAGATCAGATATTCATTTTTAGGTCTTTTAGTGGAAATGTTTCTAGACAAGGGAGAGAAGTTGTATGTTGCCTTCGTGGATTTGGAGAAAGCATATGACAGGGTCGATAGACAAGGACTGTGGAAAGTACTAAGAATATCTGGAGTAAATGAAAGTTGTTGAATGCCGTGAAGAGTATGTATGAGGGTGCTAAGGCTGCAGTGCGTGTGGACAGTGAACTGAGTGAATTTTTCTGTTTGAAGGTTGGCTTGAAACAGGGATGCGTCATGTCTCCATGGTTGTTCAATCTGTATATGGATGGGGTTATAAAAGAGATGAGAGGTAGAGCAGTGGAGGTTGGAGCGGCCGTAATGAGAGATGGCAGTGTGTGGAAACTCCGTGTACTGTTGTTTGCAGATGATACTGTGTTGCTAAGTGAAGGCGAAGGGGAACTGTAAGGTATGGTGGGTGAGTTTGGGAGAGTGTGTAAGAAACAGAATCTAAAGCTGAATTTAGGAAAGAGTAAAGTTATGGTCTTCGAGAGAAATGAAGTCACTGAATGTACAGTGGGGTTGGATGAGAAAGAAATGGCGTTTAAGTACTTGGGTAGTGTGATGAGTAAGGATGGAAGTTTGGAGGGTGAAGTGCTTGGAAGGGTACAACATGAAAGAAAGGTTGTTGGTTCTTTGAAAACACTGATAAGGAACAGAGAAGTAAGCATGGAAGTGAAAAAGTTACTACATGACAGTATTGTGATACCAGCTGTAACGTATGGATGTGAAACTTGGATCCTGTTGGAGGGAAACAAGTCACGAGTGAGAGCAGTGGAAATGAGTTACTTGAGAGGAGTATGTAGTCACATGGAGAGACAGACTGACAAATGAGGAAGTGAAGGTTCGTTGTGGTGTGGATGTGGATCTATCTATCTATCTATTGCCAGACGCCATAATCCCGTAAGGGGTGGCCATTTGACTCTGAGTTATTTGTTTTACGGGGAGGGGATGTGGATGCGATAGGAAAAGTCAGGAAAAACACTTTGAGGGGGTTTGGCTATGTGGAGAGGATGGAGAGTGTGAGACTAACGAGGAGAGTGTATGTGAGTGAGGTGGAGGGGGGAGAGGGGATGGGAAACCAAGGATGAAATGGAGGGATGGAATGGAGAGGTATATGAGAGAGGGGGATGTGAGCTGGAAGCAGGGCAGTGAAATGGCGGGGGACAGGGCGTCGTGGAGGCGATTTGTTTGTGGCCATCCCTTACGGGATTAAGGCGTCTGGCAATAGATAGATAGACAGACGTTTTTGTGCAGAGTATGGCGATAGTGGAAGGATTTATTTACCACAGAAGAGGACAGTGAGGTGTAATAAACAAAATAAATTGCTTAGCTAAACTTTTTAGACAGCTTACTCAACAGGTGAGAATACGCGCCCATAAATCTCCGAAGTTGAATAATATCATCTAACAAGAAAATGAAATTCGACGTCATTGTAGTAGTAGTAGTAGTAGTTGCAACCCCAGGCACATCTGGCCGTGAACCCCAGTAGATCACATCGGTGGTTTGCAAATTGCTTGAAACTATTATCATAGACAAGTTTGTAAAACACTTAGAAACAAACAATCTCATAAAAGATTCGCAACTTGGTTTTCGTAATAATCGCTCTTGCCTCACGAATCTGCTGGACTTTTTCAATGATATACTGAACATGTATGACGAGACTAAATCTGTTGATATGGTCTACCTCGATTTCCAAAAGGCTTTTGACAAAGTTCCACACAAAAGATTCCTTTAGATGCTAAAGGCACATGGTTTCAGTGGCAGTGTTCTCGGGTGGGTAGAAGACTGGCTCACCGGAAGAAAATAAAGAGTTGTAATAAGTGGAAAAGAGTCAGTCTGGATAAACGTTAAAAGTGGAGTGCCGCAGGGTTCAGTGTTAGGTGAATGATATTGACGAAGGATTGTGTTGTAAGATTTTAAAATTTGCTGATGATACTAAAATAGGTAACAGAGCAGAGACAGCACTGCAAAGACAGGCAATTCCGAGAGATCTTGATCAACTGTTTAACTGGGCCCAAGTCTGGCAAATGGATTTCAATATTAAAAAATGCCAAGTGTTAAACATTGGCAGTAAAAATGTAAGAGCAAGGTATAGCATGAATAATGTCCAGCTTGATAGGTACACCATGAAAAAGACTTAGGAGTTATAATAACAAATGATTTGAAACCAAACAAACAATGTACAGAAGCTGTGAAAAAAAGCCAAGAAATTGATTGGGTTCATAGGCAGATCATTTGAATATAAATCCGATAATATCGTCCTCACTTTGTATAATTCCTTAGTACTCCCGCACTTGGAGTATTGCGTTCAGTTTTGGTCACCATATTATAAAAAGGATATTGAAAAGCTTGAAAGAGTGCAGCGAAGGATGACAAAGATGATACCTAGACTGAGAAATAAACCATACGAGGAACGTTTAGAAGCCCTGAATCTCTTTACCCTAACAAAACGGAGGATACGAGGAGATTAAATTCAAGTATTCAAGATATTCAAAGGACATGATAACATGGCTGTCGATAAATACTTCACAGTTGATCACTCGAACTACACTAGAGGCAATGGGGATAAAATAATTGGCAAACGGTTCCAGTCACATGAAGCTAAGCATTTCTTCTTCAATAGAGTTGTAAATATATGGAATAAACTGCCCTCCAACGTAATAGATTGTAATACAGTACAAACCTTTAAAGGTCGCATGGATAAGTATTTGGCATTTAACCTCCAGCTTACTCCTGAATAAAGAACTTGTGTACAGCTCCGTTCAGAAGTTCGTACTACACCCAGCGTGGAAGGCGCTAGTCTCTGCCCCTCCTTCCCGGACGACAGGTTACAGCTTCGGACCTCCCACGAGCAACCAGACTTTGGCTAGTATCAAAGCAGTGTCATTCGCTCACCGACTGTTAAATGAAATGAGAATTTTATTTTCATACTCACATATATCAGTCACTCTTACTGCTGATTAAATGATGAAAGTATGTTTATATTCGCCCGGCTTAAAA
The DNA here is from genome assembly GCF_032717465.1 of Coenobita brevimanus. Taxonomy (NCBI): domain Eukaryota; kingdom Metazoa; phylum Arthropoda; class Malacostraca; order Decapoda; family Coenobitidae; genus Coenobita; species Coenobita brevimanus. The sequence goes on from NC_137031.1 coordinate 5,159,719, forward strand.
GAAATAATAAAATAACAGAAGAAAAGCACATAACAGAATATTAGTAGCTCGGCTATGAATCAATATGAGTAAGCGAGTTAGTGAGTTATCGCATGTCTTAATCCCTAGACACGGGCAGTTTTTCAGCTAACCATCTTAGCTCAGTATTTATGAACAGTTCTACCGTTTCAAGGAAAATCTAAGCAGCCAAAAAAAATGTGTATGCAGCCAAGATATTCAAACATTTACGATGTATCTGAACAGCTAAAATTCATGTTCATACTCAAAAGTAGATGAAGACGATTGGTGGAGTCTAAGGAATAATGGAAATCATGTTTTAAGATGAAGTAGCAAACATGGTGTTTCCTCTAAGTAACCGTCGGTCTCTCTCTCTCTCTCTCTCTCTCTCTCTCTCTCTCTCTCTCTCTCTCTCTCTCTCTCTCTCTCTCTCTCTCTCTCTCTCTCTCTGTCGGTCTCTCTCTCTCTCTCTCTCTCTCTCTGTCGGGTGTGGGAGGGGGTGTTCCACCGAGGTGTTTTGGCTATCCTCTGCTCAAAGGTGAAATCAGCACCATCACGTGCCTCACCAAGTTGACATAAATCGGCGAGACGAGAAATTAATGCTCAGAGGTCAAATTTTTCGCGCTACGTGATGATGGCTCTTCCATCAGGGCAACAGCGCATCAACTTGACCTCACTACAAAAACTGTGATGAAGTGGATAAAGAGATGGGAGGAGAGTGCCAACCTTCAGGACCAACGAAAGTCATGTCTTTTGTATTACTGTAATGTTATGCTAATAATGAATAATTGTGAACAATAGCTCCCTGTTATATTCCAGTGCTAATAGAAACTAAAACTAGTTTTCGGTCCCTGTGGAAGATGTCAGTGAAAACAGCTTTATACAGCGGACTGGCGTAGTAAAAGAGGAGGGAGCGGGGTTGCAACCTTCTCGAGCGCTTTTGGGAGATTGGCAAATTACATCCTGAGTATTATAGTCAACGTTCCCATTTTACTTTTTGACGTGGTGTGAGTGATTAATGTAAAGCATATGCAACAGGTGTAAAAATAGTAATTATTATGCATTATTTTCATGGCCAAATATCCCCTACACTACATCCACAATTATTAGTGGCTGCCAGAGCCACCGTGCGTGGCCACGCACGGTGGCCGATGTTCACTTCGCCTCTTCTGTTGCTTTTTTCACGTTCACACACCTCACATCCGAATATTCATTAAGCCTAATAAAGTCGTGATTTACATGCAATATATAATGTTCAGTGATACTTTCCCAGCCAACCTTAACTTGATCTTTCACAAAATATCAGACTTCGGTTCAGTGATGCATTGTCCACACAGTGTGTGGGGGGGGGGTTGTGGGAGTGGGGGGGGAATGGGGGAGTATAGGGGTGTGGGGGTGTAGGCCTGTGGGTGTGGGGGTATGGGTGAGTTGTGGGGGTGTGGGTATGGGTGTGGGTGTGTGGGTGTGGGTTTGTGGGTGTGGGTATAGGTGTGTATGTGTGTGTATGTGTTTGTGTCTGGGTGTGAGTGTGTCTGGCTATGGCTATGGGTGTGTTTGGGTGTGGGTGTGAGTGTGTAATCACTTAAACTCTTTGTATGGCATAAGGACGAAAATTATGGAGTAATGGCACTGGAAATGGGACAGTTTTGGAATGTGTGTGGCGTGTGCAAAGTGGGTTAAATAATGAATAACAGGAACTGAGAAATTGGTGTGAGGAGCCTTATTGATAACATAAATAGTTGGTGTGGTCATGAAGAGAGAATGGAGAATAATAGGAACTGAAAAATTGTTGGTGTGAGGAGGCTTATTGATAACATATAATGATATACAGTTGGTGAGGTCATGAAGAGAGAATGGATCTTGATAGGTTGTTAAAAAGTAAAGTCGAGTTTGAAAGTCGGCGGAGGTTTGGATGTTGTAGTTGTTGTTGCAACCCCAGGTTCATCTCGTTGCGATCCCAATGGAAATCAGAAGCTTCTACCCGTCGTTTCCAAAGGTCTTTGGTTGAGGTTATATTGAAAGACTGTGTTGCAATAGTGATGTGCATGTGGTGAATGAATGTGTTGTGGTGTAGGGGGTTGCCTTGCAGTGTGGGCAAAGTAACTTGTTTGTGAGTTGTATTTTGTGTCGGAATCGTAGCAGGGAGCAGTGGTGACCACATCGCAGTCTAACTATACTGTTTTTTTTTTTTCTTTTTTTCTTAAGACGAAGATGCACTTGACAGGTTGATGATGACTGGCTGAATGCGACATGTCCGAGTAACATAGGTGTATTTCAAGTAATTACCAAGCAATGTGACATTACCTGGTAATTATCTGAAATACGAGGATGTTATTCGGACATGTTGCATTCAGCCAATCATCACCAACCTGTCAAGTGCATCTTCGCCTCAATAAAAAAGAAAAAAGAAAAATGAGTATAGGTGTGTTCGTGTCTTCCTGGGTAGGGTTGATGAGGAGTGTATGTCTGGTGGTGGTTCACAAAGGATGCTGTTTGACTGAAGGGTTTGGATGGCTGTGGTGCCTAATGGCTGTGTTTATGCACTGTATGTCTGTGATTTGTAGTGTTGGGTGATCTGTGTTTTGTATTATTGGGTGGAGAAGGGGGTATGTTGCCGAGATACTCTGTGTAGTGTTGGGCAGTTGTTCGTTTGTTTATTTTTGGATGGCGGTGATGCAACATGAAATTGCAAGGGTGAGATGGGTACTGAGCTACAGCAATTAACTGTCTCACGTATTCATATGATCTTTGGAAATAATTTTGCATCTTGATGAAAGTGATCTATAATAATGATTTTGATGCATACTGTACTTATTCTTTAGGCTTTGCTCGTCTCCTTAACTCTGCTGACTCCCTTCGGTCTCTCTCTCTCTCTCTCTCTCTCTCTCTCTCTCTCGCTCTCTCTCTCTCCAGGGATGGCCCGACCGGGAGAGGGGGGTACCCCCCCCCAGTGTGTGTTCTGAGTTGGTCAAAGAATTACTGAGTTGGTCAGAAATCGAGAAGTCATTTAGCAGGCTTAAGCTTTTAAAAATAGGCCTATTTGCGAAACCGAACCAAAGAAAAAACGTTACATTATCTGATGGTTCTAGCTTGTGAAAGTGACCTAACTGATCAGTTAGATCTTCAAAAAAAACTGCAAATTGGTGGAAACTCATGAGACCATGAATAAAATTCTAAAAGCCATTATCATTACACACTGTATATACAGGTTGTTACTGCCGAATCCTTATTAATCCATTATCCACATTCACTTCAAGTTGACTCAACATTCGTTTTTCACCTTTTTCCTTATTTGACTTACCAAGTGTGATTTGTCAATGTGTATGTTATTTTTTTTTAAGTAGTCAGTTTAAGCATCTTGTATCTCTCACTGTATGACTGAAAATCAGTGAACAGTAGTGCAATTTTGAATTAAGTTGTGTCTATATGCACCAGAAATCCAGAATGAAAGTGTGTTTAAATTTGTCACCAGTAAATAAATTACTTTCCAGGATATACTGTAAGTCTGTTTCAATAAGAATTACTTTCTCATAAATTTGGTTTGTTTCCATCTGTTTAGTTGGTCAAACCGTAACGCCAAACGGATCAAATTGGTCAAAATTGTCCTTACCCTCCCCCCCAATCACATACTCCTCTGGCCATCCCTGTCTCTCTCTCTCTCCCTCTACACACACACACACACACACACACACACACACACACACACACACACACACACACACACACACACACACACACACACACACACACACACACACACACACACACACACACACACACACACACACACACACTCACCGCTGTTCCTTTGAATTCTCTGCTTGTTTCTCTCTCCCATTACGACTGAAACGAGGCACTAGCCTTGCCCCATCCTCTCACCCGCTCTGTGATGCATCTGTTATCTAGTAATCTGCCTTTCTTGTATATGACTAGTTAATTGTTGAAATATCTTAGGATGTCTTTTTCCAATGCATAGTGCCACATTATTTCGAACGCTGTGCATCCAGGCATCTCAATGAAATGGATATTTGTGTTTACGTTTCTTTGGATGGAGTTGACAGGGTTTTTATTTATGATGGTCACATACAAATCAGTCCTAGTCATTCTAAGAAAGAGACTTCAATTCCCATCTCTTGATGTAGCTGTTGTTGTTGTTGTTGTTGTGTAACCCTGGTCTGTCTGGCCAGCGCAGAGCCTTGACCACCGCCAAGCAATCGCCTCTGCAGGGCTGTCCCGTGCAGTGATGGGGTGAAACTAGAATATCCGGCCTTGAGCTGCATTTAGTCTCGCTACGCCACTATCTTTATAGGCAGCAGTTTGTTTAGTACAACTGTTGCCCTTGTAACAACATTTTCATATCATACAATATATTTCAGCACAAGTATACATACTCGTAATGTTTTCCCAAATTAGACTTTCGGCGTTGATTTTTATTAGTGCCATATTTACTAATAGCGAATACTTTCATGTTAGAAAGGACGGGAGCCCCTCGAAGAACCACTCAGGCTGGAGATGCTGCTATTGTCGCAGCAGGGGCAACACCTCTTACGATCGCGGTGGCCATAAGGGACAGTCTTCAGTGAGATGTGTCCGCGCTGACTGTCAGGCAAAGGCTGCATGACGCTGGTATACACTATAGAATTCCAGCAATGATGGAAAGCCTGATACAACAACCCAGAGAGGGAAGGTTAGCCTTTGCTCAATGCTACTTTCAGAAGAATCTAGATTTTTGGTCGCGAGTCATCTTCATGGATGAGAAGTGTTTCTCCTCCACCTCGCATGGTAGGGTTCACTGCTGGAGAAGAAACAACACCAGGTATATGATATTACCATTTTTATTACTGATAAAATTCCGTACTGTTATTCCACCCCCCCCAAGGCTTCGTCTTCGTTGCAGTCATCTGTTTTCTGTTCACCTCGCTGTTACAATAATTAACCGATATTCAGACTTTCACCTATGGAATAGGTCAATAATGAAGCTGTCTTCCGCAGTCTGCATACCCCTCCGTCCTTGATTTCCAGTCTTTTAAAGGCAATATGACCAGGCATCTAAAATGATCAGGATCCCTTGTTTTGGTCTTATTATGTTCATATTGTCCTGGAAAAAGATATGATTCCCTCTACTCTTTGCCTCTATTTTCTTTGTATAAAGACATTAGTGTCGAGAAAAACTGTGATCAGTTCTAAATAATATAAGGTTAGGGGGGCATGTCATCAACTAATATTTTGTCTAATGGCTGCAACAATACAAAAAAAATATATATATATATATTTCGCATGCAGATGCGAGAGGGTCGACATATGTGAGGAGGCACGAACGGGTCACGTTACCTGTAACATCTGGGGATACCTGACTCTACATGGCCTCGGTGACATGTTCAGCATCGAGGGGAGTTTTACTGCTGACCAGTGTGTCCATATCCTGAAGGAACATTCCCTGCCATCTTTACGTGCAAAGGGTTTCCCGTTCCAAGATGGACCTGTAATTTCCATGCATGACCGGTGCCCCATCCACACCGCACGTGTAGTACGGCAGTGGTTTCAGAGACAAGACATACTTCACCTCTCAGACTGGCCCGCCAAAGGGGCCAATCTAAATGTAACAAACATGTTTGGGCTGACATGGTTAATACCTGGCAGCCAGGAGACGAGAGGACAAGAAATGATCTCCTCGACCACGTAAACGCCCAGCAGGAACTTTGCCGGCGCAAACACGAGTTCATTCGTGGCCTTGTAAGCTCCATGCCTGACAGGTTGCAAGCAGTGATTGAGAAAGAGGTAGGCTGGACCCGATATTGATGTGAAAAGTTAGGCAACAGTTTTTATTATATTAAGGATATGTATGCATATTATATAGATAGATAGATACTGTTGATAGATAGATAGAGATAGATAGATATAATAGACACAATAGCTAGATATAATAGTTACAATAGACATATGTTATAGATAGTTAGATAGATAGATATAATAAAGATATAGATATAGATATGATATAGATAATTAGATATGGTATAGAGACAGATATAGAAATAATATAGATAGATATAGATATAATACAGATTATACTAGTGTGTATATATATATATATATATATATATATATATATATATATATATATATATATATATATATATATATATATATATATATATATATATATATATTGTTGACTATAAAATAGAAATAAAAATAAAATTGTCTATTTTTTGTCTGAAAACTTCCGTATAATTATGCTTGTATATTATCCACCTCCTATCAGATGCAAGAATATATATACATATATATATATATATATATATATATATATATATATATATATATATATATATATATATATATATATATATATATATATATATGTAATTTGGTTTTACGCCAGGTATCCCCGAAGGGCTAATGCGTTGCCCCTGGGTAGAGGACTTCTGAACTAGAGCGTGTAGCATTTTATGACCGGATGCCCTTCCTGATGTCTACCAATGACCCTTGCGTGGATTCGATCCTCCGACCCTTCGGTCAGAGCGGAGCGCTGTAACCCACTGAGCCACGGCTGCAAGATTTCTCACACGTATTAAATATAATGTGTTCCTTGGCCTTCCCATACAAACAGGACGGATGATGTAAACTATTGCAATGTCTTTTCCTCCACAATTATGCGATTTGTTAATGCGTCGGTGGTGGTGGACGGTGGTTGCGGCGGCGGCGGTGGTGTTGGATTGTGAGTGTTGGTGGGTGGCGGCGGTGGTGGTGGGCGGTGGCGGCGGCGGCGTTGGTGGTGGTGGGTGGTTGTGGTGGGTGGCAAGTGGCGGAGACTGTGGTGGTGGTGGCTGTTGTTGTTATTGTTGTTGTTCTTATGAGTTTGTGTTGTGTGTTTGTGTGTGTGTGTGTGTGTGTTTGTGTGTGCGTGTGTTTGTGTGTGCGTGTGTTTGTGTGTGTGTTTGTTTGTGCGTGTATGTTTGTTTGTGTGTGTGTTTGTGTGTGCGTGTGTGAGTTTGTGTGTGCATGTGTGTGTGTGTGTGTGTGTGTGTGTGTGTGTGTGTGTGTGTGTGTGTGTGTGTGTGTGTGTGTGTGTGTGTGTGTGTGTATGTGTGTGTGTGTTTCATTGGGAGAATAGTCAGCTCACAAATCACTTATTGATTCATATCAGACTTCATTTCCCTCTATTTGTGTATTGTAACTTATTACTTGTATACATATTTTCATCACAACCGCATAATGTCCACGTATTTCCTTCATTAATTTATAATAATACTTGCCAGTATCTGTATAAATATCCGTTTCATCTCAATTTTCGCATTCGTCGTGTGACTGAAACTGTTCCGGTATTTGCTGCTCTGTCTGTGGTGGCGAGCGGTTCGGGGTATTAACATGTCGTCCAGAAAGAGCTGATCGAGGCTTGTGCCTTCCACTTTGGGTGTAGTACGAACTTCTGAACGGAGCTGTACATATAATTTTGTTTTATTTTATTTTACTTTTTTAAAGCCTGGATCAATTTATTAAATGCAAATATAGTATATGCACAGATAGCCCTGAGTTAACGGTCACTACTCATACTTTCGACCTGTGATGGGCTGTGGATCACTGAGGGTCCCTGTTAGTTACGTGGCCACCATCGGGATTTTTTTTAATGTACCAGGGGTCACTGCTTCAGGAGGTGACTTGTTTGCTTGTCCTGCATGGGAAAGTTCCTAGTCTCAGTGGAATGAAGGGAGCTGAGGCCTGATTGACTGCTGCCTACCTTAATAACACCAGGCAGGGCTGCCACACCAACCCTGAATATCTACACTGTGCATTGTGCAATTTCCACACTGTGTCCACAGACACCCCATCAACTCAATGTACCCGTACAGCGACATGCATTAGCTATTTATTTATTCGATTACTCATCGTACTTTACTACTTTCTCTTTCAGGTTATTCATACTGGTAGCTTATAGATAATGTATTATACTGTAGAATGTAGTTTTCCTTTTCAGTCTTTCCTATGAAATTTCCATGTCAGTTTTTCCATGCTGCATGGTGGTTTTTCTCACTTTTTCTTGCCAGTTTTGGCTGGAGGGTTTGGAGGCGGGGGGAGCCTTCTTGCTTTACTATCCTTATCCTTCAGCATGTAGAGTTAGATCTTGTAGCCATAGTCTACTCTGTACCAAGCAGCCTCGAAAGGACCATAAGGTCTGTTGCTGTTTGCTTTCCTTTGTACTCCTTTGATACTAACGCTGCAGTCCACCATCCTGCTTTTGGGAAGTGGATGAGGGAAGGGGTAAGATGAACAACGTTTGTGCATTCGGGTTAGTCCTCCGTCCAGGTGCATCGGTGCCATAGGGGCCAGGCATCCCTCTCCAGAGCCCGTCCTCGGACTGAAAGAATCAAAATACCCTAATGGGTGTTCTTACCCCTAATTCGTGCCTTTCACTCTGTCAGTCCTCTGAATCAGACTATCCTTTCACATAACTCGGGTTGAGATCAATCCCCTGCCCTTAACTCTTGCCCCTCATCCTGTGTGAGATCTACTGTATCCTTTCTCTTCCTCCTCTGAACCATGTCACCCTTATGACTAAGGGCTGTCCCTCACCCTGAATGAGATCCACCCTTCGCCTTACACTTGCCCCTAACTCCTGCCCCTCACCCTGCCTGAGATCCATTCCAGCTCCTCCCCCTCTGAATCAGGTTACAACTAATATTGGACATGTTAATGGGATGTCGTTAGATCAGACAGACAGCTGCCATTGATAAATTCGGATGATCAGTGTGTTTGGAAGACAAATCTGTTTGGCCAGTTTCTAATAGGTCTGATTCGAAATGACTTTAATGTTTGGGGAATGATTGCTAAATTGAACTTATTATCAAAAGCTGGATAGTATTCATTGTGTTGAGAATCCAAAACATAAGGAGATTAATCCTTTACAGTATTTCCCAATATATTTAGTTTCCTTGATGGTGAGACAAAAAAAAAATATTTTATTACTTTTTACAGTGATAGCATCACCATTATTTCATCGTTCAATTTATTACAGTGCTGTACAATGGTCTCTCTCAGCTCCCTCCATGCTAGTTTACTGCTGGTTAATTTTAATCTATCCTACCCAGATATTCGAAATTCATCTTTCCATCAAGATTTTTTTGGTACCACTTCCTCTCATTCCATTTCTAGGCTGTCGTTTTGTATTACCGAAAGTCCTTTTACTGTGTGCGTAGTGAAAGACATGACCTTCCTAAACCCATTCTTGCTTTTCGGCTGTGGGGATTATATCTTCCTGTTCTCTTCATATCAGATCCAGAACGCTCTCTATCCTCCACGTAACGCCATTAAAGATATATATTTATACATTTTCATGTTACTCTATGTCTGTAGTTCCACACACACACACACACACACACACAGACTGTGGGATATTTAAACAACATGTACCTTTGCATTTTACATCAGATAATTTACTTAGTTAATTTAGAGTACTTTTTTTTTTTTTTCCAGTTCTATGTGATATTAGGTTCCTGTTTATGACTCGAATTCTGAAGAACATGCGAGACCGAACAAATCACACACACACACACACACATACCACACATACACTCTCTCTCTCTCTCTCTCTCTCTCTTTCGCAATGTACGTGCCGCACCTTAATCCTTATATACTTGACCTTCACACTTAATCCTTCCCTACCTACATCTTGCACCATACTTTACCACAGTCCACCACATCTCTCTCTCTCTCTCTCTCTCTCTCTCTCTCTCTCTCTCTCTCTCTCTCTCTCTCTCTCTCTCTCTCTCCATTTAATTCGGAACTCTTCATGTTCAAGGAACCGATGAAATTTAATAAGAGGATCCTTCTTTCTCTGACTAGAAGTGCATCCTATAACTGCACAACTAGCCATATTGTCTCAAAATTGACTGAGGTAGAATGACCCCCAGAACAGGAGTGAGTGTGTCACTTGGGGAGATCTTGAGTCGGGGAATGTCAGGATGCGACTGAGTCCGTCTTGTCAGGTGAACCAAGGGGGAAACAGCCGCGTGACGTCATGCGCCAGGCTGTCTCATTTTGAGGCCGAAGTGAGTTGACCTGTTTGTTCTCTCACTTGATCTTGGTTTGACCAAATGGAGAGAACTGAGAGCGAGTGACTAACAAGGAGACTGTATGTGGGTGGGGTGGAAGGGGGAGAGGGATGGAGAGGCCGAGAATGAGATGAAGGGATGGAGTGGAGAGGTAAATGAGAGAGGGTGTGACCTGGGGGGAGGACAGTGAAATGGCGTGGGACAGGGAGACTTGGAGGCGATTTGTTTCTGGCCATCCCTTACGGGATTGAGGAGTCAGGCAATAGACAGATATTAGTTTCTTGCCTTATCACAGCTTTGTCACACACAATTATCTCTCTGCATTTTCTCCCTCGTTTTCTCTCATCTTTCTGCATGAGAATCGTCCCCCGTTTCTCTTCACTCTTGTTACATGATCTTTTACTCTCCCTCTTCAGCCTCAGTTTCATCAAACTCCAATTTGTTTATATTTCGTTTTCATCTCTCATCTCTTCTGCTTCTCACTTCGTACTTTCCTGTTTTTTCGTAAGACATAACACCAGTTGCAGCTCCAAAGATACATATTTTCTCTTCTACCACAGACTGTTCCCTTTGGCCCAGTCCTCCTAGTTGCCAAACATCTTCGCATGTCATCATCTGTTCTCCACTTTCTCCTTCATTATCATGACATTATCATCTTTCTGTCTTTCTTGACATCTCTCTATTAATCCATCTTTTTCCATTATACACATCTTTCTCATGCAGATCTTTCTCAGACAGTTTTTACCGATATAAGAGGGTGACTCAATTGTCCACTAATATAAACGTATCTCAGCATGTTCATTATTCTCTGAAAAGAGGATAGTGGACTGCAAGTGAACAGACACTTTAACCTGGACTCCACAGGGTTTACATTCCAGATGAGACTACTACAACTACAACTACAACTGAAACTACTACTACTACTACTGCTACTACAACTACTACTGCTATTACTACCACCACTACTACTACTACTACTACTACTATTAATAATAATAATAATAATTATTATTATAATAATAATAATAATAATAATAATAATAATAATAATAATGCCACTTCTACTATTACTACTACTTCTACTACTACTGTGGCGACGACGACGATTACTACATTATGGCTACAACCACTACGACTGCGACGACGACTACCTGTTACGACTTTTACTACAACTACTACTACAACGATTACTTCTAACTTTATACTGTCACATAAACTTGTCACCTCATACATTCCCTCGATCTTCATTTGATATTTAGGCAAAATTTTCTGAACTGGACGGATCAGATACAGCCCACTTACGTCCATCATTTCAAGGTTGCTCTCTTGTGCTGAGTAAAACTGTCTCAAGTCAGAAACACACACACACACACACACACACACACACACATACACACACGGATGTATGCATGTGAAACGATAATATACTGTGTGTACATGTTTATATATAAATATATGATTATACATGCATACCTATCTATCTGTCTATCTATCATCTACCTATCTTGAGAGGGGGAGAGTGTATATATATATATATATATATATATATATATATATATATAGATAGATAGATAGATAGATAGATATAGATAGATAGATAGATATAGATAGATAGATAGTTATAGATATAGATATAGATAGATATATAGATAGATAGACAGATAGATAGATAGATAGTAGGTTGGCGGAGGGTTAGTGCCCCTCCCCGGAAAACAACTAACTAAAGATACGAAGAAGCCTCGGACCAAGACTGACCAAAAGGTGACGACTAAGGACCGAACAAAGAACATGGTACGGGTAGTTACATGGAATGTAAGGGGTGCATATGTGTCACGGGGTTTTTAAAATATGTGCTAATAATATTTAATTGATAATAATGTTCAATAATATTGAAGAGCAGGGACAATGATTGTCTTGCTAAATCAAGCAACGATTCTCTAAGAACGAGAATTTATAAACTTTCTCGACAGTACACAGCAGAGACTAATCACTCAATTGCTGTTTATTAGTACTGTAGCCTCTGGAGAAAGTTACTTCACCCCTGACAATAAATAACTAACAATAGTATCAGGTTCTTGCTGATGCTTAACTCCTAGGAGGCACAACGGATTTTAAGTTTAATACAAGACTGGTCTAAGTACCAGTTATGAAAGGCAAACGTTTATGCAAGCTAGGAGCTATAAGAGAAATAAGCTTAACTGCGGAGAAATGAAACAAGAGTTTACATTACATTAAGCTCAAGCAAAAGAACTGTTAAATTTATTGATTACAAAAAATAAATTTAACGTTACAATTCAAAATCAAATTAATGAGATCGCACTCACTCACTCACACACGAGCTAAATTCTTACGCCTAGGAAAAAACACCTTAACTAAGCTCTTAAAACTAGGATAATACAAAAAGAAATACTGGTCGATGAATGCAATGTATCACCAACTAAGGTGGGAGTCTGGAGACTGTACTAGTGGAGTCTGGGTGCTGCTGACCTCTCTCTCTCACTTCTGGAGCACAGAACCCCTCTCCGTCACCGCAAACGCTCGACTGCGTAAGTCGTGGGAAAAAAGGGGGAGCAATAGGCTGCATTTTTTAACGGTCGAGTGAGCGAAACGCGCCCAAAACAAATCGCTCAGCGGAAGCGCCAATGTCTCACACAGAGACGATCACGTATGACAATGAAAAATTTATTTGACAAAGCTTCCATTCGAATGAGCGGTTAACTGAACGATAAACAGTGAGTTTTCCACTAATAGTTCGTGGCTTCTCACAAAAGGGAAATGTCGTGAATTTGATTCGTGACATTACGCCCCTACAAAATTAAATTTTTTCCTTATGGGAAAAAATTTGTGGATATACTGTATATATATATATATATGTACACATCCTAACTCAGTCACACAAGATTCACACTGTGGTGTGTGTGCTATCCTGCTACAGGAGAAAGTCGCAGTCGCCAGTGAGCAAAAAAACCTCGTATTTACGTTAATAGAAGCAAGCTTGAGGGAAAAACTCCATGATGACGGTGAAAATCCTGTACTCAGGTCAAACTGAGCGAAAAGTCGCTACATTTACACTGACAACTAATTGTTGTGTAGCATGGTGTATGTAATACACGGTGTAGGTGTGACAGTTGTAGTGTAACTGTACCTACGTGTAAAATAACACATTAAATAATAATATGGCGACGACGAAGGCAGAGGAGAAGAGGCGGCAGCGTGCGGCAGACGATCAGCTGGCCCGCACAGCAAAACTGCTACGCCCATTGCTGTACTTGCAAAATTAATTGAGGTGGAGCATCAAAAGTGTCAATGAGACAAAATTCTTATTAAGTTACATTACTCTCTCTGCCTAGCAATCAGTTCATGCTACGAAAAGTACGCTCTGGCTGAAAAATACAAGTGACAGCCTAAGCTTCGTACATTCGAGGTCGCCATTAATTATAGCACACGATTAGTGTTGGCAAGTTGAGAATCCCTGTGCGAACTCGGGTCTTCCATAGCCTCGAACTGCACACAGGTCCTCAACCTGTGCCTTAACCTACAGTACTTATATTAATATCGGGAAGCTGAGAATCCTTGTGCAAACTCGGGTCTTCCATAGCCTCAAGTCGCCTCTGCAGAGTTCTCACGTCCCCCTTAACCTACAGTACTTATATTAGTATCGGGAAGCTGAGAATCCTTGTGCAAACTTGGGTCTTCCATAGCCTCAAGTCGCCTCTGCGGAGTTCTCTCTTGAACTTCCCCCTTAATCTACAGTACTTATATTAGTATCGGGGAGCTGAGAATCCTGGTGCAAACTCGGGTCTTCCATAGCCTCGAGTCGCCTCTGCGGAGTTCTCTCTCGAACTTCCCCCTTAACCTACGGTACATAATATGTATGTACAGGCCCTGAACATACTGTGTCCTGTGGGGCCAATGGGCGAGACATCAGGTCTGCACCCACTTCACCACTACCCTGTCTCTCAACTGACTCAGAGATTACAGGTGTGGTTACAAACGGCACAGGAAGGGCATGTCCCTGACTAGTGGTGTTACTTTGACACACACTGCAGGAACGGACAAAACTATTTATGTCTCGTCCCATCCCTGGCCAGAAAAAGTCAGCTCGGATATGGCCCTGGGTCTTCCTTTTGCCCATGTGACCTCCTGAGGCTGAACAATGACCCCACTCTATCACTGCTTGGCGGTACTTGGCGGGGACGACAAACTGCAGTCGAACCTCGCCCTCGGGTGTTCGTGACTCACGGTAGAGCCGTCCTTGTTTGCGAAGGAACTTGGCTCGACCTCCCCGTGAATACATAATCACTCGACCCTTTTGTTTGTTCCGCACAGCAGCAAGTGTCGGGTCAGAATGTTGTTCTTGTACAACAAGTTGGCTACACATCAGATCTTGCAGTGATTCAATGATCACTGGGGTGACACAGTCTGGAGCCTTAGCCATGGCTTGTGTTACTGCAGCAGCCGAAGTCTGAGTAGCGTCATCATCGGAGCAACTATCCTTGACTCCGTGAATATTGCCGATGATGAGTTCAAATAAAGGTTCTGGCATGACAACTGCAAGTGTCGTACCAGTATAAAATGGAGATGCCACCTGGATACATGCCTCAGGGAACAATCTCACTGATCCATCAATAAGGTTTGCATGGATCTGTCGACCTGTATACTGCTCAGACCGAACTAGACTCTGCTTGACAGAGCAACCTGAGGAACCATTATCTCTCAGGACCTTCACAGGAATGTCTCCCACAAACCCTGGCTGAACAAGGAAGGTACTGTCACCTGCAGGAGGGCCTGTGGAGGAAGCAGCTAGCCACTCATAAGGCTGCTGAATTGATGCGGCAAACATTGTGCCTTGTGAATTATATTGGGAAGATGGAACATTGGCCATCTGTGGAGGGGGGTTCACTGTCACTGTGGGACTAGTGAACTGTGGGGAAGTACCCACACTGGTAGGGACGTGACCACCGTGCTGCTGCTGAGGAATGAAGGCTGCATTCGCTTCCTGCCTCTTTTGAGCTGGTGGTGAAAAAGTTTGTCCCGAAGGTCGGTTGCGTGGCTGATACTGCTGCTGGTTGGGGTGCTTGTTGTACCGCTTCCAAGCAGGCTGCTGTGTATTTTGCCCCTGGTCCTTCTGCGGTTTGCTTGGACCTTGGCCATTACTCTGAGAATGGCCTTGGTGCTGGGATTCAGTCTGAGACGATTTCCCAGATTTATCAGGTTTTCTGTTCCAGGTGTTTTGCTTACGAGTTTGATACCCGTATGCAGTAAAGAATGCGTCAGCCTTTTCTGCCATTTGGCTGGCATCTTTCACCTGGCAGATCTTAAGGTGTGCTATGAGCTCAGCAGGCCACGACCTCTCTAGCTGTGTACGCAGCATAAGGTCAATTATCCCCTCACGCATGGAAGGAGTTTCATCTTTCTCCAGCCACTCATTTAAGTAAGCTGTGAGACGATCAAGGAACTGAACAGCTGTCTCCTTGTCTTGGAGATGAGCTCGCATGAACTGAACTTTGGCGTCGTCTACTGTGAGACCATACGCCTTAATGAGTGCAGCTTTCATCATCTCATATGTGAGATTGTCTCCACGAATTCTGTGGAGAATATCGAGGGCAGGGCCCTCAAATAAACTAAGAAATTGGATCAGCTTAACTGCCTCATCCAGTTGATACATGTCTGCCATGTCCTCAAAACGAGCTATGTACGGCTCGATTCGCTAGCTTTCCTTGTATGAAGGAAGCTTGATGCGTGGGGTTGCCAGGACATGTGCAGAGGAAACGCTCGTGGAGCTTGGACCAACTGCACCAGACGTGTCTGAAGCCAAGGAATCTCGCTTGAGCTTCATCATTTCAAGTTCATGTTTTTTGCGAGCTTCTCGCTCGGCACATTCGTGTTCTCGTTCTCTCTCTCGTTCCTCACGCTGTTCTCACTCATGTTCCAAGTCGAGTTCGCGCTGTTTTTGCTCGTGTTCGCGCCGTTGTCGCTCTTACTCGCGCTCCTTTTCGCGTTCCTCACGCTGTTCTCGCTCGTATTCGCGCTGAATCTTACGCTCTTCATGGGCATCATTCTCGCACTGCTGCTCCTGATTATGCCGTGAGAGTATATACTCTTTAATTTCGGTTGGGTCTGTAAGGCCCATATCTTTGGCTTCCTGTAAAAATATGGTGGTAGCCATGTCGCTAATTTACTAAGTAAACCGAAACTGAGTACTGACTGCTTAGCGACGAATACTAATAAACACAAGTAAAGAATACAGACACAAGCTAGTGGTGACCAGTCTTATCTAGTTAACTCGAAAAGAATAAAGCAAAAATGCAAATAACTGAGAAGACTTAATAATTAACACAATGGGTACGGCGGCTACCCAGGAGTGAATAAAATCGTCTAGCGTTACCAAATATAAAGTACTAAATAAAGTTAGGTACTCTATGAATTAATAAAGCAAAAATTCACTTGCTAAATTAACGGTAAACACCAGTAAACTTGTGCCTATAAACTTTAATGATAAATACTAAATATGAACGAGTGAGCACTATCTCGTGAATAGCTTTAGAGCTAGGAGTTAATATCTTGGCGAGGTCGCCAATTGTCACGGGGTTTTTAAAATATCACGGGGTTTTTAAAATATGTGCTAATATTATTTAATTGATAATAATGTTCAATAATATTGAAGAGCAGGGACAATGATTGTCTTGCTAAATCAAGCAACGATTTTCTAAGAACGAGAATTTATAAACTTTCTCGACAGTACACAGCAGAGACTAATCACTCAATTGCTGTTCATTAGTACTGTAGCCTCTGGAGAAAGTTACTTCACCCCTGACAATAAATAACTAATACTAACATCAGGTTCTTGCTGATGCTTAACTCCTAGAAGGCACAACGGATTTTAAGTTTAATACAAGACTGGTCTAAGTACCAGTTATGAAAGGCAAACGTTTATGCATGCTAGGAGCTATATGGAAAATAAGCTTAATTATGGAGAAATGAAACAAGAGTTTACATTACATTAAGCTCAAGAAAAAGAAGTGTTAAATTTATTGATTACAAAAAATAAATTTAACGTTACAATTCAAAATCAAATTAATGAGATCGCACTCACTCACTCACACACGAGCTAAATTCTTACGCCTAGGAAAAAACACCTTAACTAAGCTCTTAAAACTAGGATAATACAAAAAGAAATACTGGTCGATGAATGCGATGTATCACCAACAAAGGTGGGAGTCTGGAGACTGTACTAGTGGAGTCTGGGTGCTGCTGACCTCTCTCTCTCACTTCTGGAGCACAGAACCCCTCTCGTCACCGGAAACGCTCGACTGCGTAAGTCGTGGGAAAAAAGGGGGAGCAACAGGCCGCATTTTTTAACGGTCGAGTGAGCGAAACGCGCCCAAAACAAATCGCTCAGCGGAAGCGCCAATGTCTCACACAAAGAAGATCACGTATGACAATGAAAAATTGATTTGACAAAGCTTCCATCCGAATGAGCAGTTAACTGAACGATAAACAGTGAGTTTTCCACTAATAGTTCGTGGCTTCTCACAAAAGGGAAATGTCGCGAATTTGATTCGTGACAATATGATCAAGTGGAAGAAAGAGAGATTGTCCAGGTGCTTGAGGGTGCGAAAGTGGTAGTACGTGGATTAACTGACGCTAAATGGCGAGATGAGAGTGTGAGAGAATGGAAGTATGGATGGGGTATATGTGCGGGAGTAGGTGAGAATGAGAGGGTAAGAGAAAGAGTGTGTATTGTTGTGAGTAACAGATGGAAGGGAGAATATAAGTGAGTATGGATCAGCTGGCTTGAGGATTGTGTGGGTAAAATTGAAAGTTGAACTACAAATGTGGGCAATTGGATGCATGTATGGGCCAACGCAAGATCTTGCGAGCAGAGTGAGAGAAGAGTTCTGGACAAATGTCGAAGCGTGCTTGGAAAAGTTTGAAAGGAATGAGAAAGTGTTTTTGATTGGAGATATGAATGGAGAAGTAGGGAATGTGAAGGTGGATGGAGTAGATGGTGAGTGGGGTGTGCCTGCAGAGATGGATCAGAATGGCAGTGCTTTAGTGGACATTTGTGCTGGGAGGGGGTTGGTGATAGCCAATACCCTCTTCAGGCACAAATGATCCATAGGTATATGTGGTGAGTGATGAGAATGGTGGGTGGTGAACTGAATGAACAGAAGGCAATGATTGATTATGTGTGTGCGGATAAAAGGATGAGAAGGTGTGTAATGGATGTAAGAGTATATAGATGTAGGGAGAGTGGACTTTCTAACCATCACTTGGTGGTGGTCCAAATGAAATGGAGAAATAGAATATGAGAAGGACAGGAGGTAGTAGTTCATTCATGAAGGATGGAAAAGTTACAAGAGGATGAAAGAAGGGCAGGATATAAGAGGGAAGTGGAGGAACGATTGGATAAATATGGATTGGAGCAGATGGATGACGTGAAAGGTGTGTGCAAGATATTCACAGAAGAAATTTGTGCAAATATGTGAGGTGGTGTGTGGACTGAAGAGAAGACGAAGGGGGTGCAGGGAACAGCATGGTGAAATGAAGAGATGAGAGAGGCTGTGGGACAAAAGAAGAAAGTATTTGGTGAGTGGAGGAGAAACAGGGGCTTGGAAGAAGTCGAGAGACGAAAAAGAGAGTTGTATGTAAAGAAGAAGAGAGAGGTGAAAAACACAGCAAGAGGGAGTAAGAAGACAGTGGATGAGGAATTTGGAAAGAACTTGAGTGTAAAGTGGAGGGAATGTAAGAAAATGTTCTGGAAAGAGGTAAAGAGAGTTGGACAGGGTGCCAAAGAAATTAGTTGGGGAGTGAATGATAAAAATGGTAGATTACCAGTGGAGAAGGAAGAAAAAGTGAGCAGATGGAGAGAACACCAAAGAATTTAAGAACATAGAAAATGAATGCAATGAAAGTATTAGTGGCTGGGGAATGGCTGGGAGAAGGGGGGATGTGAGAAGAGAGGACGAAATCAGTAGGATGGAGGTTGTGGAAGCAATGAAGAAACTTATAATGGGGAAAGCCCCAGGAATTGATGGAGTGTGTGGTGAAATGCTGATGCATGGGGGAGAGATAGTAGTAGAATGGATGTGGAAGATGTGCAGATTGGCCTGGGAAGAAGGTAGAGTCCCAGAGGATTGGAATTCAGGTATAATTATTCCCCTGTACAAAGGAAACGGGGAAAAAGAAGTG
The DNA here is from genome assembly GCF_032717465.1 of Coenobita brevimanus. Classification (NCBI taxonomy): domain Eukaryota; kingdom Metazoa; phylum Arthropoda; class Malacostraca; order Decapoda; family Coenobitidae; genus Coenobita; species Coenobita brevimanus. Next base: position 5,178,960 of record NC_137031.1, read on the forward strand.
TGTGGTAATCACAGGGGCATTTGCCTTCTTAGTTCAATAGGAAAAGTACATGATAGGATACTTATTGACAGAGTTAGGGAAATAATAGAGAAATTAGTTGTAGAAGAACAGGGAGGTTTCAGGAAAGGAAGAGGTTGTGTAGATCCGATATTCATTCTTAGATCTTTAGTGGAAAAGTTTCTAGGGAAGGGAAAGAAGTTGAATGCGGCCTTCATGGACTTGGAGAAAGCATATGACAGGGTGGATAGACAAGGAATGTGGAAAGTATTAAGAATATATTGAGTAGATGGGAAGTTGTTGAAGGCTGTAAAGAGTTTGTCTGAGGGTGCTAAGTCTGCAGTGCGTGTGGATGGTGAACTGAGTGAATTTTTATATCTAAAGGTTGAAACAAGGATGTGTCATGTCTCCATGGTTGCTCAATCTGTATATGGATGGAGTTATAAAAGAGATACAAGGTAGGGCACTGGATGTTGGAGCGACCCTAATGAGACAGGGCAGTGGTTGGAAACTCCCTGTACTGCCGTTTGCAGATGATTCATTGCTGTTAAGTGAAGGCTAAGGGGAGCTGCATGGCTTGGTGGATGAGTTTGGGAGAGTGTGTAAGAAACGGAAACTAAAGGTGAATGTATGGAAGAGTAAAGTTATGGTCTTTGAGAGAAGTGAAGTCAGCGAATGTATAGTGAGGTTGGATGAGGAGGAAATGGAAAATGTGAGTGCGTTTAAGTACTTGGGTCATGTGAGGAGTAAGGATGGAGGTTTCGAGGATGAAGCGCTTGAGAGGGTACAACAAGGAAGAAAGATTGCTGGTTCCTTGAAAGCAGTGATAAGAAACAGGGAAGTGAGCATGGACGTGAAAAAGCTACTACATGACAGTATTGTGATACTAACTGTAACAAATGGAAGTGAAGCTTGGACATTGTTGAAGGGACAGAAGTCAAGAGTGAGAGCAGTGGAAATACCGTTAGTTATTTGAGAGGAGCATATGGAGTCACATGGAGAGACAGACTGACAAATGAGGAAGTGAAGGAGCGTTGTGGTGTGGATGTGGATGTGATACGAAGCGTTAGGACAAACACACTGAGATGGATTGGCCATGTGGAGAGGATGGAGTGAGAGACTGACGAGGAGAGTGTATGTGAGTGAGGTGGAGGGGAGGAAAGGGATGAGAAGGCAAAGGATGAGATAGAGGGAGGGTGTGGAGAGGTATCTGAAAGAGGGGGATGTGAGCTGGGAGCAGGGCAATGAAATGGTGGGGGACAGGGCGACATGCAGGCGATTTGTTTGTGGCCACTCATTACGGGATTAAGGCGTCTGGTAATATATATATATATATATATATATATATATATATATATATATATATATATATATATATATATATATATATATTTAATTATTCTACTCATATATATATATATATATATATATATATATATATATATATATATATATATATATATATATATATATATATATATATATTCTACTCACATACACACTGTGTTTCCTACATATCCCCACAGACTCTCTCTCTCTCTCTCTCTGTTGGCAGGAGAATTAGGGGCATTAATATGACTATTCCACACAATCCCCTGTTGCCTTCAACTAGTGCACGACAAGCCCCACCCAGATATCAGGGTTCTAACATCTGGCCGTGAGAGAGAGAGAGAGAGAGGGAGAGAGAGAGAGAAACGTGTGTGCGTTCTAATGCATACTCGTGTGTGTGTGTGTGTGTGTGTGTGTGTGTGTGTGTGTGTGTGTGTGTGTGCAAGGGAGGGAGGTGGTATACTTATCATTTAAGGAATAACTGAGGATGGAAGAGGATAAAGGCTGAATTAAAGGATGCAGGGAAGAGGGACAGCGAAAGGGAAGGGAACAAGGAGATCAGCAGAGAATCATGACTGTGTGAGGAAGCAGAAGAGAAGTAAGTAATTAGTAGATAAGGGAAAGAAAACTAAATAAATGCAAGTGTAGGTAGACAGCCAAGCAAGACAAAGAGAACAGGGGCGAGGAGTGAGAAAGAGGCTGGATAGAGGTTTAAGGTGAGAGATATGTAGCAGCTAAGAGAGAAAACTGAAGAGAATGGAGAAATAATGATACTATTCCGGGGTAAGACCAAGAAGAAGGAAATGAGTTAGTTTACCCTATGGAAACAAGGCTACTGAATGACTGCAACGGAGAGAGAGAGAGAGAGAGAGAGAGAGAGAGAGAGAGAGAGAGAGAGAGCCAGGTGAAGAAATTAGTGATAGCAGAGTTATGTCTGAAACCTAGCTGAAAGATTAATGTTACTGCAGAGAAGCTACACGCACCATTCACAATACAGGCGCCTTTCTTTGAATGGGGAGGTGTTAATGAAGTGGTCAATGAAATCGACTGCTGTTCGGAAGCATGCATGTTCTATCACAGTTTAGGGCATGCATAAGGTTAGTGATCTGAAACTTGGTAAAATATACTCTTCTCATTCTCCACAAACCCACAGATATACCATGAAAACATTCCCTTAAATACTATACGTATAACTTCAGGATGAATCAGCCATAGCAAGTGTTCAGTATCGACGGTAGGTATTCACGCAAATGTGATGACATGGGAAAGTGTATGGCATGTAGGAGGGCAGCTTGGCCTAAGGAAACTAATTGTCACCTCTATTCCCAGAGTCTGACACATTAACTCGTTATTTTCTTCGGTTCCTTTATGGGACTTTGCTGGATGGGTACTCGGCATCTCACTTTCTGTGCCTATCTGCTCAACCGCAAAGCTCATAGGTTCGTACTTTCGGGTTCCATCCTTTATTGTGTTATGGAAATGGCTAACTCTGTCCTCGTTGCAAGATCATAGGCACCAATGGGTAAAATAAAAGGAAGTCAGACCAGTTAGGTCCAATAGATGAGAGACTGTCTATCTTATCTATTGCCAGACACCTCAATCCCTCACGGGGTGACCATAAAAAAATCGCCTCCATGTCAGCCTGTTCAACGCCATTTCAGTGCTCTCCCCCCAGGCCTACATCCTCCTCTCTCATGTACCTCTCCACTCCATCCATCCATTTCATCCTAGGCCTCCCCCTCCCTCCTTCACCTCAGTCACTACTCTCCTCGTTAGTCTCTCACTCCATCCTCTCCACATGGCCAAACCAACTGATTGTATTTCTCCTAACGCTTTCTATCACACCTATATCAACACCACAACGTCCCTTCTCTTACTCTTTCTCTCCATGTAACTCCACATGCTACTTTCGGATAACTCATTTCCACTGCTCTCATTCTTGACTTGTGTCCTTTCACCAAGATCCATGCTTTGTATCCATACGTTAGAGTTGGTATCACATTACTATCATGCAACGACTTTTTTACTCCCATGCTCATTTCCCTATTTCTTATCACTGCTTTCAAAGAACCAGCAACCTTTCTTCCCTGGTGTACCCATTCAGGCACTTCATCCACCAAATTTCCATCCTTACTCATCACACTACCCAAGTACTTAAATGCATTCACATTTTTCATCTCATCATCCAACCTTACTGTACATTCAGTGACTCCATTTCTCTCGAAGACCATAACTATACTCTTCCCTACATTCACCTTTGGATTCCGTTTCATATACACTCTCCCAAATTCTTTCAGCAATCCTTGGAGTTCTTCCTCATTTTCATATAACAGTACAGTATCATTTGCAAGAAACAGTAGAGGAAGTTTCCAAATACTGTCCTTAAACATTTTGGCCCCACAAGCATCCACTGCCCTACCTTGTCTCTCTTTTATAACCCCATCCATATGCAGACTGAGCAACTATCGAGACATGACACATCCCTGTTTCAATCCAACATTCAGATAGAAAAATTCACTCAGTTCACCATCCATTCGAGCTGCAGCCTTAGCACCCTCATACGTGCTATGCAAATAATATATATATATATATATATATATATATATATATATATATATATATATATATATATATATATATATATATATATATATATATATATATATATATATACTGACTCTCTGTCAGTTTGTCTGAACCCTGAATGCTGAATTTGGATAGCAAATGTACTTGTGCGGGAAATATGCTTGAAAATATTCAGTATATGCATTTCAATGCATATGTATGTCTCTCTGTCTGCCTGCCCGTTTGTCTGTCTATCTGAGTCTTGGCTATTGAATTTGCAAAGCCAGTTGAAATAAGTCGGAAATGTGCTTACAAATACTAGTGTTTGCGTGTGTATATGTATGTGTTAATGTATGTATATGTATGTACTTTTGCATATATTTATGTGAGTAGGTATCTGTGACCATGTATAGTATATATAAATTCTCCTATGCTTAAGTTTTATATGCAGGTGCCTCCGTATACATTTATTTTGCAGCTACCATCCACTTCTCAAAGTAACTAGAGCCTACTCCATTTCACCAAGTGCGGCACCATATCAGTGATGTTGACAACAACATCTGTAGCATTGATAAAGCTCCTCAGTACCGGATATACCTTTTTGTTTTGCTTTATTTTTGTTTTTCAAGGTAATAAATAGAGGTTCACCCAGTGCAGAGGATTCACATCAACACTACAAGCGTTGGGGACATCGCTGATCGTGCCAAACTTGGTGACATGGAGTATAGGTGGAATATTAAAGTGAAAAATCATAGCATTTCCCTTCATTAATATTAGTATGTAAGTGGCTTATTTACTGCAGAAATTGGTTAGGATCCTGGAAAAAAACGACCTCAGATGCTTGATGCCACGACTCCCCCACCCCCATGCCAGAGGAACCACAATCTGTTGATAAAATTACCAGCATCTATGAAGAGAGTTCATCGGCCTCTTCAGTCGGTGCTTTGAGATGAATATGATTGTGTGTAAGTACCTGGAGGCAGCATCCACTCTAGTATAACTGAACACAGGTTTGGCTAACCACACTGGAGTCTAGCGAACGTAATATCATGTGAAATATCCTAGTCTCCTTTCACAACAACGACTTCCATGCAGACATGGTATCACAGCCGGATATAGACACGTACCACATGTAGGCTACACCCCGCAGATATTCTAGAGCCACATTAGCGTCTTTTAGCGAGCGGAATATTAGATCGTTGTTCACATCCACCTTTAGCGGAGCTGATGCTTGGAATTTACAACTGTGCGTCTGTGCATGTGTGTGTGTGTGTGTGTGTGTGTGTGTGTGTGTGTGTATGTGCATTCGTACGTGGTTGTGTGAGGACGCATGCATGTATGCGCCCGTTATGTCATCTATCACCAGTCGGCTGTCCTGCCAAACTTACTTTCGAGTCTAGTCCCTTACAACAGCATCCCTTCTTGGATGAGGTAGATGTGGGTGGGAGAAAGATTTCAGTGGAGAAAATAATTAACGGGCTACTCAAATAGAGGCCAGAATTCAAATTATAATAAATGGATGCTTAGCACTAGTTCGTTTTGTGACCTCATGCCTCTCAAGCAAAAACAAGTGAAGGAAAGAAACTGACAATGGCTTTATAGGAGAAATAACATTCTTCATATAATTCCCTTCAATATGAGTGGGCTTACTAAAATAAAAAAAATGATAAGTGCCGGCAGCAATATTAAATTGATTTTAAGAATTCATTGTACCGAAAGGGTTAGAGAGAGAAGAGTGATAAAGAAGCTGCAAAAAATACAACGGACCGTTTTTTAAATTGTTATTTACCGTCTAGCACAATCCTCCCCCCCTCCCCCCCCAAAAAAAAAGGCTTAAAGAAACCTGCCTTTCAGTCAACACGCTCACGCTCCTTTGACTCATTTTCTGATCACTAAAATGGTCTGGCGTTAGCAGGAATGGATTTCTGGTGTTGTACTGATAATGGAAATGTTTATGTTGACAGCATTAACTCTTTCAGGTCCCTATGACTCACTCTCAGATGAATACAGTCGATTGGTGTTTGCTGGAATAAAATAATAAAGGCGTAACCACGAGAACCTTATCTTCTTCACTCCAATGGCTTACATTATATTCTATCAATGTTCTGATAAAATAATTCTACTAAGCTTTTGGGAGACATTTGGAACTGCAGGATGATCCAGATCATCTTTAATAACCATTTTACTACTAGCGGACTGACCCAAGCTGAATTAAATCGCCTGGGGGTAGCAAGAAGAAAATAAACAAATTGCTTCTGGGTAATAATGTAAAGCTTTGTAGCCAACATTTTTATATATGTAACTCTTAATTCTTGTAAGAGGTGAGTCTTGAGTTAATTGAAGAGTAGGAGGAGTTAAAGATGAATACAGGGAGTTGATCTTGATTTATTATCTTCAGAGAAAGTCTAAGTTGAGCAGCGTATGTAATATACAGAGACTTAATATTGGACCCCTCTTCTTGTCACTACCTGTCGGATCTATGGCCTGCCTCCTTCTCTCCACCACCTGTCGATTCTAAGGCTAACCTCCTTCTGAGCTCTGCTTCCTAAATTCCTATTTTAGCAGGGGTCGTGTCACGTGGAATATACTGATGTGAAGTTTCTAGAAACCTGTATGTGAGTATGTGTGTGTATGGTCACGAGGTGCTGCTCGTGTGCCTATCAAGCATTCATTGAGTTAGAGTGTGTAAGCATGTTTACCATTGCTCGATTCTCACTGACACACTACCTATCTCATCCCCTGACTTGCTGCTTCTATCTGTCTATTTATCTATCTATCTCTCTATCTATGATTCTATTATGATTTGTAATTATAATATGGAGTCCTGACATCGCTCTGTCACGTAGCTGGTGGTCCTCCGACAGCAATCATTATTGACATATGCTAATCTGTTAATACATAATAGTCTTATTCTTCAGTCTTGATACATAATATTGATTATAATATTGTATAGGTATAATATTCATGATAATATTGTAATGATTCAGTAATATTACATTTTAAACAAGTTGTATACATACCTGAATATGGTTAAATTAGTTATTGTATTACGTTTTGTAAAATATGTAAGTATAATTGTAAAACGCATATATGCAAAAAAAAAAATAAAAGTTCAAAGTTAAGATTATGGTAAGAGTTATTAATATTTCATATTGAGATAATGATACTTGTATACATCTATATTATGGGTCATTCTTCTTCTTTTTAAATAATAAAATTGATACTATATACAAATTATGTACACTTCATACAGGGGGGTTGGGCATGGATACTTATTCTACCCTCACTAAATACTGACTCCAAATTTGCAATTCTTGCATGCATTCTGTGCATTGCGAACAGCACTACTACAAACACAATACAGAAGATTATAAAGACAGTAGGTGCTGGGCTATACACATAATATGGGTTGAACATACTCAAACTCAAATCTTCCCAGGGCTTCATTGTTTCATTGATCAGTTGCATAGTTTCAAACTTAGGTGAAGTCAACTTAATACTTGTGCTCATGTTTAAGTTCATATCAGGCAGTGGGTGGAAATGTTTGTGTGTATGATTGAGGATGGCGTAGTGATTGATGGTGGATAAAGTGGACATGGATGGTGTAAATACCGCACAGTAGTCTGGTGCTATGTATAATCCTGAGGCTGAAGTATGAGATGGTGGTATATCTGGACAGACTATGTAAACTGATGTGTTATGAGTGAAATAAAAAAAAACTGTGAGTGTCCGATGCGTTGATGGTGTACAAGCTTATCTGGAGCAAAAGTGAAGTTACAATGATTATAAATATTGTTATTTCTTATGATAGCCATTTCACAAGGGACTGTATGAGCAGGTTGAAACTTGAAAATGTACGCACGACAAAGGTGAACAGCATGTAAGGATGTGCGGCACTTTCGTTCAATCGTTGATTCACTTACGAAAGTGACAGTGTTCCGGCTCTTGGAGACCATGATGAGTTCGGTGTCTGTGTTGATGTTGATGATGACCAAAGTGTTATTATTCTTAGAAGGGAAGGGGTATATTTTGTATACTGTGAACAGGTCATCAGTTATGAATGGTACATGAACTACTACTGATGTTTGTGTTAGTGTTGCCTCTAAATATGGATAATATTGCATGAAATCCCTACTTCGGAACAAAGGCTTTATTTTATGTTTATGTATGCATTGACCAATTATATGACGAAGCTTATGAACTGGAAGTAAGTCAGTCGTGATCTTGCCATCACCGGCATTCGAAATTCCTTGCATAAGTGCCCTGTAACGAACTCTAGTGTTGTCTAACTGGAGAAGAATTGTTTCAATGTGTCCCGTGATGATGGAGAAGTGTTGGAAAAGTGTTATGTTACCTTCCATGTCATTTATTTTATCTACACTTTCGAAAGCTATGTTTTCCGCCTTTTTAAGATTTTTCACGATTGTCTTCATTGCTGAGTTATGTCCTGTGATGAATTTATCTTGGTACGTTAGTACCTGAGCTATTTTATTAAATTTGTTGTTTATTTCTTTAAGGTCTTCCTCTGTAGCCAATCCAAAGATGTTTCCAAGAACTGTGCCACCCAGGTCGAACAAACCGCGCTTTTGGCGAGTACATGTGATGTTGTTCTTGTCGCTCAGTACCTCCGTTCCATGAGATGGGAGATCTTGGATCATGATGAGCATACTTGACTTAGCCTGTTCTATTTTCCATTTCGCTAACTTCACTATTTCATCCACTTCCTTTGTGTTATGTGCTTGTGAAACATAGCCTCCTATCATGAAGTTCAGGGTTCTCATTGGTCTAGCGATATTTTCTAGATAAGAAGGTAATTCATATAAGTAATCCAGACTTATTTCAGTACTCATGACATCTTTCACGATTGACGTCGTGGCCGTTGGAGCTATGAGGCATCCTTGCCGTACTATGTGTTGGGGGTCTAAGTGCGCATTTCCTCTTGCTATGTAGAGGAGAATCCATAGCATAAGTCCCTTCATCTCTACCTACCGACAAAAAAAAAAAAAAAAATCTATTAATTTTTTTAATATGGTCATGCTGTGGTCGATGATAGTGATGATGTGCGTTACGGTTGACTAACGTAGAACAATAACCTGATTGTTATTTCATTTATAGAAGGAGTTTAAATCGATATTTAAATCTCGTAAATGATGTACTGTAGATTTTAATGGAACAGTTGCACCTGTGTTTGATTGTTTGTTATATGACCTTAATCTATTTTTGTAATTATTGTTGTTTTCTTTATTGGTTTCATGAGTTACGTTCGCCTGTTCGGTTGTATCCGAGGCTGAATAATTATTGGATAGTTCCCTTGAAACTCGTTTTAAATGGTCTATACGAACTTGTTTCTCTTCGCCACTTGACAGTGACTTAATTAAAACTTTGTTTGTTTTTATGTTAATTACTCTGTATGGGCCCTCAAATTTGGGGGATAATTTATTGTCTCGTATGAATGATACCATAGACAATGTCTCCTAAGCTGATATGCGAATCTCTTGCCTTTTTAATAAATGCCTCCGCCATTTCTTCCTTGGACATCGTCAATTGTTTTTTGACTCTTTTGTGAATGTCCTGGAATTCACGTAAAAGGAGTTTAGAGCAATCATCGTAATTGTATATGGGCAGACAGTCACCTTCTAGGAGCTCATATGGTAGTTTTTTATCTGTCCCATATATAATGAAATGTGGTGTGTCACCTATGGATTTATTTATAGATCCATTAATTGAGGCTTCTACTCTGGGAATCCAATCATCCCAGCTTGCATAATTTTCACTGAGAATGTGTCGTAGCACATCTAATACCTTTTTATTTTGTCTTTCTACCAACCCATTCGATGCTGGGTGATAGGCTAAAACGTTAACCTTTTTGATGTTGTATTGTTTACATATTTCTTATAAGATCTCAGAATTAAATTCTCCTCCATTATCACTTATTAGTACCTTTGGGGTAGTAAAGCGACATATTACATTATCTATTATTGCCTTTGCTACTGTCTCTGCCGTTTTATCTTTAATTGGGGCCAAAATTACATAATGGGAAAAATGATCCGTTGCTACGAAGAGGCATTGGTTATTACTGTATGATAATGGCATCTTGAGCAAATCAACAGCGACAACATCCCATGGTTGATGTGGTACACGGTAATTACCCATTGGTGCAGGTGAAATTGGGTATCCTTTGTGTTTTGCACATGATTCGCATCTGTCTGTATAATTGTTTTATATCTTTTCGTAATGATGGCCAGTAATATAACAGCTGGGCTTGGTTGAATGTCCTATCCTTTCCAAGATGTCCTGCATGTGGGCTATCGTGTATCGTTCGTAATACCTGGGGTATCATGTCATCCGGTACTACCAATTGGTAAGAATTTCTTTGGCGTTTTGGTTGTTCTGGGTTGATCTTGTATAAAGTATTATTGACTATTGTGAATTGTTCGAGTGGTAAATGCAGTTTGGGTAATTGTATGTCATCTCCACTTTCTAACTTGTATATAACTTTAGACCATATTGGGTCGTCTTTGTGCTTTTGCGATATCATCGTGGTTTGAGATGTCCCCTTTGAGATCTAATGCCGCGACCTGAATTGTGTTTGGGTTCCTAGATAATGCGTTGGCTACTATATTCATTTTGCCTTGTATATAGTGAATATTTACATTGTAGTTTTCGATTGTTCATTTCCATCTTGCTCTCCTCCCAGAGAGGAGTTTTTCTTTAAACATACCCACTAGTGGTTTATGGTCGGTGAATAAGTGTATTTCGTAACTATATACCAAATCTCGAAACTTTTGTAATGCAAAAACCACTGCAAGTCCCTCTAAGTCTGTATTGCAATAATTTTTCTCTGCACCTTTTCTTTGTCTGCTGGCAAATGTAATTGGTTGATTCTTTCCTCTTTTATCTACCTGCATCAGTAAACCCCCTAACCCTTTAACTGATGCATCTGTACAGATAATAAACGAATTTGTGAAATCCGGATATGCCAAACAAGGTGCATTTGTTAGTTGAATTTTTAGTTTTGTAAATGCTTGTTTTTGTTCTTCTTCCCATTGGAATATAGCATCTTTTTTGAGTAGTTGGAATAGAGGAAAGGCTATATGAGAGAATTGTGGTACGAATGACCTATAGTACCCAGCTAGACCTAAAAATTGTCTAACTTCGTCAGCCGTAGTGGGTTCAGGAAAATCTCTCACTGCCTGTATTTTGTCATCAGTGGTGTGAATACCATTAGAACTTAATTTGTGGGCTAACAAATTTATTTGCATTTAGAAAGCTTCATTTTTAAACCAGCATCACCAAGCTTTTGTAAGAGTAGGTCTAATTTCTCGAGATGTTCTATGATAATTTTCGTTGCGATTATAATATCGTCAAGATAAACAAATATTCCTTGTCTTAAAATTCCGGACAATACGTAATTTATAAGACGCTGGAATGTGCCCGGGGCTATCCTCAGTCCCATGGGCATCCTTCTATTTTGATAGTGTCTTCTATCTGTGGAAAAGGCAGTGTATTTACGTGACTCCTGTTCTACAGGAATTTGATAATATCCACTTAGAAGATCTATCTATCTATCTATCTATTGCCAGACGCCTCAATCCCGTTTGGGGTGGCCACAAACAAATCGCCTCCAAGTCGCCCTGTCCCCTGCCATCTCACTACCCTGCTCCCAACTCACACCCCCCTCTCTCATATACCTCTCCACCCCATCCCTCCATCTCATCCTCGGCCTCCCCCTCCCTATTCCCCCCTCCACCTCACTCACATACACTCTCTTCGTCGGTCTTTCACCCTCCATCCTCTCCACATGGCCAAACCACCTCAGTGTGTTCCTCATAACGCTTCCTATCACATCCACATCCACACCACAACGCTCCTTTATACCCTCATTCGTCAGCCTAGCTCTCTCCATGTGACTCCACAGGCTCCTCTTAACTAACTCATTTCCACTGCTCTCACTCCTGACTTGTGTCCTTCCAACAAGGTCCAAGCTTCACTTCCGTACGTTAGAGTTGGTATCACAATACTGTCATGTAGTAACTTTTTCACTTCCATGCTCACTTCCCTGTTTCTTATCACTGCTTTCAAAGAACCAGCAACCTTTCTTCCCAGCTGTACCCTTTCACGCACTTCATCCTCCAAACCTCCATCCTTACTCATCACACTACCCAAGTACTTAAACGTACAACATTTCCAATTCCTCACCATCCAACCTCGCTGTACATTCACTGACTTCACACCTCTCAAAGACCATCACTTTGCTCTTCCCTACATTCACCTTCAGATTCCGTTTCTTACACACTCTCCCAAACTCATCCACCAAGCCTGGCAGCTCCCCTTCGTCTTCATTCAACAACACAGTATCATCTGCAAACAACAGTACAGGGAGTTTCCAAACACTATCCTCTCTCACCAGGGCCACTTCAACATCCACTACCCTACCTTGTACCTCTTTTATTACCCCATCCATGTACAGATTAAACAACCATGGAGACATGACACATCCCTGTTTCAACCCAACTTTCGAAGAGAAAAATTCACTTAGTTCACCATCCACACGCACTGCAACCTTCGCACCATCGTACATAATCTTCACAGAATTCAACAACTTCCCATCTACTCCATATATTCTTAACACTTTCCACAATCCTTGTCTATCCACCCTGTCATATGCTTTCTCCAAATCCATGAAAGCCGCATACAACTTCTTTCCCTTCTCTAGAAACTTTTCCACTAAAGATCTAAGAATGAATATCTGATCTACACAACCTCTTCCCTTCCTAAAGCCTCTCTGTTCTTCTCCAACTAATTTCTCAGTTCTTTCCCTAATTCTGTCAATAAGTATCCTACCATACACTTTTCCTATTATAGTAAGAAGCCAAATGCCCCTATGATTACCACACACTTCTTTTTCCCCTTTTCCTATGTACAAGGGAATGATTATACCTGACTTCCAATCCTCTGGGACTCTACCTTCCACCCAGGCCAATCTGCACATCTTCCACATCCATTCTACTACTATCTCTCCCCCATGCTTCAGCATTTCACCACACACTCCATCAATTCCTGGGGCTTCCCCCGATTTAACTTTCTTCATTGCTTCCACAACTTCTATCCTACTGATTTCTTCCTGTCTTCTCACCTCTCTCCTTCTCCCAGCCATTCCCCAGCCACTTATACTCGAATTACTTCCATCCTCTATGTTCAACAGTTCCTTAAAGTGTTCTCTCCATCTGCTCACTTTTTCTCCCTTCTCCACTAGTAATCTACCATTTTTATCTTTCACTCCCCTGCTAACTTCACTTCCACCCTGTCTTACTATTTTCACCTCTTTCCAGAACATTTTCTTACAGTCCCTCCACTTTACACTCAAATTTCTTCCAAATTCCTCATCCACTCTCTTCTTACTCTCTCTTACTAGTCTTTTCACCTCTCTCTTTCTTTCTTCATATAACTCTCTCTTCTGCCTCTCAACTTCTTCCACGCCCCTATTTCTCATCCATTCATTGTATGCTTTCTTCTTTTGTGCCACAGCCTGTCTCACCTCTTCAGTCCACCACGCTGTTCCTTGCTTCCCCCTCCGTTTTCTCTTCCTTCCACACACCACATCACATGCTGCACATATTTCTTCTGTAAAAATCCTACACACACACCTTCCACGTCTCCCATCTGCTCCAATTCATATTTGCCCAATCGTTCCTCCACTTCTCTCTTATACTCTGCCTTTTTCTCATCCTCTTGTAACATTTCCACTCTCCTTGCAACTACTACTTCCTCTCGTCTTTCCCTTCTACTGTTCCTCCATCTTAATTTAAATTCTAATTCTGGCCACCACCAAGTAGTGGTCAGAAAGTCCACTCCCCCAACCTCTATGAGCTCTTGCATCCATTACACATCTTCGCATCCTTTCATCCACACACACATAATCAATCATTCCCTTCCTTTCATTCAGTTCACCACCCACCCTTCTCATCACTCGCCATGTATACCTGTGGATGATTTTATGCCTGAAGAGGGTATTGGCTATCACCAACCCCCTCCCAGCAGAAATGTCCACTAACGCACTCCCATTCTTATCTATCTCAGCAGGCACACCCCACTCACCAACTATTCCATCCACCTTCACATTCCCAACTTTACCATTCATATCACCAATCAAAAACACTCTCTCATTCCTTCCAAACTTTTCCATGCACACTTCTACATTTGTCCAGAACTCTTCTCTCACTCTTCTAGCACGATCTTGCGTTGGCACATACACACACACAATCGCCCACATTTGTATTCCAACTTTCAACTTTACCCACACAATCCTTGACCCAACTGATCCATACTGTCTTATGCTCTTCTTCCATCTTTTACTCACAACTATACATACTCCTTCCTTTGCCCTCTCATTCTCACCTACTCCTGCACATATACCCCATCCATACTCCCATTCTCTCACATTTTCTCCTCTCCATTTTGTTTCAGTTATTCCACATACATCCACTTTCGCACCCTCAAGCACCTGGATAATCTCTCTCTCTCTTTCACCTCATCATTCGCTCCCCTTACATTCCACGTTCTGATAACCATGTCCTTTGTCCGGTCCTTGGTCGTCATCGTTTGGTCAGTCCTTGTCCGAGGCTTATTGTTTGTTTTTTTAGTTAGTTGTTTTCCGGGGAGGGGCACTAACCCTCCGCCAACCCTTTTAGTCGCCTTTTACGACAAGCAGGGATACTGGGGGAGTATTCTTGAAAAAAAACCCTACCCCCAGGGGGTAGAAGATTGATTGTGGAAAATACATTATTTTCTGGTCCAATATTCTGTAGGATGTCGCTTAGCAATGGCATGGGAAATCGGTCTTTGATTGTGTGATTGTTTAGTTTACGGTAATCTACTACCACACGCATTTCTCCATTTCGTTTGGGGACGAAGAATAATGGGGCATTCCAGGGGGAAACTGATGGTTCAATAATTCCAAGTTTTAACATTTCATCGACATACTGGTTTGCGAGTGTATGCTGAGATTGTGGGATTCTGTATGCTGGAATGAAAATTGGTGGTGTAGCTGGGTGCACATTAATCTCGTGATTAACCCCTTAAACGCGGATCTTCGAGTTTTTGCGACGCTCGGCCAAAAGGACATAACGGCGGGTTGTCGCGTTTGCGATTCTAGTAAATTTTGAATAACCGCGGGCAAGCAGGCTCCAGCTGGTATTGTCTATCAGTACCACCACCCTCTAGCTACAACTAGCATACTTTACCTTTGTACTACTGACCTCAGTTGTTGCCAAATATCGCGTTTTCCCCCCGTCCCCCCCCCACCACGGCCCGGCCAGCCTGGCTGTGATACATGGCAGCACTCTGAGCGCTCAGAACTGTAAATCTGCGCTCTCCTCCCACAAGCAGTTTATGCTACTAGGAAACGCTTGTTTCCCCAGTTGTAACACTAGCTTTTTTTTTTCACGGTTTGCCCCTGTTTAGCGTCAGTGTACTGCAGGCTTTCAAAGTGACATTATGGCGAGTTCTAGCTCTTCCCAGTCAGTGCAAGCGGCCGACAGGAACGAGAATAAAGTGGCGGACGTAAGGCAGAATAAAAAGCGCGCCGTGGTGATCTTTTGGGAAGTAATATGATTGAAAATAATGTAGTATACATGTTTTTAGCTGTGAAAATGGAAATGTTTGTTGAGTGACGGGAAGACCGCCGCCACAGTGCATGTCGGCCGTACGCTCCGTTGATTTTAGCCTTATTTTCAGTGATTATTGTACAAATACGGATTCCTAACTACCTTTACGTTGTAGTATAAAGTTTACTGTGACAGAATGAGGCTGTGGTAGAGGGGAAACCGGGTTGCTGGAGGTGTGAAAGTGAAGATTTGGTTACCCAACTTTGCAAGTCTCCACAAGTCCTTGGGTAGTCCACGAAGGCTCAACACCTGTCTCTGGAGAAAGCTGAATGTAAGTACTATCTGCCATACCAAGTATAATGTACTAGGGTTAATCTCTGATTTTTGGCGAATATTTTCCTACAGGTACTCAGACCGCGATACAACCCCGCCACTCGGGGGAGAGCGACTGTACACAGCCGCGTTTAAGGGGTTAATCAGGTTAGTACACCCTAATTGTTCTCCGGGTAATGCTACGGTGTCCCTGTGTGTTTCCAGCAGGGTTAACAAATCATTTTCTTCATCAAATTCGCCTGAATGAATTAAATTCTCTTTTATGCTTTCCCTATCTGTAGATTTTATCTCACTTGTAACTCCAGCTATAACTATTTCCTTCACAGGGGCGGGACATTTTTCAATATTAACTATGCTAGTCCCCTTTTTCAACTGTACTTCCCCATTCATGTGATTAATTATGAATATCTGAGTTTGTCCTTCGTCATTCATCTGACATAATGCATTTTCTACTGACAATCCTTTACATAATTCTTCTAAGACAAGAACAGTACTATTCCGTAATTTGCTCTTTATGGTAACTTTCATATAGGAATTAGGTGGTCTGGAGACAGGCCATAGAACCGACAGGTAGTGGAGAGAGTGAATAAGAAGAGGGGTCCAACTAGACTTACTTAGTATATTAAGTCTCTGTATATTACATACGCTGCTCAACTTAGACTTTCTCTGAAGATAATAAATCAAGATCAACTCCCTGTATTCATCTTTAACTCCTCCTGCTCTTCAATTAACTCAAGACTCACCTCTTACAAGAATTAAGAGATACATATATAAAAATGTTGGCTACAAAGCTTTAACATTAAATGGTGGCAGCGGTAGGATAACTAAACATTGGTGAGATGGGCGGAAAAAACTGATAAATCAGTACTGTTACCTGGGTCTCTAATCATGGAGGCTGGGGCTGGTGGTGTGAGTGGATCTACTGTATACACTCATCTGTTTGTGTATGTTTGTTTAAGCTTTTAATATTACTAATTCTTTTTGGTTCTCTTTTACTAATCGGTGAGGGCTCTGATGGTATTTCCTCTATTAATTCATTGTCAAAATCTATTCCATTCATTTGTGGAAGTAGAGTTATTTTCTCTGTTCTCATGCATCTTTAGCCCAATAACATATGAACTTTAACTGCTAAGTTTTCTACGATATAGAAAAATGCTGAGATTGGTCTTGTAGTCTCTGTGAAACTGATGTTTAGCCTTATACCTTTTACTGTGATTTGTTTTCCATCTACTGTATATAAATCTAAATCAGATTCCTCCAGAAAAATTACTTTCTTCTTATTTCTAAAAATTCTGTTTATCTCTTCTTGTGTTATTAAGCTCACTGGAGAGCCTGTGTCTAAAAATAAGGAAACGTTTTGATCCTCACATACAGCTGGTATCAAGATACACTCATTTCCCAACATGCCTCCTATGTGAATTTTAGACTTGCTTTTCTTTACGTTTGTTCGTTTTTTGTCATGACTTGGTCTTCCCCTGATTTAAACATAGACACTAGTTTTTCTACTGTTTTGCAGTTACTGGTCCAGTGCCCTTGGCACCTATGATGTCTAAAGAATGGACCAAATCCTTGTGTCTTTTGTCTATCTTCTTTTGTTTTGATAAAGCATTCATTCCTAGTGTGTCCTGGTTTTCCACAATAATGACATAGAATTGACATATCTCTTGACTGTGATCTACGAGGTGACTTCCCATATTTAGTGGTGTCCGTGGCACGAGATCTGCTTGGGTTACACAGAAACTTATGAAACTGCCTGTAGCCTGGTGCTTGTGATGGTACCCTTGACACTTTTAGTTGTTTGCTCTGCCTGCTTTCGGTTCGCGATCGATTTTGTTCTCTGTTTGGGGTAGTTGTAGCTGTTTTCACACCTAATACTGTCTCAGACACTATCATTCTACTAGAATTTGATTGAGTTTCAACCATCCCTGCTTTACTACACTGCATCTCTACCTCGTTCATTAAGTCTAGTAAGCACATGCCTGGGGTGTACGCGATTGTCTTGGCGATCTTAAGGGTCTTTTCAGGTAATTTACACAAGGCAGCTATATAACCAATGATGTCCACGACAAGGTCTGGGGACATCTTTCCATCTCCTGTTATCCAGCTTGAGTTTTCTAAGGTAGCTAATAAAATCCTTTTGATCATGGAGACATCAGCAGTTATTTCACTGAGCACATGATTTGTAGTGTGCTCCCTTACAAGATCTACAATCTTATGTAATTCTGGGATTATACCTGAAAGAAGTTCATACCTCCAGAAAATTTCTTCAAAAATTCAGTTTTAAATTCATCATATGTCTTAGCCTTGAGGAGCCTATCTGACCTTATTAAATCGCTTGCTGGGCATCTTTCCTGGCTTATGCAAGAGGAAAAAATAGCAATTTTCTCTTGTTCATCTTTGATATGTCGTTTGATGTAGATTTGTTCGCACTGATTGACCAATGAAATGATGTCAATACGATCTTTCTATGTGCCAGAGAATTTTGGGGCAATTTTTTCTTCATGATAAACAAATATCTGAGCTTGATCTGTGGTGTTCATTTTCACTGGTTGCTCTGTTGGTTTAACTTGGACTTGTTTATCGTTGTGTGAGGGGATGGTGGAAAAGGATTTGCCGGAGCGATGAACCCTGTTAAGTATATTTTCATAGGTATGCAAGTCAGAGACAAAGTCCTCACTTGCTACGTCAGAGGGGGTTTGTCACTCATCATCTAGAACTGACGTATTTGTTTCTTGATCTTTAGTTTGTGTTGAGGTTTGTACAATGGGTGTGTTGCCTTGGTGCTCTCCTAATTGTGTATCATCTGGTATTAACATGGGTGGGGGCGAAAATATCCCTGTCATATCACTTAGGTAAAAAGAACTCATGTTGCTAAGGTATGGTGTTATGAAATACGTCTTTTGTTTATGTCCTTACTAAATAGATGAGTAAATGAGTTGTAATAAATGATAGATAGTGAGTGTATAAGTGTAAATATAGAAATAAGTAAAGGGGTTGAATATACCTAATTCTAGCACTGAGAAGAAATGAGTTTGTATAATTACACCCACTTGATACAGATCGGAGAGGAGTGTCGACTCAACTGTCGATCTCGGAAAATAAATGCAGGGATGAATGAATATCTCCTCTCAATAATTCTAGGGCTGTGTTGATGGACGATATTACTCAGGAAATTCCATGGCCTGGTGCATGTAGTGGTTAACAGCTGTAGTCACGGGCATATCTCATCATAGAACGTCGAATTTCCAACTCAGTACTGTGGAAATAAATGAGTATGAGTAGGAGCTATGTGAATAATGAGTAATGAGTAGTGGATGAGAAGTGCCTGGTGTCAGTCACACGTTGATTGGCGTGGCGTTGTCTCAGCAAATACACATGGTGACGTCGGCTTCCCACACTGGTAGCTGTGGTGAGTAACTGAGTAGTGATGTGTAACCCAGGTGAGGAAAGGTGAGTAAGATGCGTTATAAATGTGGCTCTGGTGTTTTTCTGTGTGTCTTGACCTCTCCATCAGCGATTGAGGTAGGCGGGAGAGAGTGTTGTTTTTTTTGTGCTTGTTGCTCTGGTCTTTCTTTTCCTTTACTTACTTTGTTTTTTTTTTATTTTTCTTGTTGCTGCTTGAAGTTGCGTGAAGATTATAGAGTTGTCTTGTAGACTTCTTAAATGTAGTTAATCGTAGAGCTTGTTGATCCTCATTCGTAACTCGTCGTTGCTACTGTTGTCATATAAAGGACTTTGTAGTTACTTGTAGAGAAGTTATATATATATTAGACTTGTGGACGAGCGGTTGTTATACTTGAGTTTTTGTAAGTAGATAACCTTGGTTCTCTTTGTCTTGCAATGACAGGAGAGGTAAAGAATAGTATGGGACTATTTTTATTTGTCTTGGAAATATTAACAAGTCTCTCACACACGAGTGAAGTTAGGTAGAGTCCCTGGCTCCCTCTCTCTGTCTCTCTCTCAAGTTGCTAAGCCCTTCTCCTTGCGACCTGTCTGTTCTATGGCTAGCTTCCTTCTGAGCTCTTTCCTAAATTCTGGTGAAACAGGAGTCGTATCACGTGTGTTCCCTGTGATTGGAAAGTTCTAGAAGCCTGTGTGTGAGTATGTGTGAATGTGTGTTCACCTGGTGATCGCTGACCAACTAACTGCATCATCTCCTGACTCCTACTTCCTAGTCTGTCGTCAGCTTTTCCTCAGTGTAACTTGCAAGATCATTTCCCATTCCCAGGCTCGCATAGAGCTGTCTATCTATCTATTTATCTATCTATCTATTATGATTTGTAATTATAATATGGACTCATAACGTATGCTCGGTCCACACAGCTGAAGGACCTCCGACAGCAGTTATCATTGACACATGCTAATCAATTAGTACATAATATTGATTATAATATTGTATACATATAATATTTATAGTAAATAGTGATTATTCAGTAATATTACATTTTAAACAAGTTGTATACATATTTGAATCAATGCATTAAAAGTAAATTATTTAACTGTAATACAGTATGTACTTGGGTTATTGTAGTGAAATGCATACATGCAAGAAAAAAAAAAGTTTAAAATTAAGATTATGGTAAGAGTTATTAATATATCATTTAAAGATAATGGTACTGGTATGCCATACATGGGTCATTCTTCTTTGTATATATATATATATATATATATATATATATATATATATATATATATATATATATATATATATAATTAATACTCTATACAAAATATGTACACTTCATTCAGGGGGGTTAACTTGGATGTTAACTCTCCCCCCACTAAATAATGACTCCAAATTAGTAATTCTTGCATGCATTCTGTGCATTGCGAACAGCAGTACTGCAACTACAATGCAGACGATTATAAAGACAGTAGGTGCTGGGCTATACACATAATATGGGTTGAACATACTCAAACTCAAATCTTCCCAGGGCTTCATTGTTTCATTGAGCAGTTGCATAGTTTCAAACTTAGGTGAAGTCAACTTAATACTTGTGCTCATGTTTAAGTTCATATCAGGCAGTGGGTGGAAATGTTTGTGTGTATGATGCCATCTGCCCCTCTCCCGGTGACGACTCGAGGTGCCTGGAACCACTGTCTGACTCTCTTCTTCTTCATTTCTGCAACATTCGCGGCCTTTCATCTAACTTTCGCTCTGTTGAGCACCACCTCTCCTCCTCTAAACCTCACCTTCTTTTTCTAACGGAGACTCAGCTGTCTGAGGCAACTGACAGCAAACCCTTTTCTGTATCCTCCTACTTTCTCTATACTCATTTCAAAGCCAAAGGTGGCTGTTTTGTATACATACGCAACGACTTATCTTGCTCTCGTGTTCCTGAACTTGATTCTTCTGAATTCTCCGCTCTCTGGCTTCGGCTTTCCTGTCATTCTCTGACTAAATATATCTGTGCTGTTTACTTATCCCCTAATTCTACTGACTATCAAAAATTCTTCGACTATCTTACTTCTACGATGGAACACATTCTGTCCATTTCTCCTTTCTCTGAAATCTCCATTCTTGGAGATTTCAATGTTCACCACCACCTTTGGCTCTCCTCTCCTTTCACGGATCCACCTGGTGAACAAGCCTACATCTTTTCTATCCTTAATGACCTAGAGCAGCTTGTACAGCACCCTACCCGTATCCCTGACCGCCTTGGAGAGAGCTCCAACATACTTGACCTCTTCCTCACAACTAATCCTTCTGCTTACTCTGTTAATCTTTTCTCTCCGTTGGGCTCCTCCGATCACAACCTTATTACCTTAACCTGTCCTATTGCTCCAGTACGGCCTGCGGACCCTCCAGGGAAACGTCGTCTCTGGCATTTTGGAGCTGCGGACTGGGAGGCCCTCAGGCAGTACTTCTTTGATTTTCCCTGGAATGATTATTGCTTCCATGGCCGTGAGCCATCTGAGTGTGCCTTGCGCATTATGGAGGTTATTCTCTCGGGCATGGAAGCATACATTCCTTTCTCATATCCTTTGACTAACGCAAGAAAGCCTTGGTTTAATCACGCTTGTTCTAATGCTGTCCGCAACAAGGAGAAGGCCTACAAAAGGTACCGGAGCCAACCCACCCCTGAATCACATCATCTTTACGTTTCTGCCCGGAATCGTGCTAAGTCTGTTCTTCGCTCTACTAAAAATAATTTCATCCATACTACATGCTCTCAACTCTCCAATTCGAATTCTTCCCGCTCCTTCTGGAACCTTGCCAATAATCTTTCTAACAACTTTACCTCATCATCCTTCCCTCCTCTTTTCTACTCTGATGGTTCTGTAGCTATTTCTTCTACTGATAAAGCAGATCTCTTCGCACAGACTTTCTCCTCCAATTCCACCTTAGACGATTCCGGTGCTGTTCCTCCATCACTTCCCCCCTCTGACTTCCTCATGGCTGACATTAAAATTTCTTCAGTTGATGTATTTTCTGCCATTACTGGCCTCAGTACTAACAAGGCATATGGGCCTGATGGGGTCCCTCCTGTTGTTCTCAAAAACTGTGCTTCTGTGCTTACACCCTGCCTAGGCAAACTATTTCGCCTTTGTCTGTCAACTTGTACCTTTCCTTCTTGCTGGAAGTTTGCTCTCATTCAGCCAGTCCCAAAGAAGGATGACCACTCCCAACCCTCCAACTATCGTCCAATTGCTTTAACGTCCTGTATTTCAAAAGTTTTCGAGTCAATTCTTAATAAAAAAATTTTAAGGCATCTTTCCTATCACAACCTTCTTTCCGATCGTCAGTATGGGTTCCGTCAGGGACGCTCCACTGGCGATCTTCTCACCTACCTTTCAGACTCCTGGTCATCCTCCTTTCGGGACTTTGGCGAAAGCTTTGCCATTGCACTTGACATCTCAAAGGCTTTCGATCGAGTCTGGCACAAATCTTTAATATCCAAACTGCCCTCCTACGGTTTCTATCCTTCTATCGGTACCCTCATCGCTAGCTTCCTTTCTGGTCGTTCTATACCTGCTGTCGTAGACGGCCATCGTTCTTCTCCTAGATCTATCAACAGTGGTGTTCCTCAGGGCTCTGTCCTATCACCAACTCTCTTCCTTTTATTCATCAATGATCTTCTAAGCTGTACATCTAACCCTATCCACTCATACGCTGATGACTCCACCCTTCACCTTTCCATTCGGTTCCCACAACGCCCATCTCAACAGTTACTTCAAGAAACAAGGGATGAGGCTATGGCACACCTAATGTCTGACTTGGCTCATATCTCTGACTGGGGTAAAAATAATATGGTTGTCTTCAATGCTTCTAAGACTCAGTTCTTACACCTATCAACCCGACAAAATCTTCCACAGGTATACCCACTAATGTTTAATAATATTCAGATTAATCCTGCATCATCCTTGAACATGCTTGGGGTTTCATTTACTCGGGACTTATCTTGGAAAGATCATATTACATCTCTTGTAAAATCTGCTTCCAAGAGATTGGGTGTGCTAAGCCGACTTCGCTCTTTCTTTACCCCTGCACAATTGTTGACTCTATACAGGGGTTTTATCCGCCCCTGTGTGGAGTACAACTCTCATGTGTGGGGAGGCTCCCCACATACAGCTCTTCTCAATAGGGTGGAGTCAAAGGCTTTACGTCTCATTAACTCTCCTCCTCTTACTGACTCCCTTCAACCTCTGTCTCTTCGCCGCACTGTTGCATCTTTATCTCTTTTCTATCGCTACTTTAATGGTCACTGCTCCTCTGAACTGTCTGCTTGCATTCCTCCACCTCTACGACGGGCGCGTAGCACCCGTCTGGCAGCAAACTCTCATCCCTTTTCTGTCCAACTCTCTAATGCAAGAGTTAACCGTTACTCCCAGTCTTTCATTCATGCAACAGGTCAGCTCTGGAACTGTCTCCCTCTGTCTGTATTTCCTCCTGCCTATGATCTCCAGTCTTTCAAACGCAGTGTGTCCAGGCATCTCAAAATGATCGGATCTTGAATTTAGCTCTCTATTGTATTTTGTTTTTCTCTTGGAGGGAACTGTTACTGCGGGCTCATGGCCTTTGGTTCCTTCTTCCTCGCATTAAAAAAAAAAAAAAAAAAAAATACCGCACAGTAGTCTGGTGCTATGTATAATCCTGATGCTGATGTATGAGATGGTGGTATATCTGGACAGACTATGTAAACTGATGTGATATGAGGGAAATAAAAAAACTGTGAGTGTCCAATACGTTGATGGTGTACAAGTTTATCTGGAGCAAAAGTGAAGTTGCAATGATGATGAATATTGTCATTTCTGATGATACCATGTCACAAGGGACTGTATCAGTATGATGAAATGTGAAAATGTACGCAGGACAAAGATGAACAGTATGTAAGGATGTGCGGCACTTTCGTTCAATGGTTGATTCACTTGCGAAAGTGACAATGTCCCGTCTCTTGGAGACCATGATGAGTTCGGTGTCTGTGTTGATGTTGATGATGACCAAAGTGTTGTTATTTTTAGAGGGGAAGGGGTGTATTTGCTATACTGTGAACAGGTCTTCAGTTATGAATGGTACATGAACTACTACTGATGTTGGTGTTAGTGTTGCTTCTAAATATGGGTAATATTGCATGAATTCCCTACTGCGGAACAACGGCTTCAATTTATGTTTATGTATGCCTTGACTAACTATCTGACGTAGCTCATGAACTGGGAGTAAGTCAATTGTGGTCTTGCCATCACCAGCATTCGAAATTCCTTGCATAAGTGCCCTGAAACGATCTCCAGTGTTCTCTAATTGTAGTAGAATCGTGTCAATATGTTCTGTGATGATGGAGAAGTGTTGGAAAAGTGTAACGTTTCCCTCCATTTCATTTATTTTATCTACACTCTCGAGAGCTATGTTTTCTGCTTTTTTCAAATTTTTCACAATTGTCTTCATTGCTGAGTTCTGTCCTGTGATGAATTTATCTTGGTATGTTAGTACCTGAGCTATCTTATTAAATTTGTTGTTTATTTCTTTAAGGTCATCCTCTGTAGCCAATCCAAAGATGTTTCCAAGAACTGCGCCACCCAGGTCGAACAAACCGCGCTTTTGGCGAGTACGTGTGATGTTGTTCCTGTCGCTCAGTACCTCCGTTCCATAAGATGGGAGATCTTGGATCATGATGAGCATAGTTGACTTTGCCTGTTCTAGTTTCCATTTCGCTAACTTTACCATTTCATTCATTTCCTTGGTGTTATGTGCTTGTGAAACATAATTTCCTATCATGAAGTCCAGAGTTCGCATCGGCGTCGCAAGTCTGTCTAGATAAGTAGGTAATTCATACAAGTAATCTAGACTTATTTCAGTACTCATGACGTCCTTAACGATTGTAGTCGTGGCCGTTGGAGCTATGAGGCATCCTTGTCGTACTATGTGTTAGGGGTCTAAGTGCGCATACCCTCTTGCTATGTAGAGGAGAATCCATAGCATATGTCCGTTCATCGTAACCTACCGAAAAAAAAAAAAAATCTATTAATTTCCTAATATGGTCATGCTGTGGTCGATGATAGTGATGATGTGCGTTACGGTTGATTGTTATTTCATTTATAGAAGGAGTTTAAATCGATATTTAATTCTCGTAAATGATGTTCTGTAGATTTGATTGGAACAGTTGCACCTATGTTCGATTGTTTGGTATATGACCTTAATTTCTTTTTGTAATCATTGTTGTTTTCTTGCTTGGTTTCCTGAGGTACGTTCGCCTGTTCGGTTGTATCCGAGGCTGAATAATTATGGGATAATTCCCCTGAAACTCGTTTTAAATGGTCAATATGAACTTGTTTCTCCTCGCCACTTGAAAGTGACTTAATTAAAACTTTATTTGCTTTTATGTTAATTACTCTGTATGAGCCCTCAAATTTTGGGGATAATTTATTGTCTCTCGTATGAATGACACCGTAAACAATGTCTCCTAAGCTGATAGGTGAATCTCTTGCCTTCTTGTTAAATGCCTCCGTCATTTCTTCCTTGGACATCGTTAATTGTTTTTGACTCTTTTGTGAATGTCCTGGAATTCACGTAAAAGGAGTTTAGAGTAATCATCGTAATTGTATATAGGCATGCTGTCACCTTCTAGGAGCTCATATGGTAATTTTTTATCTGTGCCATATATAATGAAATGTGGTGTGTCACCTATGGAGTTATTTATAGATCCATTAATTGAGGCTTCTACTCTGGGAATCCAATCATCCCAGCTTGCATAATTTTCACTGAGAATGTGTCGTAGCACATCTAATACCTTTTTATTTTGTCTTTCTACCAACCCATTCGATGCTGGGTGATAGGCTAAAACGTTAACCTTTTTGATGTTGTATTGTTTACATATTTCTTATAAGATCTCAGAATTAAATTCTCCTCCATTATCACTTATTAGTACCTTTGGGGTAGTAAAGCGACATATTACATTATCTGTTATTGCCTTTGCTACTGTCTCTGCTGTCTTATCTTTAATTGGAGCTAAAATGACATAACGGGAAAAATGATCCGTTGCTACGAATAAGTATAGGTTATTATTGTGTGATAATGGCGTCTTGAGTAAATCAACAGCGACAACGTCCCATGGTTGATGTGGTACAGGGTAATTACCCATCGGTGCAGGTGTGATTGGGTATCCTTTGTGTTTCGCACATGATTCGCATTTGTCTATATGATTGTTTATATCTTTTCGTAATGATGGCCAGTAATATAACAGCTGGGCTTGGTTGAATGTCTTATCCTTTCCAGGATGTCCTGCATGTGGGCTGTCGTGTATCAATCGTAATACTTGGGGTATCATGTCATTAGGTACTACCAACTGGTTAGTATTTCTTTGGTATTTTGGTTGTTTAGAGTTAATTTTGTATAATGTATTATTGACCATTGTGAATTGTTCAAGTGGGATATGTAGTTTGGGTATTTGTATGTCATCTCCACTTTCTAACTTGTATATAACTTTAGACCATATTGGGTCAAGTCTTTGTGCCTTTGCGATATCCTCGTGGTTTGGGATATTTCCTTTGAGATCTAACTCTGCGACCTGAACTGTGTTCGGGTTCCTAGATAATGCGTCAGCTACTATGTTCATTTTACCTTGTATATAATGAATTTGTACATTGTAGTTTTCAACTGTACATTTCCATCTTGCTCTCCTCCCAGAAAGGAGTTTTTCTAACCCCTACACCGCGGGCATGTTTACCGATGTTTTGCGTGTGCCACGGGGTTATTCGGGCTCCGACAGACTCTCAAAAAATATTTGCCAAAAATCAGTTATTAGTCCTAGAATATTAAAATTATATATGCTTATGGCACATACCTTCAGCTTTCTCCTGGAATGTTTGTTGAGCCTTCGTCAGTTACCATAGGACTTGTGGAGACCTCTGAAGTTGGGTAACGAAGTCTCCACTTTACACTTCCCGACAACCCGTAATATGATTACCACAGCCAGATATTAACACTATAAACACTACTCTATGATTTTCAAGTAGTTTGGGATCCATACTCCAAAAAAAAAAAAAACACTGTGAAAGCAATGAAAATTATGAGCGCGTCTGACCGCCACACTTGCGCTAGTTCGCTGTTGGTACTCTGTCATTTATTATTCATAAAACCCCTCACACTTTATATTTCTATTACTATATAACACTTATATATATCTACAGTCTTTATTCATAAGTTTCCTTCAGTAGTATTAGTTTATTGTCACTGTAGGGATTCAATTTCTTTCAGTAAAATACGTAGCATTCACTTTCTCGTCCTGTATACTGGCATTGAGAGTGAATGTCACTTTCATCTTCACTCTCATAACTCATAGTATTCAGACATGCTATAGTGAAACTTTCACTTTCATTACTCCTAGGGGATATACTCGTATTCTTATAATGCTACTCATTTACGTTTCTATTTACGTTCTCTATTTTATTTACGTTATTTACATTTCTATTTTATTTACACTGTGTTATGCACTGTCACTTGAAGTAACTTATAAAACTATTTTCCATTGTTCACGTATATTTACATTCATTACTTTCACTTGCTGTTTACACATTATTTACACATTATTTACAATTCCACTTGCACTGTTTTACTCAATAGAAAGATCGTAGTCACTCTTTTATCAATTGTCAGCCCTTTACCTCTTTCCACACGAGGTTTAGTAGGGGGTAAAGGTCACAGGGCCCTTTGCATGGGGGTGAAAAAAGGCCCTGAAGTCAGCAAGAGGATGAGCCGTACCTCCTCTTCGGAAGATGAGAGAGAGAACTGATAAAGGAGGGCCGGCCCGGGTTGAGGCCTACTTAGGGGTTATTCAGTACTACCAACGTAGCTCTTGAAACAGCTATGTATTTCACTGAAATAATTGGCAGGAAATCTAGACAATATTATTATAAATTAGGTAGATCCAGGTGAATGTAAATATCACTTAGGCTTCTCCCTTCCCTCCTTATATGTATATTTATTACGAAAATAGATTATATGGCATATTTCAAGGGGAAAAAAACAGCAAAAATTAGCAAGCGAGTGCACGTGAGGTGTTGTCAGGTGATAATTAGCCAATTCCAGGTGTATGGCACTCTCACTTACTTTATTTCTTTCTTGTATATATTATTTGGTATAAGAATAGGGCATAGGGCTTATTTCAATGGATGAAATCAGTGAAAAATTCCAGGGAAGATTTACTTAGCGTAGCACGGCCGGGCAGGTGAGAGGATAGTGTAATGGAGGGGGGGTAGGGAGGGGAGTCAAGAACGGGGAGAAATGGCTAAATTGTCAACAATGGATGGGAGTACAGATGAGATTAGGAGTGCTGACTAGTGTTGGACATTGGCAGTACTGATAGATGATACAAGCCCCCACTTGGAAGCTCGGGTGAATTCAAAATAACACAGAATCACAAAAGCGACGCCCTGCGGTATGATCCCTTGCTCCCAAGCGTCACGAAAGTGATGCCCCGCGGTTAAGGGGTTAAACATACCCACCAGTGGTTTATGGTCGGTGAATAAGTGGATTTCGTAACCATATACCAAATCTCGAAACTTTTGTAATGCAAAAACAACTGCAAGTGCCTCTAAGTCTGTAGTGCAATAATTTTTCTCTGCACCTCTTTTTTGTCTGCTGGCAAATGCAATTGGTTGATTCTTTCCTCTTTTATCTTCCTGCATCAGTACATCCCCTAATCCTTTAACTGATGCGTCTGTACAAATAAGATTTAATGATTTTGTGTAATCTGGATATGCTAAACAAGGTGCATTTGTTAGTTTAATTTGTAGATTGTTAAATGCCCTTTTTTGTTCTTCTTCCCATTGGAGTACAGCATCTTTTTTGAGTAGTTGGAATAGAGGAAAGGCTACATGAGAGAAATGTGGTACGAATGACCTATAGTGCCCAGCCAGACCTAAAAATTGTCTAACTTCGTCAGTCGTAGTGGGTTCAGGAAAATCTCTCACTGCCTGTATTTTGTCATCAGTGGTGTGAATACCATCAGAACTTAATTTGTGGCCTAAGAAATTTATTTCCTTAAAGCAAAATTTGCATTTAGAAAGTTTAATTTTTAAACCAGCATCACTAAGCTTTTGTAAGAGTAAGTCTAATTTCCTAAGATGATCCTTAATATTCTTCGTTTCGATTATAATATCGTCAAGATAAACAAATATTCCTTGTCCTAAAATTCCGGACAATAAGTAATTCATAAGACGCTGGAATGTGCCTGGGGCTGTCCTCAGTCCCATTGGCATTCTTCTATATTGATAATGGCCTCTGTTTGTTGAAAAGGCAGTGTATTTACGTGACTCCTTAGATACCGGAATCTGATAATAGTCGTTTAGGAGATCGATGGTCGAGAATATATTATTCTCAGGACCAATATTCTGTAGAACATCGCTTAGCAATGGCATGGGAAATCTGTCTGGGATTGTGTGATTATTTAGTTTATGGTAATCTACTAATGCACGCATTTCTCCATTTCGTTTGGGCACGAAGAATAAGGGAGCATTCCACAGGGAGACTGAAGGCTCAATAATTCCAAGTTTTAACATTTCATCGACATACTGATTTGCAAGTGTATGTTGGGAGTGTGGTATGCGGTAAGCTGGTACGAAAATTGGTGGTGTTTCTGGGTGCACATTGATCATGTGATTAATCAAGTTAGTACACCCTAATTGTTCTCCGAGCAATGCTACGGTGTCCCTGTGTGTTTCCAGCAGGGTTAACAAATCACTTTCTTCATCAAATTCACCTGAGTGAATTAAATTCTCTTTTATTCTTTCTCTATCTGTAGATTTTATCTCACTTGTCACTCCAGCTATAACTATTTCCTTCACAGGGGCGGGACATTTTTCAATATTAACTATGCAAGTTCCCTTTTTCAACTGAACTTCCCCATTCATGTGATTAATTATGAATATCTGAGTTTGCCCTTCGTCGTTCGTATGACATAATGCATTTTCTACTGACAATCCCTTTACTTTACATAATTCTTCTAAGACAAGAACAGTACTATTTCGTAATTTGCTCTTTATGGTAACCTTCATGTATGAATTAGGTGGTATAACTAAATCATTAGTGAGATGGGCTGGAAAAATTGATAAATCAGTATTGTTATCTGGGTCACTAATTCTGGAGGATGGGGTTGGTGGTGGGAGTGGATCTATACACTCATCTGTTTGTGTATGTTTGTTTAGGCCTTTAATATTACCAATTCTTTTTGGCTCACTTCTACCAATCGGTGAGGGCTCTGAAATTATTTCCTCTATGAATTCATTGTCAAAGTCTATTCCATTCATTTGTGGGAGTATGGTTATGTTCTCAGCTCTCATGGATCTTAAGCCCAGTAACATATGAGCTTTAATTGCTAAGTTTTCAACGATATAGAAAAATGCAGGGAATGGTCTTGTTTCTGTGAAACTGATATTTAATCTTATCATACCTTTCACTGTAATCTCTTGTCCATCTACTGTGTATAAATCTAAATCAGCTTCATCCAGAAAAGTTACTTTCTTTTTATTTTTAAGAATTCTATTTAGTTCTTCATGTGTTATTAAGTTCACTGGAGAGCCTGTATCTAAAAATAAGGAAACGTTTTGATCCTCACATACAGCTGGTATCAAGATACACTCATTTCCCAACATGCCTCCTATGTGAAGTTTAGACTTGTTTTTCTTTACGTTTGTTCGTTTTTTGTCATGACTTGGTCTTCCCCCAATTTGAACATAGACACAATTTTTTCTACTGTTTTGCAATCACTGGTCCAGTGCCCTTGGTATCTATGATGCCTACAGTAAGGACCAAATCCTTGTGTCTTTTGTTTGTCCTTTTTTGCCTTGATAAAGCATTCATACCTTGTGTGTCCTGGTTTTGCACAATAATGACATAGAATGGACCTATCCCTTGACTGTGACCTACGATGTGATTTCCCATAAGAAATGTTGTTTATGGCGCGAGACCTGCTCGGGCTGCGCGAAAACTTATGAAACTGCCTGTAGCAAGGCGTCTGTGAACGAGGCCTTGTCATGTTTGGTTGTTTGGTCTGCCTGCTTTCTGGTCGCGATTGATTTTGTTCTCTGTTTGGGGTCGGTGTAGATGTTTTCACAGCTGATACTGTCTCAGGTACCCTCATTCTACCAGAATGTGCATGTGTGTCTACCATACCTGCTTTACTGCACTGCATCTCTACCTCGTTCATTAAGTCTAGCAAGCACATTCCTGGGGTGTACGCGATCGTCTTGGCGATCTTAAGGGTCCTATCAGGTAATTTACACAAGGCAGCTACATAACCAATGATGTCCACAACGAGGTCTGGGGACATCTTTCCATCATCTGTTATCCAATGAGAATTTTCCAAAGTAACTAACAATGTTCTCTTGATTGTGGAGACATCAGCAGTTATTTCACTGAGCACATGGTTTGTAGTGTGTTCCCTTACAAGATCTACAATTATATGTAATTCTGGAATTATACCTGGCAAGAAGTTCATACCTCCAGAAAATTTCTTCAAAAATTCAGTTTTAAATTCATCATATGTCCTAGCACGATGGAGCTTGTCTGAGCTAAGCAAATTGCTTGCTGGACATCTTTCCTGACTTATGCAAGATGAAAAAATAGCAATTTTCTCTTGTTCATCTAGTATGTGGTGCTTGATGAACATTTGTTCGCACTGACTAATGAAATGACATCAATGCGATCTTTGTCTGTGCCAGAGAATTTTGGGGCAGTTTTATCCTTGTGATACACAAACACTTGAGGTGTGGTTGTTAGATCAGCGGTATTTGTTTCTTGATTCATTTTCACTGTTTGCTCTGTTAAATCAACTTGGACGTGTTTATCGTTGTGTGAGGAAATGGTGGAATATGTACGACCGGACCAGTGAACCCTGTTAAGTATATTGGCATACGTGGGCAAGTCAGCGACAAAGTCCGCCCTTCCTACGTCAGAGGGGATTTCCCACGCATCATCTGAAACTGCCGTATTTGTTTCTCGATCTTTAGTGTGTGGTGAGGTTTGTACAAGGGGTGGGTTGCCTTGGGGCTCTGTTAATTGTGAGCCTGTTGTTGTGGCAAATTGTGTGTCATCTGGTGTGTTGCCTTGGGGCTCTCTTAATTGTGAGTGTTGTAGTGGCAAATTGTGTGTCATCTGGTATTAACGTGGGTGGTGGCGAAAATATTCCTGTCATTAAGATATGGTGTTATGAAATACGCCTCTTGTTTATTTATGTCCTAACAAAATAGATGAGTAAATAAGTTGAAATAAATGATAGATAGTGATTGTATAAGTGTATATATGGAAATAAGTAAAAAAAAAGTTGAATATAGCTAATTTTAGTACTGAGAAGAAATGAGTAAGTATAATTTCACCCACTTGATACAGATCGTAGAGGTGTGTCGATACAAAAGTCGATCTCGGAAGAAAAATGCAGGTTTGATTGAAGATCTCTTGATAATTCTAGTGGTGTGTTGATGGACGATATTACTCAGGAAATTCCACGACCTGGTGCTTGTGGTGGTTAACAGCTGTCCCAGGCAAACCTCAGCATAGAATTTCCAACTCAACTGTGAAAATAAATGAGTATGAGTAGGAGCTATGTGAATAATGATTAATGAGTAGTGGGTGAGAGGTGCCTGGTGTCAGTCACACGTTGCTTGGCATGGCACACTCGTGTTGTGATGTCATCTCAGCACATGGTGACGTCGGCTTCCCACACTGGTAGCTGTGGTGAGTAAATGAGTAGCGATGAGTAACTTGAGTGAAGATGAGTGAGTAAGATGAGTTGTGAATATGGACTTGGTATTTGCTTCATCGTCTTGATCTCTTGACTCCTGTGTCAGCATCGGGGGTTGGGTGGATGTAGCAGAGAGAGGAGGGTGAGGTCTGGTGGTTATGAGGTATGAGTCGTGTCTCACTCTTCGTTTGTTTGTTTTGTTTTTCTTTGTCGATGTTTTCTCGGTCCTTTTCTCTTGTGATTTACTCGTTGTAGGATGAAGACTGCCGCTACTTGTAGGTGCGTGTAGAAGATTATACAGACGACTCGTAGAGTTGTTACTTGTAGTTGATTGTAGATGGTTGTAGTTCGCTGGTACGTAGTAGAAGTTGCAAGATTGTTTGTATCAATATATTGTTAAACTACTTGCAAGGCGTCCTGTGACGTCTTCACCTCTACATCAGCGTGATGATCGGGGAGACGGAGGGGGCTGGTTGGAGAGAATACTATCAGGAGCTGGTTGTGAGAGGTATTCTTGTTTTCAATCTTGATATTTTGTAGGAATTCACTGTTGATTCGTAGACGAGGTTCGTATATGTTCGCTGCTACCAAATGTCATATAAAGGACTTTGTAGTTACTTGTAGAGAAGTTATATATATATTAGACTTGTGGACGAGCGGTTGTTATACTTGAGTTTTTGTAAGTAGATAATCTCGGTTCTCTTTGTCTTGCAATGACAGGAGAGGTAAAGAATAGTATGAGACTATTTTTATTTGTCTTGGAAATATTAACAAGTCTCTCACACACGAGTGAAGTTAGGTAGAGTCCCTGTCTCCCTCTCTCTGTCTCTCTCTCAAGTTGCTAAGCCCTTCTCCCTGCGACCTGTCTGTTCTATGGCTAGCTTCCTTCTGAGCTCTCTTTCCTAAATTCTGGTGAAACAGGAGTCATATCACGTGTTTTCCCTGTGATTGGAAAGTTCTAGATGCCTGTGTGTGAGTATGTGTGTATGTGTGTTCACCTGGTGATCGCTGACCAACTAACTGCATCATCTCCTGACTCCTACTTCCTAGTCTGTCGTCAGCTTTTCCTCAGTGTAACTTGCAAGATCATTTCCCATTCCCAGGCTTGCATAGAGCTTTCTATCTATCTATTTATCTATCTATCTATTATGATTTGTAATTATAATATGGACTCATAACACTGTATGCTCGTAGACTCGTAGGCTCGTAGACTCGTAGGGTCGTAGACTCATAGACTCGTAAGCTCGTAGACTGCCACCATTTAATGTTAAAGCTTTGTAGCCAACATTTTTATATATGTAACTCTTAATTCTTGTAAGAGGTGAGTCTTGAGTTAATTGAAGAGCAAGTGGAGTTAGAGATGAATACAAGGAGTTGATCTTGATTTATTATCTTCAGAGAAAGTCTAAGTTGAGCAGCGTATGTAATATACAGAGACTTAATATACTAAGTAAGTCTACTTGGATCCCTCTTCCTATTCACTCTCTCCACTACCTGTCGGTTCTATAGCCTGTCTCCTTCTCTCCACCACCTGTCGATTCTAAGGCTAACCTCCTTCTGAGCTCTGCTTCCTAAATTCCTATTTTAGCAGGGGTCGTGTCACGTGGAATATACTGATGTGAAGTTTCTAGAAGCCTGTGTGTGAGTATGTGTGTATGTGTGTGTATGGTCACGAGGTGCTGCTCGTGTGCATTTCAAGCATTCCTTGAGTTAGAGTGTGTAAGCATGTTTACCATTGCTCGATTCTCGCTGACACACTACCTATCTCATCCCCTGACTTGCTGCTTCTATCTGTCTATCTATCTATTTATCTATCTATCTATCTATCTATTATGATTTGTAATTATAATATGGAGTCCTGACAATTAGTTACTTAACTGAAAAAGCATGTGGACTGGAAAGAGAGACAGACAATTAGGGAAATGAATGGGCGTTGTTGTGTTGATGTGGATATGTTAGAAAAAATTTGGAAACATGCTTCGGGATGTTCTGGTCATATGGAGAGAACAGAGACTGAAGTGGAGAGTATATACTAGTGAGGTGGAGGGTGGATGGGGGAGGGAGAGAGGGAGACCAAGAATGAAATGAACGGATTGGGTGGAGAGGTGTATGAAAGAGGGGTGTGTGGGTTGGAGAAATGGCACCTTGTTGATGAAAGACAGGGTGAAGAGGAAATGATTCATTTGTCTGTGGTCGCTCCTTACAGGATTAAGACATCTGGTAATAGATGGGTAGATAGATGCGATTCAAATGGGTAATGCCTTCCGGAAGAAGTGAAGATGAGGGATGAGAAGGGTGAAAAAAAAAAAAAAAAAAAAAGATGGAGCTGAGCGGGAGGAGGAGCAGGTGCTGAAGTGGAGGGAACAAAAACTAATTGTAATTACGAAGTGGATGTGGTTGAGAATGAAAGAGTGAGTGTAACAGTGATGTGTGTGTGTGTGTGTGTGTGTGTTTACACTATTTGAAGTAATATATGAAAATGTCTCGCCTACACAGTATAAAAATAAAAACACTATCGCATGCCATAAAACTGTTTGCGAGAAAAAAAAAATGAAAACCAGAAATGCAATATAACTCTTCCTTCGGCAAACATAAAATATGAGAGCAAAACCACAGGAGATTCATGCCTCCAAATGCAGCAGCTGTCAGCCCAGCTGAATTTAACTGACTACAAGCATGAATTCTGACTTCTGAATAAGCTTTTATCTGAAAAATAATTGTGAAATCCATCAAGGTCAAAGTATACTAAGAGAGGAGGACAATAAAGCTATTTTGGTTTAAGTGCACGGACACAAGACTGCTCTGGACTTTTTTTTTTTTTTACATGAAAAACATCAGTTCTCTCCTTTAACTTGTATATCGCTTTGCACAAATAACACACACACACACACACACACACACACACACACACACACACACACACACACACACTATGCTGTCTCCTTGGCCATTATTCTCGTCGGTTAAGAAGCTCCTTGTCACCTCTTCCTAAACAGTTTATTTTAAGATTTACCATTCCTGTACCTTCTGTGCGTTAATTGTATGAAGAATGGCGGTGTTACGATGATTTAAATAACACCGAAGACGATACCATGGTGTAATACACAAAATAATTCGTTTGGGAAGAGGTGCCAGGCAACCTCCTTAACCGACAGGAATGCGGCCCATTGCCCTTCCTTCAATACAAACTCGAGTCACGACAAACAACTGAACGTAAATGTGTTTGTGAAAATCGCAGCTGATGATGAGCAGTGTCCTTGGGCCGCATTAAGAAGCAAAATCGCATCTCTTTCTTACTGACTTTTGTATGCATTTGTCACTTTACTATTCTCTTGTATGATTTCTCTCAAAACTGTTTTTTATTTAAGAATAATAAATAACATAAAAGAGAAACGCATATTAAAAGGTATTATAATAAATTGTATCACTAAGAGAGACGTGATATAAGCTTACCGTACCTCTAGATGGTCCTATTTTCTATATCAGCCACGGTGATCATATGTCAGCGACAATCAGCGCCAAGACTAATCTTTGTAACTAAGCATCAAGTGTGAAAGATACGAGGCTTATTATAAGAGATGTGTTTTAGAGTATGAATGCCAGCTTCTGGGCGCGAGTGAATGTATCAAAATTTTCTCCGGCACAGTTGTACAGGGACTTTTTCATGTTAAAAACTACCTTTTGTAATATTCATATGCCTGGAGAATATTTTGTAAACAAATGGAGGAGCACATACCTGTGTTCTGTGTGGTGTGGGCATATACATAAATATATAAATGTTGCCTACATGTTGTCTACGTATGTATATCAATTTCTATCTATCGATCTGTCTATCTATCTATCTATCTATCTATCTATCTATCTATATATATGTGTGTGTGTGTGTGTGTGTGTGTGTGTGTGTGTGTGTGTGCGCGCGCGTAATTCGCTGGGTCGGTCAGGATCACGTGAAGGTCGTGATCGCCAGCTTTTTACCCTCCCGGAAGAGAGCTGAGAACTCATACTGTCCGATCTGCGGGCATGGCTGTGACCTTCACACATCCATCCCTTTGCTCAAAAGAGGACAGTAACCACCGGCTTCATCAGGGAAACTTTCCGAAACCTGATCAAGGCGCGAACCTCTGTCAACTAGATGGTAATGGAAAGCATTACGACTGAGCCAGCGAGCAGTGTGTGTGTGTGTGTGTGTGTGTGTGTGTGTGTGTGTGTGTGTGTGTGTGAGAGAGAGAGAGAGAGAGAGAGAGAGAGAGAGAGAGAGAGAGAGAGAGACAGACAGACAGACAGACAGACAGACAGACAGAGACAGACAGACAGACAGAGGTTTCTTTATTGTATCAAATTTTTTAAGGAAAAATGTTTGAAGGAGTTGAGAGATCTTTCAGACGTGTGTCTGAGAAGGAAAGGGAATGACTGGTGGGAGAAATGGGGCAGGAGAAGCATCAATGACGAGGAGCTGTGAAATATAAAGAAATTGCTCATTAAATCGTTTCATATGGAAAGTGTCTAAAAGAGTGATGGAATGGGAGGATAGAGTTTAGTAATGTAGCTGAGAAATGAATGCAGACAACATGACTGAAATACCTGTGTGGAGGAGTCCTTTACTGAGCAAAACGTTAGCACTGTCGAGTGTTTCAAGTGGCTTGACACAGCTCGACAAAAGAAAGCAGTGCTAGTCAGTAAAGGACTCGTCCTTACATGGGGATATATGTAAATGGAGATAGACAGGGAGCCTGGCATCGGGTTCGAAACACTCTGCCATTGTGCATTCCTCCACCAGAAATCTCTCTGACTCCAATCTAAACCAAGATGACTTTTCATAGTGAATTATAGCGTAGGAACTGCGACAATCGGCGAGGGAATTCCTTCTGCGGCATGAGCATCACGCATGGGTATTTGATGATGAACCCATCTAATTGGATAAGGTAAGGTCTACCGTGCGTTTTTTTTTTTTTTTCCACCGAAAAGATGTCGAGGAATGGCGATTGTGTACAGTGTACTAGGGGACGAAAGATCTGGAGCTTATGGACACTTTAGTTGTCAACACCAGTTCTGAAGTTCCTATTGCTCATAGATGGTAATTAAAATACAGCCGTAATGTTACTTCTCTGGTAGAGACACTGCTTCAGATGCTGTTATTCCGAACTGACAGCGACAGTCTACAAGGAAGATGTGCCTCTGCTTTCAGATTATGGCGAACTGTCCTATCGTCGCTGTTTGATAATTTTTCTCCGATTTTCAAAACACTGTTAAGTACATCCAAAACGAAAACTAAAATGTGCATCAGATAACAGTGGATGACCCTTTGAAGATCAAGTAATGATAGTCAAATTACTCAAACAGATGGGAAAAGAATCGTATCGGCCTTCTTCATGAACTTATCACTGGCAAACCGGTGTCGACCTGACACCATTAAAGCAGCTTCATTTACAGACGAAACTTCAGCAGAGAGACAGCTTCCTTGGAGTGGAAAACGTAATACAAAATAGAGATCATTTGAGAAGGAAAAAGGAACTATAGTAGATTAAAGTAAAACGAGGCGTCGGTGAACAAATAGGAAGAAGTAAATGAGAGGAATCAAGATAGTCATATCACACATGAGAAAGAATCCACAACGTTGGAACAAAATTTTGCATTAAAAGATTTCACATACAAAGCTGTGAATGATCTTACATGAATACCCAAATGAAAATTCTC
Source organism: Coenobita brevimanus (assembly GCF_032717465.1). Classification (NCBI taxonomy): domain Eukaryota; kingdom Metazoa; phylum Arthropoda; class Malacostraca; order Decapoda; family Coenobitidae; genus Coenobita; species Coenobita brevimanus. Next base: position 5,217,658 of record NC_137031.1, read on the forward strand.
CTCACAGCTTTACGAAGATGAACAAACCTCATTGAAAAATAATGCAGATTAAAAATAAATTAAATCGGCTTCAGCATAACGTGTCTTCCCTTATTTTGGTGGCATTCTAAATATTCATGTTTTTTTTTTTTTCTAAAAACGCTACATTCTCCTATGTAGTTTCTTAAATTTATTCCGTTCTGATCGTATATTATGTTCTTCACCTGTTCATGATGCTGGTGAGGTATCCATTTATGCAGGTGCTCCTCTATAAAAGAGTTGCTCTGCTCATTGCTTATACTAATATCCCTCTGCCACTCTGCTATCTCCAGAAAAGAGGATTTTCTGCTACAGGAGGACGGAAACAGCAGGTTGTAGCCAATCGAGCTCACGTCCAGATGAGCCTGGGGTTCCAGCTACTACTATTATGACTACTCACTTATTCATACCATGATTATTCGTCTGCCCTCGTCCAGTCTTACCCAAGTAAGTCCTTTCACTTGACCTTTACCATCATTTATTTAACTTTCTATCTTAACTTTTGTCACCCTTGCATGTTTCGTGTCAATAATCCAGTTTAAATTTCATCCTCCCTTTTCTCAAGCCACTTCGCTCGCCTGGCCGGCCTTCTTCAATTACAATGTAGCAACTGCAACTTCAGGAAACGGCTCAGAGCTTAACGTCAGTCATCTGGGCGATATGTAAATAATGATTAACTAATGTGGTTATAAGCCCATAATGCAACAAAAATTAAACTGAGTATATGTGTGGCCGGCAGACAAAACAGCTGCTGTTCTAGCTTCTATTACGGCAGGAGTCCAAGAAAACACGTCACTGAAATCTGTTACACAGTATTTAGTTATTTTTTTCTTTTTATCTTATGATAAATCTTGACAGTCTTATCTCAGCGCATCATTTGCATCAGAATGGTCACAAACATCATGTGAATACTTTTATCTTCATATTGGTGCAGAACACGGTGATCAGTCTTTAAATATATGTATATATACCATTAGTAAAATAAAAAATCTACCTTTATCTAGATAATGAAGGTACATGTAAAGCGATACATAAAATATTCTGAAGTGGAAGATAATGAACATGAGGAAAATAGTCAAGCCAGGAGCCACTGTTGCATTATAAGGAGAGAGAAAGAAGGAACTGGGCGAGAATGTGAAATGAAGGGAAAAAAAAACATTGAGAGAATGGTTTCCGATGGTGTGAAATCCTAGTGTAGTAATGTAATGAAGGTGTACCAAGGACTGACACTGTGTTGGCATTGTGAATGTTGGTAATAGTGTTGTTGTTTGTGATATACTGCTACTTAGGACACAGGACGCACGATTCCGAAGTCCAGTAGTCAGTCTACCACGGACCAATAAAAGGTTCATCCCCAGCAGCTGTCAAACTCTACCCCTTGGGCAATAACATTGCATTGTGCTAAGCATATTACATTCGCTGTAGGAAGAAAAATTATAAGTAGTTCCTGGTTCTTTCATAACACCTTTTCCTTGGCGACTTATTTTGCACATTACACCCCAGCATCATCTTGTATGTTTTTGTTGCGTCTGGTTCAAATTATGTTAATCTGTAAGTACAAATAAGGCATCCAAGAGAAGGTTAATGTGTTAATATATGCAAAATTAATCACTGGGGAAGAAGCGTTACAAAGACTGGTGTAGTATTTACAATACAACCCATATCATCAGGGTTTTTGTGTGGGTGGTTTTATGATGCATCGCCTGTGGTGACTTGTAGTGATGCAGTTGGTAATGTTGGCAGTAAAGTTGGTTGTGAGGGCATCAGTGTGAAGTCTGCTGGTGATGGTGAATACATTACCAACTTTTGATGGAACGAGGAAATTAACACGTTCCCATCACAATTTTTAATTCAGGAATAACAAAAAAATGTATATTACCAACCTTGGCCTTAACTCTCGTCGGGTTCGGAAGCGTTTTAATATTTCATTCTAATTAATATATTTCTGCATATTGGACGTTAATAAATCTTTTCCGTACTATCCATGAAGCCAGTGTCAATAATAATAACACATGAAAATCAGGCAAGACGATAGTAAGAGGCAATATGCAAGATAAATCGTTAAGGAAGAGGTGCCAGGCAGCTTCCTCAACCGTGGAGCACCTGTGTAGACTCGAAGAAAGAATTATATCAATATTTGTCCCTTGTTACATTGTGAAACACTAAACGAAATGTTTGAGAATATTCTCCTATAGTTTCTGCTATATGCTTATCTTTGCTGTTCTTATCATTATTATCCTGAAAAGGAAATTAATATGACATATGAAATACACTACCTAGAAAGTAATGTTTGCCTAAGGAAAAAACGCGACCAGAAGCAACGCTCATGTGAAACCATCGATTACCTTGTGATGGATACTTTTATCATTGACTCCATAGTATGTTGCAAATCTCCTGCGGATACAGCATCTGCAGTTTTAATTTTGTCATCCTTTGTTAAATTCTGTGCCGAACTTGTTTCACTTACCTCCAAGAGGAAATTCGTAGTGTAGTCGGGAGGCCTAGACCCTCAAAAAAACTCTTGATAACATTAAATTTTATTGTTCAAAGCTGGCAACATGCTAGAATGTATCCCTATGGTATAAGGTTTTAGAAACACCTGGTTGCCAAATGGCACTTGACCTTTAAGGTCAAAGTTGGAGGTCAAAAAATCAAATAAAGTCAAATTTTGTGTTTTCCCTCTTTTGTCGTGTACTTCCAAATAATGTAAGGATTGGCAAGAAACACTGAGGAATTAATGAGATACAAGGGTTTCAGGCTGCAAAATGATAGGAAATTGTGAAGGAAATTAGTATTTAAAGTGCTCGTTACTCAGTTATGGATCGGATCACACACAAAGTAAAGATCCGTTCCTTTAACTTCACTTCTTCCCAGGGGTGTCATTTCAATTTTCCTTGGGGGGGGGGCATAGGCTATTTAGAAGGCCCCCCTACTCCCACCTCCCCACATGGGTGGGGTGGCGAGCGAGCATTTTGAAGTCACATGCAAAGCTATAGTTAGGGAATTAAAGAAGTAAACAAATATATATACTGTATATAATTATTTATTAAATCAATTACTTCCTCACACACACACACACACACACACACACACACACACACACACACACACACACACACACACACACACACACTAATGAATATTCTAGCATCGGCAAATCATCGAACTAACTCCGACTTCGAACCACAAAATAAAGTAAAACCATACTTTCGTGTACAACTCTATGTTAGTTTTATTTTTTGCAAAGCATGAATGTCACTTAAGTGTTCGTGACTTAGATTTGGCATACAGATTTTGTAAAAAAAAAAAAAAATGTTTACTTGCTTCTGATGCAACCCTGTCACCCCCCTACCGTCCCCTTCTTCCCCACGGTCTCACGGTACCTCACCGTCCCCCTGGATCTTCCGGACCACCTCCCACTTTGGGAACCACTGATTTAAATGAACTCAAGACTCCTTCCTACAGGTACGTACTTCCCAAGGCGAATAGAAGCTTTTAACGATACCCAGAATACAATAAATAAGGCAGCTCGATACTGAATTTAACTGAACAGCGGGCTAGGAACAAATTTACATTGACATCCTTTAGTATACCAAGTAAATTATTGTGATTATCACACACACACACACACACACACACACACACACACACACACACACACACACACACACACACACACACACACACACAAATGGTCCCGACGAATTTTCAAGTTGGGTGCTACGTGAATATGCAAAAGAGTCAAGCTGACAATATATTTAATATTCAAGGAATGCTTATATCAAGGTTGCTACCTGATATTTGAAAGAAAGCAAACATTGTTCCCCTATTCAAGAAAGGGAATGGACAAAATCCACTCAACTACCGACCAGGATCACTAACCAGTATTGTGAGTAAGATACTGGAAAAGCTGATAAGAAAAGTTTGGGTAAACCATCTAGAACACAATATGATAACAAAAAGGCAGTTCGGTTATAGAAAGGGAAAATCATGTGTTACTAATCCATTAAGCTACTATGATAGAGTTACAGAAACATTACAAGGAAGAGAAGGATGGGTGGGCAGAATCTATCTAGATTTCAAGAAAGCATTTGACAGAGTACCACACCAAAGACTTTTATGGAATCTGTACCACCAAGGAGGTATCCAAGGCAACCTGTACTGTTGGATGCAAGATTTTCTCAGAAAAGGGGAAATGAGAACGGTATTAAGGGGAAATTACTGATCATGGAGGGAAGTGACTAGCGGTGTTCCACAGGGTTCAGTGCTGGCACCAATTATGTTTTTTTTAAGTGTAAATGACACAGACAGCAACACTGAAAATGGAAGCTATCTATTATGTTTGCGAATGATGCAAAAATACAAAGGAAAAGTACTAACAGATTCTTGTAAAGAGCTGCAAGAGGAATTGAATAAGCTTGTTGAATGGAGCAATGGGCCTATATGGCAAATGGAATTTCATGTGGACAAGTGTCATGTATTATGTTTGGTAAAAGTGAGAAAAGACCAGATTGGGATTATAAGTTAGGAAGATCAACACTACAAATATCGGAATGGGAGAAGGACTTAGGAGTGATTATCAGTAACAGACCATCTCCAGCTGATCACATCAGTGAGAAGGTACGCATAATGTATACACTGCTTTGCTAATATGAGAATAGCATTCACATATAAAAATGAAGAGATGCTGAGAAAGATAAGAACACCATTCTTCAGACCAATCCTGGAGTATCCATCAGTAGGCTGGAATCCTTATCTCAAAAAACACATAGATAAGATTGAAAAAGTTCAAGGGGCTGCAACAAGTTGGGTACAAAGCTTAAAAGATCTAAGATACGAAGAAAGACTAGAAAAACTGAATCTACCAACACTACAGGAGAGAAGGAAAAAAGGCGACATGATTATACTATATAAATGATCTCAGGGAAAGAGAAAATAGATATAAATGAATATATAACCTATGGGGAAGCATCAGCAAGAGGACACAGCAAGAAATTAAATGGACAGAGAGACGATAAAGACGTAAGGAAATTCAGTTTCCCAAATAGGGCAATTGATCAGTGGAATGCACTACCAAATGAAGTAGTGTGTGCCAAAACTATTCATAAATTTAAAGATATGTATGATAAAAATGGTTTAATACACGGGACAGTACGAGCTTGACTCATTCCTGTAAAGATACAATTAGGTAAGAACAGTTAGGTAAGCACACACACACACACACACACACACACACACACACACACACACACACACACACACACACACACACACACACACACACACACACACACACACACACGATCTATTTCACTCAAAACGTACTGAGGCTAAATACAATTTTATTTTTAATTTCTCACTGTTAATCTTATATATAATTTTTTTCATTATTTGTAGTTGATTTGGGGGCCCCTCAGAAAGCTTTGGGGGGGCCAGAGCCCCCCGCTGCCCCCTCCCCCAAATGACGCCCTTGTTAGGGTGCTGTACAAGCTGCACAAGGTCAATAAGGATAGAAAAGATGTAGGCTTGTACACCAGGTGGATCAGTGAAAGGAGAGGAGAGCCAATGGTGATGGTGAACACTGAAATCTCCTAGAATGGAGATTTCAGAGAAAGGTGAAACGGATAGGATGTGTTCCATTACAGAAGTAAGATAGTCGAAGAATTTTTCATAGTCAGTAGAATTTGGGGATAAGTAAACAGCGTAGATATATTTAGTCAGAGAATGACAGAAAACCCGAAGCCAGAGGGCAGAGAATTCAGAAGACTCAAGTTCATGAACACGAGAGCAATGTACGTCGTTGCGTACATATACACAACAGCCACCTTTTGTTGTTGTGTATATGTACGCAACGACTTTGAAATTAGTATAGAGAAAGTAGGAGGATACAGAAAAAGGTTTGCTATCAGTTGCCTCAGACAGCTGAGTCTCAGTTCAGAACACAAGGTGAGATTCAGAGGAGGAGATGTGGTGCTCAACAGAGAGAAAGTTAGAGGAAAGACAGCGAATGTTGCAGAAATGAAGAAGTGTTAGACACTGGTTCCAGGCAGCTGTATCTATATCTATATATCTATCTATCTATCTATCTATCTATCTACCTATCTATATATCTATCTATCAATATGTAAATATATATATATATATATGTATATATATATATATATATATATATATATATATATATATATATATATATATATATATATGTCTATCTGTCTATCTCTATCTATCTATCTATCTATTTCTACCTATCTATCTATTTCTCTCTCTCTCTCTCTCTCTCTCTCTCTCTACTGATATATATATATAGATCTATCTATATATTGATATATAGAAATACATATATATATATAGATATATATATACAGTATAATCAATTGCAACTCAACTGCTGAACGAAGGCCTACCTTAGCCTTCTCCACGAATTCCTTCACTGACTCTCTGCCAGGTGTTGGTTGCAGACTTCCCTATCTCCACCTTCTCAATGGCCCTTTTCTGCTCCTTTTGCAAGTCTCTTGGTTTCCAGTCAGTCAGCCTCTCTCTCTATCCATTATCTCATTTTTGCAAATTGACCTGCCCATTTTATATATATATATATATATATATATATATATATATATATATATATATATATATATATATATATATATATATATATATATATATATATATATAGTATCATCATCATCAGCCGTTTGAGTATCCACTGCAGGACCGGCCTATCCTGACCGAAGTCAGGACGATACAGCCAATGTATATACCAAGTGATTTAGGCTGTCTGGTAGAGATTGTAAGTAGGGTGAGAAGTGCTTGTAATTGTAGTGTTGGAGTGGCTTTGGATGTGTGTATAGTCTGTGAACCAAGTGTAATCTGCCCGTGCAAGCCGACTGGGTGCAAGCATACTTTATAGTAAGCAACACTGGTTCAACCACAGCAACGCTTGTGTCCGCCAATGCAGTACGTGGCCGAGTGAACACTCCCAAAGTTTATTATCCTAGCAGGGCGAGTGAACACTCCCAAAGTTTATTATCCTAGCAGGGCGCGAACCCTGGTTCACCCGTGTACGAAACGCACACTCTACCACTGTACGACAGAGGCTCATATATATATATATATATATATATATATATATATATATATATATATATATATATATATATATATATATATATATATATATATATAAATACTTAAGACATTACTGCACTGTACTCAGATGGAGTGTACTAATGACTTAAAAATTAAATCGTTCTCCGTTATTTTTTTTTTATTTTATTTTTTTTAATGTAATGTTAAACAAAAGCAGTAACACATATTCCAATAACATTAACTTTTCTTCTTGGGCAACCGAAAAGTTCAACTCCCGTAGCCCCTTGGGGTGCAAGAACAATATTTTGGGAATCGCTGCGGCGATGATGGAGTTCTCTCATACTTTGTCATTCTTGTATTCAATTGGTCAGACCTGGAAATTTCTTTTTCTTTATGACTTTTCATCAGCCTATGGCCTCCACTTTTTTACACGTAATGTGTACTTGCATCTCGAAATGTTGGGAACTTCATTTTGACTCTTTCTTTCTTTCAATTTCTTTGTAAAGGACAGTGTACTGAGTTGTTTAAACCTTCGTTTCATTCTTTTTGCATTAAAAGTAGTGTGAAACAAGTTTTGGATCTTTAAGGTGCGGTAAATGCTGTAAGGGCAAAGTAGGCAAGAACGGCTTTTGTTGAATTACGACACGAGCAATATTACTGGTTGATAGAGTCATCTGATGCATATCACCATCAGCAGGATGTAGGACATGCTGAGAACTTTTTACAGTACTGGAGTTAACCACCTTTATACATACTTGATCTTTGTCACACCCTTGGGCAGATGCACAATCTCTTCCTAACAAGGTTCGAAAAGTGAAATAATCAGTCTCTCTCTCTCTCTCTCTCTCTCTCTCTCTCTCTCTCTCTCTAGCAACCACATAAACCAGTATGGCTACTGCAACAGCCTTATTATGTCGGCAGCATTTCAGAAATGACTGATGCGATTCGAGTTACAACAAATTTCTTTGTGATAATCACTGAAATCCCATTCCTATGTTGACTGGACGATCTTTCATGGACGTTATAACTCATCCTTATCTCATCCATAAATACGTAATGGGGACAAAACAAACTCCTCCCGTTCCAAACATGTGTTAGAACTTTGAGTAGTTGTCGGTGTGTGACAACAGTGGCATTCATGATGGTGATAACATCATTTATAGGTATGTGTTATAGATTACAATAGTTTTGTCTGGTGTTACGCAGTGTATTGATTTGGCGAAGATATCATGTGTGACAACTCACTGCCCGTAGAGATGACTCTAAAATGGCAACAATAGTGATAAATGTGTACATTTTAAGTGATAAAAATAAACTCCAGCACCCATATCATGGCAATGGTTGTAATCACAGTGTACGAGTGAATAAATTCTTCAGTCAGTGTTTATTGTTATTGTCACGGTATTTAATTAGCAAGTGGTGCCAGGCACAACAAACCTCTCCGGCAGCATTGTTATTACTGTTAAATGCAGACTCGTTTCTGCCATTTAGCGTCAGTGCACAATTAAAATCCATGCTCTTGCATTTGACCTTTCAAGGTCACTCAAAGTCAAAGGTCATGCTGACAAATGAAAGGCCATATGAGACTTCCTATGTCTTGGTAATTGTAAATATCTCTATCTTCAACGAATCTCAAGTTATAGCTCCCTGAATATGCATGACCTTGAGTTTGACTTTTCAAGGTCACTTACAGTCAAAGGTCAAGGTTGAAAATCCATATGGGATTTCCTATATGATGACAGAAGTAAATATCTCTCTATCTTCAACCAGTTTCGAGTTATAGCCCCCTGAATATCCGTGACCTTGAGTTTGACCTTTCAAGGTCATTCAAGGTCAAAGGTCTAGGTACCAAATGAAAGCCCATATTACGAGTTCCTATATGTTCCAACGGTAAACATCTCTATCTTCAAGCAATTTCAAGTTATAGCCCTCAGAATATCCGTGATCTTGATTTTGACCTTTGAAGTTCACTCGATTATCTCCAAAATTTAATCACTCTCTTTTGGGACCAGTGCCCACATATACTGAAAGTTTCTTGTAATTTCATTCAGTCGTTTTTCCGTAATACTGCTAACAAGTAAAGAAATTCGACCATAAACAATACCTCGCGGACTCTGTCCGGGGGAGGTAATTAAAGTAACGAAACTAAAATGTATGCTGCAAGTAAAACGATTAATGAAGCCTAGAGCAGATATATTCATATTCACCTCTATCACATTCACATGTAGATGAGAGAAAAAAGTGTACCAGAATATATCTGACATTATTTTACCATGTTACTGTCAGCACATCTCTCATATTTTTTTTTTTCCTTTTAAAATGAGACAGTTATATTCAGCTAAGAGTGATTCATAGGAACATAAGAGTGTTAATAGTGTCACAGTTAACCTTCTCAGATACTTTATTCTTTATAACGCCAGGAGACTTTCTTCACCAAAGAGTAAATCCTAAGAGGCCTGAGGGTGTTAATACTGTCACTGTGAACCATGGTATGGTCAGACGATTTCTGGTACATTATTCAAGCTAACCCAGACGATTTTATTCATCCAGGAATAGCTGTTGTTGCTGTTGTTGTAGCTTAACCTAGGTCCGTCTTACTGATCAGACCCGTCCATCGCAGGTAAACTGCTGCCTCCATGTGGTCGTCCCATATGTTGCTTAAGTCCCGTCCACACTAGGGGCCATACAGTGCGCTTTGTTGCTTTCGTGTCTTCTTGCCCAACTTTGGTTTTCGTGCCGCGGAGGGTCTGTGCCACCTGCTTGTGGCAAATCTGGCCCAGGGGCATTTCATGGTGACAGTGCACATCACGATGCCCTCAGTAGCCGTCTGGCTTCTGATGAGACCAATTTCTGCTTGCATCACATCTTTTTCCTATTCTTTTTCATTTTGGCACACCATTGTGCCACAACGCTCCACAGCACAGTCTCATGAACTGCAGCTGCGTTGGTAACCCTCCTCCTCCTCTCTCAGCTCAACGGTAACTAGCACGCACTGCCCGTTGTACTAGTGTGGACATCACCAGCCTTAGCAAAACGAGCTGGGCAACATGACGAGCAACAGAGCGCGCGGCATGACCCTCAGTGCCCAACCTGAATCTAAACTGCTAACTGAGGAGGGCTGGGTGATGTAATGATCTCAACCTAGATTGGTGTGTTCGATCAGCTCTGTTTAATAGGAGCTTGAGTGTTAATTCTATTACTGTTAACCGTCTCATGAGCATTACATAACTAATATACTATTACAGCTATTTTTAGGCGATTTTATTCAACTGAGCATTAGTTTAAGAGCCTGAGAGTGTTAATACTGTCATCATCAACTGTCCCACGTTGGGAACAACTCTAATATGTTATTCCGTCTAGTATAATTTTATCTAGCTATGAGTGTGTTACAGTAGTTTAAGAGTGATCACCTACACCTAAACTCGATGCCTGTGTTCCTTGCACCAAAAAAAAAAAAAATAAAAAAAATAAAAATAAATAAATAGCGGTGGCCCTTCATGAAATACTCAAAAATAAACTCATCCAGTATTAGTGTTTACGATAACTAGCTGTAAAAAAAAAAAAAAAAAAAAAAAAAAAACATAGGACTGCATCCATTTTCGTGTGTAGTAATTGGTTCTCCCTTGTATGGAGGCAATGTCGTAACAAAACAAAAGTAATTAGAATGCGGAAACAACACGAGATGCAAGTTTACAAGGCAAGAATCATCGAATAGCCAGGCCCTGCAAGCATGGCATTTCATTTTCTCAAGCATAAAACACATTAAACACCTCCAACACAAGCAGAGATATTCCATAATTATAGAAAAAATTAATGAAATTACTAATACAGATTAAAAACAACTTTCAGAAAAATCACAGTCCGACAACTTTTATGAACTTCAGGCATCATGAACAATGACTGAAATAAAAAGTAAATTTATCTATCAAATCAATTCACACCATTTATATCGAATCAGTTTCAGTTCGGTTAAACTCATTTGAAACATTCTTTTCCTCAACTCCTGTTCAGTTTTATATTCACCTAATTTTCCAGTCTAATCCATGTCAGTTCGTAACTGACACCATGTCTGTCGGTACCTGTTTTGTCATGTACGTGAATCCTAATCATCCCAATTATTTTCTAGAGGGAAATATGTGTAGGATGACGATGACAATGATGATACATGTAAAGACCGGACATTGGTTCACTACCACTTTATCATTTCCAGTTTTAATCCACTTCTAATGAAATAAATGCGCATTAAATCCAACTCGGTTCAGTTTATTTATAGATTTAAAAAGAAACATTAATTCAACTTCATCTCAAATCATGCCATTTTCAGTCGCAATTCAGTCCAGTTATTTTTAACAAAAATTGAATTAGTTGGTCTGTTCTGTCTTTCCAGTAAATTTACTTAATATTCATATGAGACACATGGTTTTAGAAAAAAACAATATAATCTGTTATTGTAGTGTTTTCCAAACTCTGAATCATGATAACCTCGTAACTTCCCATTATTCTAACAGCACCTCCCTCTACCACATTGTTTCCAAGATCGATGTGAATAATAATAAGAATAATAATAATAATAATAATGATGATGATAATAATAATAATAAAAACTACTTTCTGTTTCTAGTTTTCACTCTGAAATTTTGCTCATCACTTTTGACGTGGCGGTTAAAGGAGTTAAAGATAAAGAATGCTTTATTTTTTCCCAGCTGGGCTTTGCATGCGAAAGTTTCATTTTTCCCAGCTGGGCTTTGCATGCCAAGGTTTCATTCTTTCCACTTTGTTCGGTGCTTTTAGCTTCATAAGATTAATTGATGTCAAAAAATAAGATGAAACAGTAAAGTATTTTTATCATTGACTTGAAAACCATTAAGCAACAACAAAAAATAGATAAATAAATAAATAAAAACAGAAGGAAATAATATACTTACCATTATGCCGAGAGTGTTACAACTGAACTGAAAACGTTTGATGCATATGTGATGACGTCCGCACGTGTTGAAATGCTCTGGAGAATCATTAACTATAGACTGGAATTTTTTTACCGTCTTTATCAATATATACGAACTACAAAAATTACGAAATGCTACCAAAAGAGGGTTAAGTTCTTGAATTACAATGCCAGAGAGAAATGACAATGGAAATCTCATACTGTTCTAAAGAAGTCCGAACATATTTTGAAATCCGTCTCAAATCTTTTACAAAGGGGCTGCTCCCTGCTTGCCCATAGTACTCTCTCCAGTGAGGCGGTATCTGGAAGTACGTACTTGCCTGTTTCCAATGCTGTAGAAACGCGAGGCTTTGAACGTCTCAAGACAATCTTTTATTATCGACCAACAAAGGATTTCTTTAACAGTGCCGATAATAATTTTACTTTTGACTGCAAACCTCACTATAGCCTATGCTGGTAGATGGGATGAGTGGAGGTAGATTAAGTGGATCTAGTGTGAGTGGAGGCGTGCCTACCTGGTCCTAAAGAACAGGACGAGACATGAGTCATTATTTGCTGCAGATAATAAGATGGCGAAGGATGCCAAATTTCTGTATATCCCTGATGCAGAAGTCAACCAAGATGCGAAACTTTATTACTCGTAATTGGCCACAGATCATGAGATGTCCCAAGAACCAAGAGGTAAATTCAGGATACAAATGTCAGCCAAGATACTAACTTGATCATTCGTAATTGGATGCTGATAACGAGTGTCCAAACATGCTCACAGCCACTTCTCCCTCCCTCCTCCCCCCCCTTCCTGCCAATCCTTATCTCTCAACATCACCACCCCCACTCATTTCGTCCATCACCTGTTACTTGTTCTTTGTTTTCCTCAGCGCTTTCCACAAGAACCAAATTCTTCTTGCCTCCCACTCCTTCCTTCCCTACTCACTTTTTTTTTTTTTTTTTACTTCTCATCCTCTCCCTCCCTTCTCTCCTTCTTTTTCCACCAAAACTTTCCTTACAACTCCACTTCCCACTCCATCCACTCCTGACTTATCCGCTCCACTCAAATCCTCCACATCACTCCACCTGTCTTACCTCCTCCCCACGACTATGTGTACCCACTTCCTCCTCCCTCGCCCCCTCTCTGTCTTTTTACACTTATTTTTGCCCCCAGTCGCTGAACACCTTCATCATACTCCTCTTCCTTTGCTCACTTAGTCATGTATTTATACCCACTCACATTCACTCACTCGCTTCAAACACACACACACACACACACACACACACACACACACACACACACACACACAGTTTTTGGCTCACCACTCATGGATTCAGTCACTCACTCATTCACTCCCAACAACTCACTCGCTTCCCACTAACACACTCATTTACTCAGTTAACAACTCACTCCCCACTCCGTCACTCAGTCATCCACTCCCCACTCCCTCACTCAGTCACCCACTCCCCACTCCTTCACTCAGTCACCCACTCCCCACTCCGTCAGTCAGTCGCTCATTTTTCCAATTACTTGTTGACTCATTCGTTCACTCACTTGCTTTTTATTTCCTTACTCAATAACTCACTCCCCGCTCATTCACTCAATCACCACTCACTGAATCATTCAGTACTATCTCATTCATTAACTCCACAGTTGCTCAATAGCTTTCAACTCATTTACTCTTTTTCCATTCATTCACTCATTCCCAGTGCACTCACTCATTCATTCACTCACTGTCAGTCATGCAGTTACTTACTCACTTCCTACTCAGTAACTACGGTATCTCACTCTTCACTCACTAACCCATTCCTCACTCACGCACTCACTCCATGTTACTAATTTACTCATTTGCTCTCCATTCACTGACTTGCTCCACATTCACTCACTGACTTTTTTCCCACTTATTCACTCACTTACGAGTGACTTACTTATTCACTTACAAACTTGTTCTCCATTAACTCATACACACAATTACTCACTCATTCGCTTCCCACTCTGTCACTTATTCACTCGCTCACTCATGCTCAGCTCAATCACTCACTGACTTCCCATGTTCTCATTCACTCACTCATTCACTCCCCCCATACTCATTCTTTCACTCACTCTCTCAGCATTCACTCTTTTACTCCCTACGACTTCACTCACTTCCCACTCACACACGCCACACACATTCACTCCCTCACAGTTTTGAACAGTTTGAAATAATGGATCAACCTTACAGAAAAATGCCCGGGTGAACTTTAATGACCCAGGCCGCTACTGGCCATACGATACTCGCTGCCCCCCATCACAGCAGACAACACACCCATCCCATCTCGGCCAGATCCAATACATGACTTGCGACACTGGCAGGAAACACTTATTGCCCGGATGGAGAGGCAAGGAATCGATACCACACTCTTAATGCCAGTTTGTTTCAGCCTGTGAAGAGCTAAGCCAGTCTGACGAAGTGTTGAAGATAATATAGAGAGAAGGACAGAGAGGTCTTGTGAAAGAAATGTGAGATGTAACCGTGATGAACATTTTATGTCAGAGAGAGAGAGAGAGAGAGAGAGAGAGAGAATGTAGAAGTACACAAAACTGCGTACGATAAAAGAAAGAAGATCGGGAGGAGTGGAATCAAGCCTTCACTAACACCTTCGCTCTTGTGTGCTTTCGCAAACTCAGTAATGTTAGCTGGTGGGAAAAAGAATAAAATATGAATGACAACCTTCGACTGTAGGGGAAAAACGGTGGCGATCATCATCCTTTCACTTGATAGTGTGCTGCCTACTTCTTCCTTCATCTTTATCATTCTTTGTGTGTGTGTGTGTGTGTGTGTGTGTGTGTGTGTGTGTGTGTGTGTGTGTGTGTGTGTGTGTGTACTCTCTTCCCATTTCTCACTTCGTTTCTGTCATTTTTATTGCTCTTCTTTCCACTTTTTTGGCTCTACACTGAGTGACACGCCTAATGGTTCCCTGTAACCTGGGAAGCCATTCAAAAAGCAAGGTGGTAACCATAAGGCCAAATAGTGGGATGATGTGGTGCCTACTGGTTCCCCTGTTAATTGGGTGGAGACACAGATGTGGCGTCCATCGTGGAACCAAACCTCCGCACACTTACCCGCGCCTCGCCGTGGCGAGGCCCTGTCTACCACAATGAAACAGGGGTTTGCTGTACGGAAAGACTCTGCAGCGGTGGTTGCCTTCCTGTGGTTGATGAGTCTGCCCTGCCAGACAGACGGGTATTACTCAGCAACAACAAAAACAACAACGGGCTTAGTTAACTTATAGGCACCATATAATATATTGACCTATGGGGTTTGGGGAGGGTAACTCAGCCTTCATCCTGTTACCCCTACCGACATATCCACAGTTTTCAAGATAAAAGAAAAAAAAAATATTTATTTTTATATATATGTTGAAGCAGGTCACGATTACCCTAGAAAAGGGTGAGTTAGGGAGAACAGCCGCTACTCCTACCCACAGAAAAAAAAAAAAAAAAAAATCGCCACCTACCTAACCCAGGCAACGGCAGGTGGCGCTGGTAGTATGGGAAATATTTGCTAAGGAAGATGTGCCGGGGAGCCTCCTTTGTCCACTGGAAGGCGATCCCAGGATTCATTTAATCGGCCGGACTTAGTGGATTTTACTGCTTGACGGCTGCAGGGAACAATGTAGTTTTATGTAAATATTCATTCATTTAATCAATGCAGCGTGCATTTTCAGAAAACTCTGTAGATTTGCTATGTTTTGCATCGTACATATATTAATCTCTTCGTGAAATATGGATTTTTAAAATTCACTTAATGGTATTAGTATTTTCTCATTAATGCATATTCACTTTACGTAGCATCTGTTCGCTTTACGCACTCTGTGTTCGCACATTAAAAAGATCCTCATTTACTTCCCTCATTAACTTCTTGGATTCATTTGCTAAAAGGTTTCTGATTCATTTCTTACTTTCTCCAGGATAGAGCTATTAATATAATAAATGTGCTACGTTAAAATGCACTGAGGTATATTTTATCAATTACTTCTTACGATGTCGATATGTCTGCCTTATCGCAGTTACTGAAAGACGATATTATTCAACTTCTTAATGGTCTCCCTGAAAGACAAAGCTAAAACGTCCTAATTTGTCCTCCATCTATAACTACCGGTATATTATCTTTATTCCAGATACTTTCATCTCTGCATCTTGAATGCTGAGTTGTAACAGCAGATTAATGCTACATTATGTTACAAGTCACGAGTAAGTGATATGGCATGGATATTGTTGTTTTTTTATTAAACCCAGTCCGTCTGGCCAAGTAGACCCATCAACCACTGGCAAGCAACCACCCCTCCAGAGCCATCCCATACTGTGCACCAACGTTCCCTTATGGCTGACAGCGTCTCGCTATAGCGAGGCGCAGGGATTAGTGTGGAGATTTGGTTCCTGGATGGATGCCGCATTTGCCTCTCTCCACCCAGTTAAAAGGTGTACCGTAGATGGCTCTACTTGACCCCATTATTCGGGTATAGGCCACCATCCAGCACTGCAAATGACAACCAGAGTTACTTGCAACTATTGTGCTTGCCACTCAGTGTAGAGTCACCTGAACTGGACAGAAGAGTAACGGAAGTGACAAGAAGGAAAGGAAGAAGTGGGAAGAGAGGAGAGCAGACACAGAGAATGAATGAGAAAGGAAAAGGAAGAAGTAGGTAGCATTACATCAAGTGACTGGATGATGATCACCATCACCTACCACCTTGGAAAGGATGCAAAACCACAAAGTGGTTTCCTTCTAGCACTGATAGGCTCCAGGAGCATGAAAAGTTGGTCAAGTTCTGACGAAAGTGCTATGGCCTATTATATATACTATTAGCAGGGGTACACAGCATTGCCCAGGTAAGAACCTATGATAGTGCATACCGGCATTACCTGGGACCCTGGACGGCCAGTTTCCTCTTTTCTGCTTTCTGGCATCCTACTGTCTTTTCACCATTGCCATCCCGTCTCCCTCCCTCATACTCCCCTCCCTTTCTATCGATGTTACTTTTTCACTTCATATAATTTTCACTTCATTAGAACTTTCCTCTTTCCATTGTTTTCATTTTCTTGCTCAACCTTTTTTTTAAATTAACTAATTT
The DNA here is from genome assembly GCF_032717465.1 of Coenobita brevimanus. Classification (NCBI taxonomy): domain Eukaryota; kingdom Metazoa; phylum Arthropoda; class Malacostraca; order Decapoda; family Coenobitidae; genus Coenobita; species Coenobita brevimanus. Next base: position 5,234,813 of record NC_137031.1, read on the forward strand.
ATTTTTTTTTTGTCTTCTCTGGTAATTTCCCTTCGACTCTACTTTGTAAATCCTTCTCCCACTTAAAATTTACGAATGCTGAAATATCCTGTAAAACCAAGGCAACACGTTTTTTCCTTAGCAAGAGTATATTTCTAAGCATTCTGTTCAGTTGCACACAAAGGTGATATGAATTACAATAAATTCAGTGTTGTAACACTTTTCCATATTCTCAAGAACTTTCAGTATACGGCATGAAATGTTTTTCAATGTGAATAACGGTTACTCATAGTATGTGTTTTATATCTCCACTCATTTAATTTCCGTTTGAAAATTGCATTACAGTTTTTCATGGACAACTCCAAAGCGCTGTGCTGACATCCTTACGGCTTAACAGTCTAATTTTTCCCTACGGGATGCTGTGGACTCGAGTCTCTTTTCTACTCCCTGTCCAGTGAAATAACCCAGGCCGCCTATTCTACATCAGATGAGACACAGTCTTGCTTTCTCGTACCTACTTCTGCTGAGAAAAAGGAAAGAAAGGTGTGACGTAAAGGAGAAGTGTCTTTCTTTACCTGTAACATCTTACTGTACTTCAGTCCACCAGATGATAACCTTGCTAAACATGTTCCCTTGCGTAATTTGTTTTTCTTGTCCAACCGAATCATCTGTCTCCACCCGAATTGTCGCCTCTTTCATCCTTCCGTAACATCACTCTACATATTAACTTTTTCAGCCTGAGGACGTATTATTTTTATATCCTTGTTATCTTTTGATGATTTTACAGAAATATGGACAGTCTTTCCAAAATTAAGTGTTTGCCACGGCCCTTATTAATCACTTTATTACCAGCACGCCTTCCCAAGTTCAGTATCATCTTCTGGAAACAGGAAGGATAAACTGCCAAAGAAACGTCGTAAATGTGAAGAAGTAAAGTTAGTAACGTAGCTATAATAATACGTGTAATGTTTTTCAGTTCTTCTTCCCGCCTCTCCTAACGTTCACATTACCGCTTTCCATCTTCTTTTTTTACGTTTTCCCTCATTATTTGTCCTTTACTTACGACGAATTTCTTGTCACAAATGTGGTATGTTTTTGCAGGAACGACAAGGAACTTCACGATCATCTAAATTTTTCGTATTTCTTGCATAAAAAATTCTTATTTATGAAAGAAAATTTTTCTAAGTTATTTCATAATCCAAAAAGACTAAATGGAGGACAGTGATGAACCTTTATCAATCGCGTTTCCTGCAAATTCAGGTCCTATTTACGACAAAGGGCTGATCCTAAATTCTTTTGTTTGCAGGAAGGACAAAGAATGAGGGTACTAGATCTTCAAGTCTCTTGTTTTTCCTACAAAATTAAATCCATGTTTAGACATAAAATTTGTCTTCCCTGCTACAATCCGGTGACATACTTTTGTCATTATGCTTTTTTAATGCAAGGAATAACGAACCAAAGGCATGAGGCAAACAAGATTGTTCCCTCCAACAAAAAAATATCAAGATAATAATCAAATTCAAGATCCGTTAATATCGAGATGCCTGGACACATTGCATTTAATAGACTGGAGATTATAGGCAGTAGGAAATTCAGACTGAGGAAGACAGTCCTAGAGTTGACCTGTTTCATACGAGTACATGAAGAACTGGGAGTAAAGGTTAACACTTTCATGAGAGACTTGGGCGGATAAAGGATGAGAGTTTGCTGATAGAAGGGTGTTATGAGCCCGCCGTAGTGAGGAAAGGATGCAAGCAGACAGTTCAAAGGAGCAGTGACCATCGAAATAGCCTTGTGTCAGACGAATTTACTCACAACATGGGAGGCCGCCTAATTAATAAAGGCTATAGCTAACCCTTTCATTTCGAAAAGTTCATCTTGGTCCCTTCAGTTCCATGACGTAGATTTCATTTATTCTTCCTACCTGCAGACGATTTTGTTGGGTTTGTGAGACCATTTACAGTATAATTACGAAGTAAGAAAGAGTGTCCATTATCCCTGTAAGGATTTTATATATCTCCGTAAGCTCAGTAATATCGCCTTAATGCAGCAAGAACAAATTAAAAGATGCGTCATGAGACTGGAGGGTTAAACCGAATTACATTCTCTGGGAAAGGCAAGGTTGAAATGAAAAGGGCGTCACTGTATCCAAGGGTTACGTATATTCCAGAATCCTGACCATGTCCTACCCGTTCATCTTCATTCCCCTCGTGTTCAGCTGTTTGTTTTTGTCTTCCCCTTGTAAGGCCCTACCAATATATGTGGCCATCATTTACCGTCCCTTTCTTTGCTTTCACTGCCCGTCCTCTCTTTCCTACGGCTCACTTCCTGCCAAAATCTTCTCCTCCTGGTTTTTCACCTTCTTTCCTTCCGTCGTTCACAACCCACCTTCCATATTGCCCCCTTCTTTCTCATTCTTTTTCCTCCCTCCTTTTGTTGCCATCGTTCCTCCTCCTTCCTTGCTTCTTTTCTTTCTTCGTCCACTCCCTTCCTTCAATCATCTTCGTCCGTTCCTTCATCCTCCTTCTTTCACTCCTTCCTTCACCCTTCTTCCATCATTCTTCCTTTATTTTTCCTTTATTCTCTTACCCTCCATTCTTCACCACATTCCTTCCTTCTTTCATCCTCCTACATTTCTTTACCCTCCTTCCTATGCGTCCCTTTCCTACATCCCTCCTTTATGCACACATCTTCTGTCATTCATTCCTTCGCATTCTCTATATCGTTTCATCATCCTCTCATCCTCACTCAGCTTCATATCATCACCCTTTCTTCTCAACACCTTTTCTCATGTAACAACTTCTCTAAGTGCTAGAGGGGGACGCCTTCACTTGGCTCTAAAAATTTAACAGAAGTTGTACAAACGTGCTTTAAATTCTCTCCATGTCTCTCAAAAGGTGGATGATGGACTGCAAAAGGGCAACTGGAGCCTGCCGAATACTGGGTTGACGTTAAGATTAGCCTGAGGCCACACCACCACCACCACCACCACCACCACCAAAAAAAAAAAAAAAAAAAAAAAAAAAAAATCCCTCTTGGAGAACGTAGTACATTAGTTTATCCCTGCTACCTGGAGGCTTTTTTCTTATAGTTTAATGTGAGAAAGACTTCTTGTGTACACGGATTACCGATGACAATGTATTACCCCTCTAATTCGAATTTTTTTTTTTTTTTAAACTAAGTAGTCACCTTGAGTTAGCAAGAAAGTAAGAGAAATCCCATAAATTCTCTGATGAAGCGTTAAGTGACATGGTTTTTAACTGCTCTGGTGAGATGGACATAATAATATGTGCAACATAACCAGAATAAAATGTCAAGTAGGCAACTAAAGGTCTAAGTAAGTACAGTTGACTCCTTGGTCCAGCATGCATTTCTATTGTTCGTTCAGCTCTGAGGTTCTTTTGACAAATCATTTGTTAACTGAAATAGTTTGGTGTTAGCTGACGAGGAGCTGTCCCAACTATGAGATGGAGCGTGGGTGAATAATGAAAAGATCCATCTCATACACTCTCCCTCTGTTAAATAAAATCAGTTGATATTAGATGGAATAGAATGCTGCAGTTATCCCTGCAGGAAACAGTTAATTTGGTGGGAAGTTTTGTACTTGGCAACATGATTTTTATAACTAAATGGCAATATATATATATATATATATATATATATATATATATATATATATATATATATATATATATATATATATATATATATATATATATCAGGGCGCATCAACCCCCTACGGGGTGGCCACAAACAAATCGCCTCCACGTCGGCCTGTCCCCCGCCATTTCACTGCCCTGCTCCCAACCCACGCCCCCCTCCCTCATATATCTCTCCGCTCCATCCCTCCATCTCATCCTCGGCCTCCCCTTCCCTCTCCCCCTCTCCACCTCACTCACAGACACTCCTCGTCAGTCTCTCACCCTCCATCCTCTCCACATGGCCAAACCACCTCAGTGTGTTCCTCCTAACGCTTCCTATCACATTCACATCCACACCACAACGCTCCTTTATATCCTCATTTGTCAGCCTGTCTCTCCCTGTGACTCTTAAATAACTCATTTCCATTGCTCTCACTCTTGACTTGTGTCCTTCCAACAACGTCCAAGCTTCACTTCCATAAGTTAGAGTTGGTATCACAATACTGTCATGTAGTAACACACACACACACACACACACACACACACACACACACACGCACACACACACACACACACACACACATATATATATATATATATATATATATATATATATATATGGTAGGTGGTGGCGACCATCATCCACTCACTTGATGTAGTGCTGCCTACTTCTTCCTTAGCATTTATCATTCTTTTTCTGTGCCTGTCGTCCTCTCTTCCTATTTCTCTCATCTCTCTTGTCACTTACTGCTTTTCTTTCCTTTACAGGTGGCTTTACATTGAGTGACAAGCCAAATGGTTTCCTGTAAGCCAAGAAACCATTTACAACGCTGGGTGGTAACCATATAACCAAATCATACGTGTTCCCTACGTGTCAGCAAGTGGGTTGGTGGAGGGTTAGTGCCCCTCCCCGTAAAACAAATAACTCAAAGTCAAATGGCCACCCCTTACGGGATTATGGCGTCTGGCTATATATATATATATATATATATATATATATATATATATATATATATATATATATATATATATATATATATATATATATATATATATATATATATATATATATATATATATATATATATATATATATATATATATATATATATATATATATATATATACACTGTATATATTGGCTGCTGCTCTTACTTAACTCTCTGAATGACTTACTACGTATTATTCTGACCCTCACAAGACGACTGAAAATGTTACAGAAAACCCACAACAACAGGAATGTTAATGGCCACCTATCTTAACCTTGAGGATGTTAATTACGAACATTGCGCTTCATTTAGACTGACAACAGGTGATTTTACTCAGCTCAGAAAGGGAGATCGAAGATGAGATCGAGGGGTAGGGTGGAGAGGTACACATGAGAGAGAAGAGTGAAATCTGAGAGAGAGCAGGCTAATGACGAAGGATAGGGCGACAACGAGTGATTCGTTTGAAAATACTCCCTTCAGTATTAAGGCGTCTGGCAGTGCTGTAGACAAAAACACATATATTAGGTAGAAAGATAGATTAGTCGAAATAAACTCTGCGGTCAAAGAGAGAATTATTGTAGGCAAAGTTTTAAGTCTTTCCCAACTTCCTGTTCTACACAGCCTTTTTTATCCCACTTCAACATCACCGCCTGAGACCCTTCATGTAGTGTTTATGTCAGGCTTTTAAAAAATAAAAATCCAGAACATTTTATGAGGCCATTCGTTGCCACGGAGGACTCCACAAAATCCACCGCATTTTATCTCCCGAATCCGCACAGGTGTGTAAGTTGAAAGCTGATGTTGGGGAGAACTGGGGCTCTGTTTTCACTGGCTCTCAGGCTTCAGTTTCTGGCCGTCTTCCTTTGCCGACATGTTTCAGTAACTTAGGGAATAGTTCACCATAGAAACCTAAATATTTTCCCTTCACTATCTACATTACACTGTATGCATATTACACATTACACTCTCACACTATCATTTTATATATATATATATATATATATATATATATATATATATATATATATATATATATATATATATATATATATATATATATATATATTCTTGGTAGGAAGGAAAAAAGAAACAACCGTAGTGAAGGGGTTAACCGCAGCACTAAGATGATATAGTTCATCACTACTTTCACGCAATTATTTTTAGCTTAGGGGAGACTCTTCCAACTTGCGGGGTCAGCTACAGCCTTCAGTAATGCCTACGGTACAAGAGATCTTTCCTGACCTGACAACACCCGTTTGAAAGCGACAAAAGCAAAACAAGTGAGGTCATCAGGCTGAAGGGATTAAGCACCTAGGAAGGGTTGCGTGCACAGTCATTCCCATCTTCTCACTCTCAGCCTTCTCTGTCTCCCATTCTCTGACGACAAGCCTTCCTTCCATGCCTGCCTGTCCTCTCCCTCTCCCTGTCAGTTTGTCTCCTCCGTCCCTACCTGCCTCTCATTTCCTTCCTACCTGACATTCCCTTCCTGTTCGTCTACCTCACTGCAGTGTTTTCTTTTTTCCACGCCATTACTACCATCCTTCCTCTCATTCCCCCAAGTTATGTATTTTGTCCCCTGCCGTTCTCTCTCTCTCTCTAGATAGATAGATAGATAGATAGACAGAGAGATAGACAGATAGACAGACAGATAGATAGACAAATACATAGCTAGACAGATAGATAGATAGATAGATAGATGGATAGAGAGATACGTAGAAAAATAGATAAATAGATGGATAGGTAGATAGATAGATAGATGGATAGATAGATACGTAGACAAATAGACAGATAGATGAATAGATAGATAGATAAATAAATAAATACACACACATTCGTCTTTTTTTTTTCACAAATCTATCGCTGTTTCCCTTCTTATATGTCGAGTCATTTGCATCACGCTATTACTTGTCTTTCAATTTTTCCTTACCAGTCTTAGCAACTCTTTTCAGTCCCACATACTTTCTCATCGTCTATCATATTTTCCTTTAGCCAATCCGCTCCGCAAATTTCTTTATATTTGCTCTTAATAATTGCTCCTATTTTCCTCTTAGTTTGTAACCCCACCAGACAACCACCTCCGCTTTTTCTGTCGCTCTCGCTTGTCTTTCCCCCTTTCTCGTCCACTGCCTTTTGTCTCCTCTCCTCCAAAGCCCCTCCAGTGTGGGGTCTTTCATAGTGATGTCCGACATATATACATTGAATCTCTTGTATTTCCACCACTCCCTTCCCTAGCTGCCTCCGATCCTACCATTCCCTCCTCGCCGTCCTGTTCACCCACGTTCTGAGCACTCAGGCATTGATGGTGGAAGGGCAAAGCGACAGAACGGCGTTGAGGGTGAGTGTGGTGCAATCAGGCTTTGATGGTGGAAGGGCAAAGCGACAGAACGGCGCTGAGTGTGAGTGCGGTGCAAAGTGGTGCGATAAGCAAGACGGTGGATCATAAGGAGGCAAATGATAAAATAAAAATCATCTCGGGGAAGAAAGCACCTTCAAAAGAGGTTAGCTTCCAAGAAGGGAAGCCAGAATGATAGCATGGAGGAGTGCTGAGACAGTGCAACACCAGCTGCCACCAGCTGGTCTAAAGGCCAAATATTTGACGTTGTCTTGTGGCCTTGATCTTCCACAGGTTACTTTGAAGTCTAATTACATCAGTCTTGCCCAAGCCTCTACCCTCACATCTACGTTGGCTAAAATAAGATCAAAACAGCTTCAGCTGACCTTGCCCGGTGACCTTCATATTTGGCTTTTCATTGCGACCTTGACCTTTGAGTGATTATTCTTCAATTTAATCTGCATCTATGTTTTACCCTGAACCCTTTCACATAGTTTAGTATACATTGGATAAATAATGATTTAAGTTGATACAGCCATATACTGTACCTTGTTCTAAGAAACAGTAAGTTAATCTCTTGGGCGATCCTCAACACACCAATAAAGTTTCATTTAAATCATGTCAAAATTACTTTTTAAATTTTATTCATACACCGATACATGGATCGAAATTTTACATTGCCCTGTGACCCTGACATTTACTGTTTGTTCTGAAAGCTAAATCCCTTTGTTCTTGACTGATCCTTAACACTTCCACTGAGCGTGTTTCAAATCAAATAAAGCCTCTTTGCCCAATGACCTTGGTTTACCTTACTATTCCTTGCGACCTTGACCTTTTACTGGTTCCTCTAAAAAAAAGTACAGTCATTTACTGCAGTCTTACCCTCAGCCTTTCACAAAGTTTAGTGTAAGTCAGATGAAAACTACTTAAGCTGACTTGGCCTTGTGACCTTGACCTTTGACCCATTATTTAGCAAAAGGTGTTCTCCTTGCATGACCCTAAACCCTTTCACAAAGTTTGGTTAAAATCGGATGAAAATTGCTTGAGTTGCGAGTATATTGTTAACACCCACACACCTGGCTCGCTATTAGACCATGCCCTGTACCTTAACGTTTGACTGATTATTTTAAAAATTTAATAACTTCATTTTTACCTAATGCTAACCTTTCCTCAAGCTTTGTGATCCTGACCTTCTATGTATTGTCCTCAAATGCAATAGATTTCTTCACTGGCTGTCCCACTTCCACATGGTTTGACTGGTGGATGGAAAATGAAGAACTTATTTTCTTAGCACAGACAGGCAGACAAACAGGGGGAAAGACAGATAAAACACATATACACAAGGTGATCAAAACTTAATACCCCCCTCTCGCCTTACTACCGTGGGTGTAATAATACAATATGAGTGAGTGAGATTGAGAAATATTCTAGTTTAAAGAAGCGGTGCTGCGCCAGCAGCAGTAATAACAACGGGCAGTGGCAGCAGCAGTAACAACAAAAGACAGGGGTGCCTAACGCAGCAGCATGACCAAAAGATGGAGCAGCAGCTTTAAAAGCAACAACAGTTGTAGTAGCGACTGCAACAGCAAGAAAACGACTGCAGCAGTAAATGACATCGGCTGCAGCAATAAATGACAGCGACTACAGCAGCGAAAGACAGCAGCTGCAGCAATAAATGACAGCAACTACAGCAGCTGCAGCAACAAAAGACAGCAGCTGCAGCAATAAAGGACAGCGACTGCAGCAGTAAAAGATGGTAGTTGTAGCATTTAAAAGAAACTGCTCCAGTAATACGGTATGGGCTGCAGCAGTAAAAGACAGCATCAGCAGCAGCAAAATACAGCTCCTTCAGAAATAAAAGACGGCAACTACACCAATAATAGACACCAGCTGCAGCAATGGAAGAGAACAACTGTAGTAATAAAAGACAATGATTGCAGCTGTGAAAAAGCACGATTGCAGCTGTAAAAGACAGCGACTGCAGCAATAAAAGACAGCATCTGCAACAATAGCGATTATAGCAGTAAACTACAGCGACTGCACCAGTAAAAGACAATAGCTTCATTAGTAAAAGATAGCAATTGTATCAGCAAAAACAGCATCCCTAGCAAAAAAAAACACACACACACACACACAGAGGAGTTGCAGCAGTAAAATAGAACGCCTGCAGCAGCAAAAGACAGCGGTTACATCAGTAAGAGATGGCGGCTGTAAGACTAACAGACTACAACTGCAACAGTAAAAGAAAGTTGCAGTAGCAATAAAGACAACAAATGCGACATTAAAGGGGGGCAATTGCAACAGTAACAGACATCTGCAGTAGCAATAATGATAACAGTTGCAACAGTAAAGGAGAGCGATTGCCGCAGTAAAAGACAGCTGCAGTAGCAATAAAGACAATAGGTGCAACGGTAAAGGAGAACTATTGCAGCAGTAAAAGACAGCGGTTGTCACTACACTATGAGGAGTAGGCTGTAGCACCAGTCGACCAGGGCAGTACTCCCATGGTTGGATGGAAAGCTGATGACAGGGAGAGTTGGAGCTCCCGTTTCATCAGCCCTCAGGACTAGTTCCTGACCATCCCCCTTTGCTGAACTTTTTCAGTGTCTCAGTAACACAGAGAGTATGCCAGCATGCTCTCCAATACAAGTTACTCTAACTGTCAGCACCAAACTACATGCACAGTACACACTGCACTTCATCTTCCAAAATTTAAAAACAACTCATGGATTCAGATAACACAGCCTCGGAGTCCCCGGGGGGGAAGGGGTGGATCATAAATGCCGCCACCGTCTCCCCCTCACCCGGTGACGACTTGAGCTGCCTGGAACCACTATCTGACTCACTTCTTCGTTTCTGCAGCATTCGCGGCCTTTCCTCTAACTTTCGCTCTGTTGAGCACCACCTCTCCTCCTCTGATCCTCACCTTCTTTTCCTAACTGAGACTCAGCTGTCTGAGGCAACTGACAGCAAACCCTTTTCTGTATCCTCCTACTTTCTTTACACTCATTTCAAAGCTAAAGATGGCTGTTGTGTGTGTGTGTGTGTATATATATATATATATATATATATATATATATATATATATATATATATATATATATATATATATATATGCAACGACTTATCTTGCACTCATGTTCCTGAACTTGATTCTTCTGAATTCTCTGCATTCTGGCTTCGGCTTTCCTGTCATTCTCTGACTAAATATATCTGTGCTGTTTTCTTTTCCCCTAATTCTACTGACTATCAAAAATTCCTCGACTATCTTACTTCTACGATGGAACATATTCTATCCATTTCTCCTTACTCTGAAATCTCCATTCTAGATTTCAATGATCACCACCACCTTTGGCTCTCCTCTCCTTTCACTGATCCACCTGGTGAACAAGCCTACTCTCTTTCTTATCCATAATGACCTAGAGCAGCTAGTACAGCACCCTACCCGTATCCTTGGCCGCCATGGAGAGAGCTCCAACACACTTGACCTCTTTCTCACAACTAATCTTTCTGCTTACACCGTTAATCTTTTCTCTCCGTTGGGCACAACCTTATTACCTTAACCTGTCCTATTGCACCGGTACGGCCTGTGGACCCTCCAAAGAAACTTCGTGTGTGGCACTTAGGAGCTGCAGACTGGGAGGCCTTCAGGCAGTACTTCTTTGATTTTCCCTGGAATGATTATTGCTTCCATGGTCTGGAGCCATCTGATTGTGCCTTGCGCATTACGGAGGTTATTCTTTCAGGCATGAAAGCATACATTCCTTTCTCATATCCTTTGACTAATGCAAGAAAGCCTTGCTTTAACCGCGCTTTCCAGTCCTTTCTGAACATTTGACTTTGTTACGTCCCAGGATTCGGATCCATTAATTACATTAAGGATGAAACAGTCATTGATTTGAATGACAAATGCTGTTCAGCACTTTGTTATTGTATTCTCTGTTAAAAAAAATACCCTATGTCCCACTTCCATTCTCTCTTGAAATTGTTGTCATCATCTAATATTCTTTGAACCGCTACAGTGACGAATAACACTGCCTAGCACATTCTGTGATTCTTTGTAATTACTAGGAGACCTGAGCAAACCCCTACAGGTAATTAGCTTTGTTCTTAAAATCTACATTCAAACCCATTATTTAACTGGACAGCTATTTTAAGTCTTGTTCCTCTTTGTAATTTCTAGAGAGATTTATACAATTAGCACATCCGAGATTATTCAGTGTCTGATTATTATTGGAAATCCCATGACACTGATTTTAAAACTTTCTTTAAACTGTTTTCCAGATATGAAGCGGATAATTTTGGCAGAATTTTGTCTACTCACTTGACACGCCAGCTTATCTGTATTTTCTCTTTATCATTATAGAATTTAAATGTTATATTGTTTTAAGGTCCTTTTTATCTTGGAGTCTAATATAAACTTATCCTTCCCCTTAATATCCTTTTTTTCTCATCATTGGTGTATATCTAGCTACCTTTTACACTTAATTGTTAAAAGTCATGCAGAAGTGTTTCGATAATTTTTGGTGTTATCTCAGTAAGCTGTTGCAGGTAACTCGATATTACAGTACTACAATGAATGTCTAACTTTTTTCTCTTGGTACATTTATATCTATTGTAATACTAACGCGAAATATAAGAAGTCAAGGAGAAGCTTACTAACAATAGAAAGAAGAATTACCAAACAATAAATTTATCTCTTTCTCTGAGAGGTTTCTCCTGAGGAGGATGAAATCTGGAATTAACAAGGATTAATTCGAAAAACGTCATCGTAATGAACTTGTTGGTAGAGAATGTCTTTGCAAGAAGGGAACATTTTCACAAAACTTTAAAAAATCACGATCCTGAAAAATAAATGATATTCTTAACCTCCTCCATATTGCGAAAATCTGATAGATACACTTATCAGATTTCTGTATGTTTTGCGTACCAGTTATTTTTGTGAATAGTTTGCAGCAGTGCCACCTGCAACCTCAGTGGAACTGATGGTGAGACTGTTTTCACCTTTCCCTTTGCCGATCTTCACTACTTCCATTGTTATACTTTCTTCATCTGATGTCACACTTGGTATATTGTCTACATTTTTTTGTCATGAAACAATTCCTTAACCATAAAATTGCTGCTAAATAGTTTTTAAATATTATTATCACGTCTTGCATTGACTGAGAATAGGAAAAGACTTTTTTATTTATTTTCTTTTAATTGCTGTTGCTACATCGAGGTAAAAAGTTTCATCCTCTTTAGTTGATATTTTGGCATTTATGTTGACGCCATGTTATATGTTTTGTTTACTACAAGGATTCGACCTGCCAGTTTTTCGCTTACATCGATAAATTTCTTTTATCTCATCAGTTAGATAGTCTTTGCTCTAATACACTACATCAGATTTCCAGTTTACCTCAATAACACAACACGTAACCGTTACGCTGTTCTGTGAATGCCTCATTGACCCTTCTCACTACAACCCAAGATGCTTTATTTCACATATCTGTTATTCAAGGACAGCCAGATATAATTACCTGGCCAAGTCCAGATTCTGTACACCTAAGTTTCAGTTTACAAATGTGTATAAAGGAGAGCAAACAGAAACAGACATAACGGTTCCTTCGGGTTAGTAAGTCACTGAGACGACTATGACTATGATATCTACTTCTATAAGCTGCGGCAAGGGTATCAGAAGAAGAAGACTCCTCTCCCCACCCCTATCCCCTGACCACCAAACCATACAGCCAAACCTGGCAGGAAAAATGAGAAGGGTCATCATGTAGCACAGAAAGACTCTCATGGAAATTTTATATGAAGGAATGAAACTATCTATCTATCTATTGCCAGACGCCTCAATCCTGTTTGGGGTGGCCACAAACAAATCGCCTCCAAGTCGCCCTGTCCCCCGCCATTTCACTGCCCTGCTCCCAACTCACACCCTCCTCTCTCATATACCTCTCCACCCCATCCCTCCATCTCATCCTCGGCCTCCCCCTCCCTCTTCCCCCCTCCACCTCACTCACATACACTATCTTCGTCAGTCTTTCACCCTCCATCCTCTCCACATGGCCAAACCACCTCAGTGTGTTCCTCATAACGCTTCCTATCACATCCACATCCACACCACAACGCTCCTTTATATCCTCATTCGTCAGCCCGTCTCTCCACGTGACTCCACAGGCTCCTCTTAAATAACTCATTTCCACTGCTCTCACTCTTGACTTGTGTCCTTCCAACAATGTCCAAGCTTCACTTCCGTACGTTAGAGTTGGTATCACAATACTGTCATGTAGTAAATTTTTCACTTCCATGCTCACTTCCCTGTTTCTTATCACTGCTTTCAAAGAACCAGCAATCTTTCTTCCCTGCAGTACCCTTTCAAGCACTTCACCCTCCAAACCTCCATCCTTACTCATCACACTACCCAAATACTTAAACGTACTCACATTTTCCAATTCCTCACCATCCAACCTCGCTGTACATTCACTAACTTCACCTCTCTCAAAGACCATCACTTTACTCTTCCCTACATTCACCTTTAGATTCCGTTTCTTACACACTCTCTCAAACTCATCCACCAAGCCTTGCAGCTCCCCTTCGTCTTCACTCAACAACACAGTATCATCTGCAAACAACAGTACAGGGAGTTTCCAAACACTATCCTCTCTCACCAGGGCCACTCCAACATCCACTGCCCTACCTTGTACCTCTTTTATTACCCCATCCATGTACAGATTGAACAATCATGGAGACATGACACATCCCTGTTTCAAACCAACTTTCAAAGAGAAAAATTCACTTAGTTCACCATCCACACGCACTGCAGCCTTCGCACCATCGTACATACTCTTCACAGCATTCAACAACTTCCCATCTACCCCATATATTCTTAACACTTTCCACAATCCTTGACTATCCACCCTGTCATATGCTTTCTCCAAATCCATGAAAGCCGCATACAACTTCTTTCCCTTCTCTAGAAACTTTTCCACTAAAGATCTAAGAATGAATATCTGATATACACAACCTCTTCCCTTCCTAAAGCCTCCCTGTTCTTCTCCAACTAATTTCTCTGTTCTTTCTCTAACTCTGTCTATAAGTATCCTACCATACACTTTTCCTATTATACTAAGAAGACAAATGCCCCTATGATTACCACACACTTCTTTTTCCCCTTTTCCTTTGTACAAGGGAATAATTATACCTGACTTCCAATCCTCCGGGACTCTACCTTCCTCCCAGGCCAATCTGCACATCTTCCACATCCATTCTACTACTATCTCTCCCCCATGCTTCAGCATTTCACCACACACTCCATCAATTCCTGGGGCTTTCCCCGATTTAACTTTCTTCATTGCTTCCACAACTTCTATCCTACTGATTTCTTCCTGTCTTCTCACCTCCCTCCTTCTCCCAGCCATTCCCCAGCCACTTATACTCGCATTACTTCTATCCTCTACGTTCAACAGTTCCTTAAAGTGTTCTCTCCATCTGCTCACCTTTCTCCCTTCTCCACTAGTAATCTACCATTTTTATCTTTCACTCCCCTGCTAACTTCACTTCCACCCTGTCTTACTCTTTTCACTTCTCTCCAGAACATTTTCTTACAGTCTCTCCACTTTACACTCAAATTTCTTCCAAATTCCTCATCCACTCTCTTCTTACTCTCTCTTACTAATCTTTTCACCACTCTCTTTCTTTCCACATATAACTCTCTCTTCCGCCTCTCAACTTCTTCCACGCCCCTATTTCTCATCCATTCATTGTATGCTTTCTTCTTTTGTGCCACAGCCTGTTTCATCTCTTCAGTCCACCACGCTGTTCCTTGCACCCCCCTCCGTCTTCTCTTCCTTCTGCACACCACATCACATGCTGCACATATTTCTTCTGTAAATATCTTACACACACCTTCCACGTCTCCCATCTGCTTCAATTCATATTTGCCCAATCGTTCCTCCACTTCTCTCTTATACTCTGCCTTTTTCTCATCCTCTTGTAACCTTTCCACTCTCCTTGCAACTACTCCTTCCTCTCGTCTTTCCCTTCTTCTATTCCTCCATCTTACTTGCATTCTAATTCTGGCCACCACCAAGTAGTGGTCAGAAAGTCCACTCCCCCAACCTCTATACACTCTTGCATCCTTTACACATCTTCGCATCCTTTCATCCACACACACATAATCAATCATTGCCTTCCTTTCATTCAGTTCACCACCCACCCTTCTCATCACTCGCCATGTATACCTGTGGATGATTTTATGCCTGAAGAGGGTATTGGCTATCACCAACCCCCTCCCAGCAGAAATGTCCACTAACGCACTCCCATTCTCATCTATCTCAGCAGGCACACCCCACTCACCAACTATTCCAACCGCCTTCACATTACCAACTTTACCATTCATATCACCAATCAAAAACACTCTCTCATTCCTTCCAAACTTTTCCATGCACACTTCCACATTTGTCCAGAACTCTTCTCTCACTCTTCTAGCACGATCTTGCGTTGGCGCATACACACACACAATCGCCCACATTTGTATTCCAACTTTCAACTTAACCTACACAATCCTTGACCCAAGAGGTGTATGGTATGTAGGAGGACTGCTGGGCCTTGATAGCAGGCTGTGAAGCCTATGCCCAGAGTCGGACACATAAAAAAAAAAAAAAAAAAAAAAAAACTGATCCATACTGTCTTATGCTCTTCTTCCATCTTAAACTCACAACTATACATACTCCTTCCTTTGCCCTCTCATTCTCACCTACTCCTGCACATATACCCCATCCATACTCCCATTCTCTCACACTTTCTCCTCTCCATTTTGTTTCAGTTATTCCACATAAATAACTATATTCTGCAATAACTACAATGACAAATGAAAAGAAATAGTATACTATATTATCGTTGCACTGCTACTCCAGTCTCCGTGAGCTGAAAGAAAAATACCTACAGGCCCCGCCACCCCCAAAGGGGGGGAATCACACCAGCCGTGAGCCGATACATATCTAGCGCGGCTTGGAATATGACCTTGACCTACTTTCACCAATTTCGAAGTTGGAGGAGATTTTCATCCTTACTACTGTTACATAGCCTATGATTTCATCATCCTTTGTGTAATTCTAACGTACAGTGTGCTGCATGTTTGATCACAAGCGTGTTCTGCCTCAGTCCCCCCCTTCTACCGTTATAGTAGAGTAAGTCGTCCTTTCTGTTGTTCAGAGCAGGATTGTCAGCTCTTTGTCCCCTATGGCTTCATTTGCGCGTCCTTCTTACAAGTTGTATCAAGCTCTGCTGGCCCCTATATAATGAGCTCAGTCTCTGCATTATTGCCACTTAGATCTACTCCTTATTTTGCTCACATCTCTGTCCTCCACTGTACAGTTATTATTATTGCGAGTGCTCAGGGAGTCTCCAACCATCTAGCAGCTGTGTAATTTGAGTATAAGTGTTATTACATTTTTTCTTGTACTGTGTAGCATAGGGTTGATTCTTGGGCCTAGTAAGGTTTTTGTAATTCATGTAAGGTTCTTATTGTTAGCCATTGTTCATAATATTTTGTATCTGTAATAATATATCTGGCATTCACTGAGTATTATCTGGTATCTCATTTTAACAGGGCTGACTTAGATAAATTTACTCATGCTAATTTTGTGTTAATAGAGGCTATTGCAGTTAACCATATATTTAACCTGTTTTTTGCCATTACATTATCCTTATGAGTCCTGAATGTTTTCTTGTTAGTTTGAGAATTAAACTTTAACTTGTAATTTTACCTAACTCCTTTGTTTTGAACCTGGGCCAATTAAAACCTACTGGACAGTAGTGATTTTTAGTATTCTCACTTAAAGTGTACATTATCTTTCTCTGTTCCGTAACATAAATTTGGCGACCTCTTATCAGGATATTCAGGATAATATCATAAGGATATTGCTTGATATTTTGTGACTGTGATTTATTCATGATGTCTACTATTACTACACTTGATGAAGCCAAAGATTTTTTGTCAAATGTGCAAACAGTGTGTGATGTAGAAAACAGAACAAAGAATGAACTTAAGCTTGTTGCTCAACAATTGGGAATTGCTGTTCGCTCTCATAATTCTAAAGATCAAATTGTTGGCATGATTAATGAAAGCTTGTTTAATGTAACTCCTCCAAATGAGCAAACGCAGATTGAATTAGCTAAGTTACAGCTAGCCCTACAGGAGGCTCAGGCTAAGGAGGCGGAGTCTCGTGCTAAGGAGGCTGAGGCACAAGTTGAACTTGCTAGGATTCAGGCAGACCATGAGTATCGCATGAAACAAGGTGGAACTGGATCATCTAGCTCTGATGATTTTGATGTGGCTAATAATGTTAAACTTGTCCCTCCTTTTAATGAATCTGATTTAACAAAGTATTTTCAGTTGTTTGAGAGGGTAGCTATAGGTTTTAATTGGCCCAAAAAGTATTGGCCAGTACTCCTTCAAACTGTTCTCACCGGTAAAGCTCAAGTAACTTATGCATCTTTGCCTCAGGATCAATCTGATAATTATGATGTAGTTAAGAGCTTGATTCTTAAGGCCTATGAGCTTGTTCCTGAAGCCTATAGAGTAAAATTTAGGACAACTTACAAGCAAGATAAGCAATCCCATGTTGACTATGCAAAAATCAAAGAAGATCTGTTAGAGCAGTGGTTAAATTCTAAGAATGTGGATTCTGATTTTGGTAAATTTAAGCAGATGATTTTGCTGGAGGACTTCAAAAGGTGTATTAGTAAAGATGTAAGCCTATATCTTGATGAGAGAAGAATAGATAATTTGTCTGATGCTGCAGTTTTAGTTGATGAATATGTTCTCACTCACAAGAGATATTCTAAAGAAAAAGGGAAAGCTGAGAGTAAGTACGTTGCCTCTACTCAGAGTACAGGTAACAGGAAAGAGAATAAAGATGATGTTTCTCAGGAAGTAAATACCAGCTTCACCTCTAGATTTCAGAAAAGTAAATGTACTTATTGTAGTAAGCTTGGTCATACTACGGAGAGATGTTTCAGGAGACAGTGTGATGTGAACAAAAAGGAGTCTTTAAATATTCAGTCAATTGGTCTAGTGTCCACTCTTGAGAGTTCCCAGAATTCTTTAACTGAGTTAACTGAACCTGCTTTGAGGGGTAACTTAAATTCTCATGATGAAGCTCCTCTTTTGAGCAGTAACGTGGGTGACACTCTCAAGAGTTCATGTGCTAATTTCCTGTCTGATGGTTTTGTCAGTCCTCTGGACAGTAATGACAGGAAATCAGTTAAAATACATCGTGACACAGGTGCTTGCCAATCCCTTATGCTGACCAGTGTTCTAGGCTCTAATGTTAATTCCTCTGATGAAACTGTAATCTTACAAGGTGTAGGGAATAATTACTTCTCTGTCCCTCTGTGCAGAGTGAATTTAGAGTCTGGTTTTGTTAATGGTTCCGTTATGGTTGGGTTGGTTGAGACACTCCCAATGTCAGGTGTAACTTTCTTACTTGGAAATGATATTGGTGGAAGTCAAGTGTGTCCAGCTCCTCAGTTGTCTAGTGAGCCAGTGGCTGCAACCCGGGATTGCGATGTCCCTGATGTGTTCCCTGCATGTGCTGTCACTAGGGCTAAGTCTAAAGTTACTGGTGATTTAGAGGATAATGATGATGATGATGTTATCCTAGCTGACACTTTTCTTGCTAATTTGTACCACTCACCAGATGAGGCAGTACCCCGTAGTGTTGATAATTTGTCTCGTCAAGAGTTGGTTGAGTTGCAGGTTGCTGACCCTGAGTTGAAAGGTCTAGCTAACTCTGCTTGCAGTGAGGAAGAGTCAGCTGGTGCTTCTACTTGTTATTATGTAAAGTCAGGAGTACTTATGAGGAAGTGGGGACCCCCAACAGCATCAGCCGACTGTGAATGGGAGGTTGTACATCAAGTTGTCATCCCTCGTGTTTGTAGGCAGGATATCATTAGAGTGGCTCATGATTCCAGTTGGGCAGGACACCTTGGAGTGAGGAAGACTGTGGCACGCATTTTGAAACACTTCTACTGGCCAGGTATCTTCAGGGATGTTTCCTGGTATTGTAAGTCTTGTCACACCTGTCAAGTTGTGGGGAAGTGTAATCAGACCGAAAAGGTTGCACCTCTAGTTCCCATTCCTCCTTTTGAGGCGCCTTTCACCCGTGTGTTGGTGGATATTGTGGGCCCTCTTCCTAAGACTTCTTCAGGATTTTCTTATGTGTTGACCATGATTGATATGGCTACTCGTTATCCTGAAGCCATTCCACTTAGAAATATCTCAGCAAAGAACGTGGTTAAGGAAATGCTAGGGTTCTTCACAAAGTTTGGTCTGCTCAAGGAGGTACAGTCAGACCGGGGAAGTAATTTCATGTCAAATGTTTTCAAGCAGTCTCTGAAAGAGTTGGGCATCACCCAGATCACGTCTTCAGCTTACCATCCCCAGACCCAAGGAGCGTTGGAGAGATATCATCAAACACTCAAATCGATGCTCAAGAAATACTGTTTGGAACATCAGAAAGACTGGGATAAAGGTCTTCCATTTGTTGTATTTGCCGCAAGAGAATCTCCAAATGAATCACTGGGCTTCTCACCTTTTGAACTACTGTTTGGCCATGAAGTAAGAGGACCCCTTAAGTTACTCAAGGAATGCTGGCTGTCGGAGGAAGATGACGTCAACCTGCTGGAGTATGTGATGAAGTTCAAAGAACGGCTGTCCACTGCTTTACAGCTGGCGAGAGAGAATTTAGGAGCTGCTCAGGAGAAGATGAAGACTTGGTATGATAAGAAGTCCAGGTTACACCACTTTCAGCCAGGAGATCAGGTTTTGATTCTGCTATCAGTTCATGGGCAACCTCTTCAAGCCAAGTTTAGTGGTCCTTATTTCGTGGAGAAGAAACTCAGTGATGTCAACTATGTCATCGCCACACCAGATCGTAGAAAGAACAAGCAACTTTGTCACATCAACATGCTAAATTTATATCACAGGCGGGACGAAAATAATCCAGACTGCACTGTAGCTGTTCCACCCGAGTCTGCAAGTCAAGCTCTCCCATGCAGCATGAGCCTGAGTGATAGTTTGGGGAAGAATCCTAATATCATGAATGATCTCCAGACTAAGCTTTCTCATCTACCTCCCGAGGAAAGGCAGGAGTTTTCGGCATTACTGCAGGAGTACCCGCAAGTGTTCCGTGCCACTCCAGGAAGAACCACTGTGTTGATGCATGATGTCGATGTTGGAGATGCAAAACCAATTAAATTGCCTCCTTACCGTGTGAACCCAGTGAAAGTTCCTCTCATCCAGAAGGAGCTTGGCTACCTGTTGGACCACAAGATGATTGAGCCCTGTCAGAGCGAGTGGAGTTCTCCTGTCACTCTAGTCCCTAAGCCAGGTGGGTCACAGCGGCTTTGCATTGACTACAGATGTGTTAATCAGATAACCAAAACAGACACTTACCCTCTCCCTAGTGTGGAAGATTGCATAGACAAGATCGGAAAGGCTAGGTACATAAGTAAGTTTGATTTGTTAAAGGGATACTGGCAAGTACCTATGACTGAACGTGCTAGGGAGATCTCATGTTTTGTAACACTAGGAAAGACTTTTGCATGTTCCGTAATGCCATATGGTATGAAGAATGCACCAACCACTTTTCAGAAGCTCATGAATGTTGTAACAGAGGGTTTGGCAGGGTGTTGTTAATATTGATGATGTATTAATCTTCAGTGACAACTGGAAAGATCACCTGTGCCATGTCAGTAAATTTCTTGAGCGTTTGGTTCAGGCTAATCTTGTAGCTAATTTATCAAAGTGTGAGTCTGGTCAAGCTAAAGTTCAGTACCTTGGGTACGTAATTGGTGATGGACATGTTGCACCAGCAGCAGCTAAGGTTCAGGTTATAAGTGATCTTCCCAGACCTAAAAGTAGGAAAGAGCTACAAAGATTTTTGGGACTGGTAGGTTATTACAGGAGATTTGTTCTTAACTCTTCTATTCTTGTATCACCACTTACAGACCTACTGAAAAAGGGAGTTAAATTTGTCTGGACCGATAACTGTGAATCCTCTTTCAACAAACTTAAAGCTATCCTATTAAGTCAGCCAGTGCTCGCTACTCCAAATTTTCCTAAGCCTTTTAAGATGGCTGTTGACGCAAGTGATACAGGAGCTGGGGCTGTTTTGCTGCAAGAGGATGATCAGGGGATTGAACACCCTGTATCTTATTACAGTAAGAAGTTCACTCCACCGCAAAAGAACTACTCAACTATTGAGAAAGAGCTTTTGGCCTTGATTTTGGGTTTACAGCATTTTTCATTTTATTTGTGTTCTGGTTTTGACCCCATAGTCATTTATACCGATCATAACCCACTGAAATTCCTTAGTAAGTTTAAAGATAAAAATCACAGATTGACAAGATGGAGTCTACTTCTTCAGGAGTATTCATTAGACATACAACATGTCAAGGGGAAAGAAAATGTTATTGCAGATTGCTTATCTAGACTTTAGACAGATTGTTTTAGAGTAATAAGAAATTTCCTTTGTAAATTTCTTTTTTATTTGTGGGGAGGTGTTACATAGCCTATGATTTCATCATCCTTTGTGTAATTCTAACGAACAGTGTGCTGCATGTTTGATCAGGAGCGTGTTCTGCCTCAGTCCCCCCCTTCTACCGTTATAGTAGAGTAAGTCGTCCTTTCTGTTGTTCATAGCAGGATTGTCAGCTCTTTGTCCCCTATGGCTTCATTTGCGCGTCCTTCTTACAAGTTGTATCAAGCTCTGCTGGCCCCTATATAATGAGCTCAGTCTCTGCATTATTGCCACTTAGATCTACTCCTTATTTTGCTCACATCTCTGTCCTCCCCTGTACAGTTATTATTATTGTGAGTGCTCAGGAAATCTCCAACCATCTAGCAGCTGTGTAATTTGAGTATAAGTGTTATTACATTTTTTCTTGTACTGTGTAGCATAAGGTTGATTCTTGGGCCTAGTAAGGTTTTTGTAGTTCATGTAAGGTTCTTATTGTTAGCCATTGTTCATAATATTTTGTATCTGTAATAATATATCTGGCATTCACTGAGTATTATCTGGTATCTCATTTTAACAGGGCTGACTTAGATAAATTTACTCATGCTAATTTTGTGTTAATAGAGGCTATTGCAGTTAACCATATATTTAACCTGTTTTTTGCCATTACATTATCCTTATGAGTCCTGAATGTTTTGTTGTTAGTTTGAGCATTAAACTTTAACTTGTAATTTTACCTAACTCTTTGTTTTGAACCTGGAACTTTACGGGACAGTAGTGATTTTTAGTATTCTCACTTAAAGTGTACATTATCTTTCTCTGTTCCGTAACACTACTCACCTGTAAAATTTTGTGATGATATTTTAGGCGGTTCAGAAGTTATTGTGGTAACAGACACAAACCTTGACTTACTTTCACCAGTTTCGAACTCGTAGGATATTTTCATCCTTACTTCACACGTGTAAAACTTTGTGATGATATCTCGAGCGGTAATGATGTTATCATGCGAACAGACACAGACAGACAAACTGAAAACAATACTCGTATGAGATTTTCATCCTACTACACACCTGTAAAATTTTGTGATGATATCATCAGCGGCTGCGAAGTTAACGTGCTAACAGACACACACAAAGAAAGACACAGACAGACAAACTGAAAAAAATACCAGCTTCGCTATAGAGGATGGTAAAAAAATGATTTGTCCAGTTTTTGCATTATTGTGCCATGGTAGACTTTATCGTTATCTCTTACTCTCGAGCAGTGCAACTACTGTCTTTTTTTTTTTTCTGTGTTAGGAAAAAGGAACCAAAGGCCATGAGCTCTCAAACTGTTCCTTCCAAGAGAAAAACAAGAGAGAGCCAAATTCAAGATACGATCATTTCGAGATGCCTGGACACACTGCGTTTGAAAGACTGGAGATCATAGGAAGCAGGAAATACAAACAGATGGAGATAGTTCTAGAGTTGACCTGTTGCATAAATGAAGGACTGGGAGTAATGGTTAACTCTTGCATTAAAGAGTTGGACAGAAAAGGGATAACAGTTTGTTGCTAGACGGGTGCTACGCGCCCGTCGTAGAGGTGGAGTAATGCAAGCAGACAGTTCAGAGGAGCAGTGACCATTGAAGTAGCGATAGAAAAGAGATAAAGAGGCAACAGTGCGGCGAAGAGACAGAGGTTGAAGGGAGCCAGTAAGAGGAGGAGAGTTGATGAGACGAAAAGCCTTTGACTCCACACTGTTGAGAAGAGCTGTATGTGGGGTGCTTCCCCACACATGAGAGTTGTACTCCATACAGGGGCGCATAAAACCTGTGTATAAAGTCAACAACTGTGCAGGGGCAAAGAAGGCACGCAGTCGGCTTAGCACACCCAATCTCTTGGAAGCAGATTTTAGAAGAGATGTAATATGATCTTTCCAAGATAAGTCCCGAGTGAATGAAACGCCAAGCATGTTTAAAGACGATACAGGATTAAGCTGAATATTATTAAACATTAGTGGGTACACCTGTGGAAGATTTTGTCGGGTTGATAGGTGTAAGAACTGAGTCTTTGATGCATTAAAAATAACTAGATTTTTTTTACCCCAGTCAGAGATATGAGCCAAGTCAGACATTAGGTGTGCCACAGCCTCATCCTTTGTCTGAAATAACTGCTGAGATGGACGTTGCGGGAACCGAATGGAAAGGTGAAGGGTGGAATCATCAGCATACGAGTGGATAGGGTTAGATGTACGGCTTAGAAGGTCATTGATGAATAAAAGGAAGAGAGTTGGTGTTAGGACAGAGCCCTGAGGAACGCCACTGTTGATAGATCTAGGAGGAGAACGATGACAGTCTACAACAGCAGCTATAGAATGACTAGAAAGGAAGATAGAGATAAAGGCACAGGTAGAAGGAGAGAAACCGTAAGAGGGCAGTTTGGAAATTAAAGATTTATGCCAGAGTCGATCGAAAGCCTTTGAGATGTCAAGTGCAATGGCAAAGCTTTCACCAAAGTCCCGAAAGGGGGATGACCAGGAGTCTGAAAGGTAGGTGAGAAGATCGCCAGTGGGGCGACCCTAACGGAACCCCTACTGATGATCAGAAAGAAGGTTGTGATAGGAAAAATGTTTAAAAATTTTCTATTAAGAATTGACTCGAAAACTTATGAGATATACGATGTAAAAGCAATTGGACGAAAGTTAGAGGGTTGGGAATGGTTACCCTTCTTTGGGACTGGCTGAATGAGAACAAACTTCCAGCAAGAAAGGAAGGTACAAGTTAATAGATAAAAGCGAGAGTTTAACTAGGTAGGGTGTAAGCACAGAAGCACAGCCCTTGAGAACAACAGGAGGGACCCCATCAGGACCATATGCCTTGTTAGTATTGAGGCCGGTGATGGCAGAGAATACATCAGCTGAAAAAATTTTAATATCAGTCATGTGGAAGTCAGAGGGGGGAAGTGATGAAAGAACAGCACCGGAATTATCTAAGGTGGAGTTGAAGAAGAAGGTCTGAGCGAAGAGATCTGCATTAGCAGTAGAAAAATTAGCTACAGAACCATCAGAGTAGAAAAGAGGAGGGAAGGATGATGAAGTAAAGTTGTTAGAAAGGTTTTTGGCAAGGTGCTAGAAAGAGTGGGAAGAATTCGAGTTGGAGAGTTGAGAGCATTTATTATGGATGAAATTATTTTTTGCAAAGCGAAGAACAGACCTAGCACGATTCCAGGCAGAAACTTATAAAAGATGTGATTCAAGGATGGGTTGGCTCCGGTACCTTTTATACGCCCTCTCTTTTTGTGGACAGTATTAGAACAAGCGTGATTAAGCGAGAGAGAGAGAGAGAGAGAGAGAGAGAGAGAGAGAGAGAGAGAGAGAGAGAGAGAGAGAGAGAGAGAGAGAGAGATTAGTATAGTTTCCCGTTTTTAGTGCTGTTTTCTCTGTATGGTAACCCCCCTTTCTCCCCCACACAGCCGCTTGACGTCACAGACCTGCGCACTAGGAGGACATGATTTGACCTGCTCTCTCTCTTGATCTAGGGTCAAACCACCTCAGTTTATTTCTCCGAAAGCCTTCTATCACATTCACATCCACACCACAACGCTCCTTCACTTCCTCATTTGTCAGTCTGTCTCTCCATGCAACTCCACTACCCCCTCCCAAATAACTCATTTCCACTGCTCACACTCTTGACTTGTGTCCTTCCAACAAGGTACGAGCTTCACTTTCATACGTTAGAGTTGGTATCACAATTATATAATGCAGCAACTTTTTTACTTCCATGCGTTACCTATTTCTTACCATTGCATTGAAGGAACTAGCATATGAGTGACATAAGAAAACGTAAGAAAAACATTTCCCATTCCTGATAAGAATAATTGTTTTAGTTTCCTTTTCCCAACTTACGTCGGGATTTTATGTTCAGCTGAGAGCTAGTATAGGAGCCTGTGAGACAAATAGTGGTACCGTTAACCCTCTCATGCTCGGACAAGACTAAGATTCTGTGAAAGTTACGCCATATGATTTTATTCAGTTGAAGGTGAGGAGTAAGAGCCTGAGGGTGTTAAAGGCGTTCTTCGAGAAACAAAAGAGATTTACTGTGGAGGCACAAATAATAATACGCATAAATGAAATGCTGGCGTGTGTGAAAGAAAACAGGTAACGGGAGAAAACAATATAAAAAATGCTATATGATTACAAAGAAGAGATACATGCGAGATGCTGGAGTGTGTTAGAGACAGATGACATAGGATAAAAGAGTGGGTTAGTGGAATGAAGACTGAGATGGGACAAAAAGAATAAAATATATAAATATGATGGGACCAAAAACTTTATGAGAGATGCTGGTGTAAGAAAAGTCAGGAGAAAGTGGCTATAACATGCTATCTATCTATCTATCTATAGCCCGACGCCCTAATCCCGCAAAGGGTGGCCGCAGACAAAACGCCTCCAAGTCACTCTGTCACCCACCATTTGACTACCCTCCCCCCAACTCACCCCCCCCCTTCCTCATATACCTCTCAACTCCATCCCTCCACCTCATCCTCGGTCTACCCCTTCCTCTCCCTCCCTCCACCTCACCTACATACACCCTCTTAGTCAGTCTTTCATTCTCCATTCTCTCCACATGTCCAAACCACCTCAGTGTATTTCTCCTAATCTTTTCAACCACATCCACATCTACCCCACAACGTTCCTTCACTTCTTCATTCGTCAACCTGTCCCTCCACGTCACTCCACATGCTCCTCTCAAGTAACTCATTTCCACTGCTCTCACTCTTGACTTGTTCCCCTCTTGCAAGGTCCACGCCTCGCTTCCATACGTCAGGGTAGGGATCACAATACCATCATGCAGTGACTTCTTAACTTCCATACTCACCTCCCTATTTCTCATCACTGCTTTCAGTGTACCAACAACCTTTCTTCCCTGCTGTACCCTTTCATGTACTTCATCCCCCAGAGTTCCATCTTTACTCATCACACTACCCAAGTACTTGAATGCACTCACATTCTCCATATCCTCACCATCCAACCTCAATGCACACTCTGTGACTTCATTCCTCTCAAACACCATAACTTTACTTTTGTTTACATTAACTTTCAGCTTTCTCCTCCTACACACTGTCCCAAATTCATTCACCAAACCTTGCAACTCCCATTCATCTTCACTCAACAATACTGTATCATCAGCAAACAGCAACATGCGACAATGAAAAAATTAAAGGAAACTTATTATCATGTTTTAAATGCACAAAGAAAAAATAGTTACATGAGAAATGGTGAAAAGTGTTAATGAACCGGAAGGGAAAAAAAAAAAATGAGATAATAAGAATAAAAGAAAATACGCAGGTGATGCTTCAGTGTGTGAAAGAAGTCAGGAGACGGTGGAGACGGGAATACCGGTGCGGGATGAAAGGAAAGTGAGAAGTTGAAGTGGAACAAGAGCTGACTGTGATGACTGGTTGCGGCTGCCTCCTGTGTGTGTGTGTGTGTGTGTGTGTGTGTGTGTGTGTGTGTGTGTGTGTGTGTGTGTTTAGACGATCATTTGTATGAGGTAAGGCGTACGTGAGATAGGGTGTGGGTGAAGAGTGTTTGTGACGGTGGTGTCGTTTTACAGACGATCTGTGTGTGTGTGTGTGTGTGTGTGTGTGTGTGTGTGTGTGTGTGTGTGTGTGTGTGTGTTTAAACGATCATTTGTATGCCTATGAAGAAAGGTGTACGTGTGATACAGTGAGGGTGAAGAGTGTCCGTGAAGCTAGGGTAATGTTACGTATGATGTGTGTGTGTGTGTGTGTGTGTGTGTGTGTGTGTGTGTGTGTGTGTGTCCAGCACGATCATATCCATTCATGTAAGACAATTTATGATGATGTAATATACATCATCATAAGAGCAAGCTTGGTGACAGGAAGAGCTGGTGACAGGGTGTGCTGGACCTCCCGTTTCACCAGCCCTTGGGACCAGATCCTTGCCATCTCCCTTTGCTGAACATTTTCAGTGCTTTCATTTACACAGTGTAGGCCAGCATACTCTCTTAATGCCGGTACAGGTAAAAATACCCTCACCTGGCTGTGTTTTCTATGGGGCCTAGCTCCAGAGAAAACGTGTTCTATGGGAGGTGTAACTATTCCAAACCACTCATAATAGGTATTTATTTATTTGGTACGAATTTATATGTAGTACAAGGGTATATTGGTTTTCACACAGCAATATACTGTAGGTGATATAAGCGTTGTTTCAGTCACCAAACACATCAACATACTGCATCTTTTTTGGTGACATTACCTGATCATCATTTCTGACTGTTTCTTCCTCTAACACTACGTTAACTTTGTCCTCCACATTTTCATCGATTGGGGAATCACTCTGAGTAGATCACCAGCTGGATATCTTTCTTGGTTAACTCATGAAGAAAAATCAACTATTTTCTGATTTTCATCTGTTATATGTCTCTTAAGAAAGAGTTGCCAACACTGATTTATAAGGGACATCAGATCGATGCAATCTTTTTCTGTGCCTGAGAATTTTGTGGGATTTTTATCCTCATGATAAACATAGACATGGGGTGGGGAGCTTGGAACTGTGGTATTACCTCCACTAGGCATGTTATTTTTTTTCGTTAAATTCACTTGAAGTCCCATGTCGTTATGGAAAGGGATAGTTGCATAAGTAGTTCCTGATCTGTGAACAATCGTGAGAATGTTTTCATAGGTGTGTAAGTCAGAGATAAAATTTTCACTATCTACATCTGAGAAAGGTATTGAAGCATCATCATCATCATCATTTTATGAAGTGTTTGTGTCTTTATCTTTAGTTCGCGGAGAACTATGTGTGTTTGTTAGGTTCTCCTGTTGTTCTACTAACTGTGAATCGTCGTTGGGTAATTGAGATGTTGTCTCATTTGGCAATAAAATTGGTGGTGTTGGAAATAGTCCCGTCATAGCACTAAGCACTAAAATAAAAAGCTCATTTTGCTAGGGAATGTTTCATGGAACATTATATATATATATATATATATATATATATATATATATATATATATATATATATATATATATATATATATATATATATATTGTTACATAGCCTATGATTTCATCATCCTTTATATAATTTTTAACGCACAGTGTGCTGCATGTTTGATCACGAGCGTGTTCTGCCTCAGTCCCCCCCTTCTACCGTTATAGTAGAGTAAGTCGTCCTTTCTGTTATTCAGTGCGGAATTATCAGCTCTTTGTCCCCATGGCTTCATTTGCGCGTTCTTCTTACAAGTTGTATCAAGCTCTGCTGGCCCCTATATAATGAGCTCAGTCTCTGCATCATTGCCACTTAGATCTACTCCTCATTTTGCTCGCATCTCTGTCCTCCCCTGTACAGTTATTATTCTTGTGAGTGCTCAGGAAGTCTCCAACCATCTAGCAGCTGTGTAATTTGAGTATAAGTGTTGTTGCATTTTTTCTTGTACTGTGTAGCATAAGGTTGATTCTTAGGCCTAGTGAGGTTTTTGTAATTTGTGTAAGGGTTCTTTGTCAGTCATCATTAATAATATTTTGTATCTGTAATAATTTATCTTGCATTAACTGAGCATTACCCGGTGTATTTTTTATTTTATCAGGGCTGACTTAGATAAATTTACTCTTGCTAATTTCGTGTTAATAGAGACTATTGCAGTTAACCATATATTTAACCTGTTTTTTGCCATTACATTATCCTTATGAGTCCTGAATGTTTTGTTGTTAGTTTGAGCATTAAACTTTAACTTGTAATTTTACCTAACTCTTTTGTTTTGAACCTGGAACTTTACGGGACAGTAGTGATTTTTAGTATTCTCACTTAAAGTGTACATTATCTTTCTCTGTTCCGTAACATAAAATTGGCGACCTCGCCAGAATATTCAGGATATTATCATAAGGATATTGCTTAATATTTTGTGACTGTGATTTATTCATGATGTCTACTATTACTACGCTTGATGAAGCCAAAGATTTTTTGTCAAATGTGCAAACAGTGTGTGATGTAGAAAACAGAACAAAGAATGAACTTAAGCTTGTTGCTCAACAATTGGGAATTGCTGTTCGCTCTCATCATTCTAAAGATCAAATTGTTGATATGATTAATGAAAGCTTGTTTAATGTAACTCCTCCAAATGAGCAAACGCAGATTGAATTAGCTAAGTTACAGCTAGCCCTGCAGGAGGCTCGTGTTAATGAGGCAAATGCTCGTATTCAAGAGGCACAGGTACAGGCTCAGGCACAAATTGAACTTGCCAGGATTCAGGCAGACCATGAGTATCGCATGAAACAAGGTGGAACTGGATCATCTAGCTCTGATGATTTTGATGTGGCTAAAAATGTTAAACTTGTCCCTCCTTTTAATGAATCTGATTTAACAAAGTATTTTCAGTTGTTTGAGAGGGTAGCTACAGGTTTTAGTTGGCCCAAGGAGTATTGGCCAGTACTTCTTCAAACTGTTCTCACCGGTAAAGCTCAAGTAACTTATGCATCTTTGCCTCAGGATCAATCTGATAATTATGATATAGTTAAGAGCTTGATTCTTAAGGCCTATGAGCTTGTTCCTGAAGCCTATAGAGTAAAATTTAGGACAACTTACAAGCAAGATAAGCAATCCCATGTTGAGTATGCAAAAATCAAAGATCTGTTAGAGCAGTGGTTAAATTCTAAGAATGTGGATTCTGATTTTGGTAAATTTAAGCAGATGATTTTGCTGGAGGATTTCAAGAGCTGTATTTATAAAGATGTAAGCCTATATCTTGATGAGAGAAGAATAGATAATTTGTCTGATGCTGCAGTTTTAGCTGATGAATATGTTCTCACTCACAAGAGATATTCTAAAGAAAAAGGGAAAGCTGAGAGTAAGTACGTTGCCTCTACTCAGAGTACAGGTAACAGGAAAGAGAATAAAGATGATGTTTCTCAGGAAGTAAATACCAGCTTCACCTCTAGATTTCAGAAAAGTAAATGTACTTATTGTAGTAAGCTTGGTCATACTACGGAGAGATGTTTCTGGAGATAGCGTGATGTGAACAAAAAGGAGTCTTTAAATATTCAGTCAATTGGTCTAGTGTCCACTCTTGAGAGTTCCCAGAATTCTTTAACTGAGTTAACTGAACCTGCTTTGAGGGGTAACTTAAATTCTCATGATGGAGCTCCTCTTTTGAGCAGTAACGTGGGTGACACTCTCAAGAGTTCAGGTGCTAATTTCCTGTCTGATGGTTTTGTCAGTCCTCTGGACAGTAATGACAGGAAATCAGTTAAAATATATCGTGTCACAGGTGCTTACCAATCCCTTATGCTGACCAGTGTTCTAGGCTCTAATGTTAATTCCTCTGATGAAACTGTAATCTTACAAGGTGTAGGGAATCATTACTTCTCTGTCCCTCTGTGCAGAGTGAATTTAGAGTCTGGTTTTGTTAATGGTTCCGTTATGGTTGGGTTGGTTGAGACACTCCCAATGTCAGGTGTAACTTTCTTACTTGGAAATGATATTGGTGGAAGTCAAGTGTGTCCAGGTCCTCAGTTGTCTAGTGAGCCAGTGGCTGCGTCACAGGATTGTGATGTCCCTGATGTGTTCCCTGCATGTGCTGTCACTAGGGCTAAGTCTAAAGTTACTGGTGATTTAGAGGATAATGATGATGATGATGTTATCCTAGCTGACACTTTTCTTGCTAATTTGTACCACTCACCAGATGAGGCAGTACCCCGTAGTGTTGATAATTTGTCTCGTCAAGAGTTGGTTGAGTTGCAGGTTGCTGACCCTGAGTTGAAAGGTCTTGCTAACTCTGCTTGCAGTGAGAAAGAGTCAACTGGTGCTTCTACTTGTTATTATATAAAGTCAGGAGTACTTATGAGGAAGTGGAGACCCCCAACAGCATCAGCCGACTGTGAATGGGAGGTTGTACATCAAGTTGTCATCCCTCGTGTTTGTAGGCAGGATATCATTAGAGTGGCTCATGATTCCAGTTGGGCAGGACACCTTGGAGTGAGGAAGACTGCGGCACGCATTTTGAAACACTTCTACTGGCCAGGTATCTTCAGGGATGTTTCCTGGTATTGTAAGTCTTGTCACACCTGTCAAGTTGTGGGGAAGTGTAATCAGATCGAAAAGGTTGCACCTCTAGTTCCCATTCCTCCTTTTGAGGCGCCTTTCACCCGTGTGTTGGTGGATATTGTGGGCCCTCTTCCTAAGACTTCTTCAGGATTTTCTTATGTGTTGACCCTGATTGATATGGCTACTCGTTATCCTGAAGCCATTCCACTTAGAAATATCTCGGCAAAGAACGTGGTTAAGGAAATGCTAGGGTTCTTCACAAAGTTTGGTCTGCTCAAGGAGGTACAGTCAGAACGGGGAAGTAATTTCATGTCAAATGTTTTCAAGCAGTCTCTGAAAGAGTTGGGCATCACCCAGATCACGTCTTCAGCTTACCATCCCCAGACCCAAGGAGCGTTGGAGAGATATCATCAAACACTCAAATCGATGCTCAAGAAATACTGTTTGGAACATCAGAAAGACTGGGATAAAGGTCTTCCATTTGTTGTATTTGCCGCAAGAGAATCTCCAAATGAATCACTGGGCTTTTCACCTTTTGAACTACTGTTTGGCCATGAATTAAGAGGACCCCTTAACCCCTTAACCGCGGGGCGTCACTTTCGTGACGCTTGGGAGCAAGGGATCATACCGCGGGGCGTCGCTTTTGTGATTCTGTGTTATTTTGAATTCACCCGGGCTTTCAAGTGGGGGCTTGTATCATCTATCAGTACTGACAATGTCCAACACTAGTCAGCACTCCTAATCTCATCTGTACTCCCATCCATTGTTGACAATTTAGCCATTTCTCCCCGTTCTTGACTCCCCTCCCTACCCCCCCTCCATTACCCTATGCTCTCGCCTTCCCGGCCATGCTACGCTAAGTAAATCTTCCCTGGAATTTTTCACTGATTTCATCCATTGAAATAAGCCCTATGTCGTATTCTTATACCAAATAATATATACAGGAAAGAAATCAGGTAAGTGAGAGTGCCATACACCTGGAATTGGCTAATTATCACCTGACAACACCTCACGTGCACTCGTTCGCTAATTTTCGCTGTTTTTTTCCCCTTGAAATATGCTGTATAATCTATTTTCGTAATAAATATACATGTAAGGAGAGAAGGGAGAACCCTAAGTGATATTTACATTCACCTGGAACCACCTAATTTATAATGTATTGTCTAGATTTCCTGCCAATCATATCAGTGCTACACAAAGCTGTTTCAAGATTTAACATTGGTAGCTCTGATTATATATCTCCTAAGTAGGCCTCTAATCTATTTTCGTAATAAATATAAATGTAAGGAGGGAAGGGAGAATATTTACATTCACCTGGAACTACCAAATTTATAATGTATTGTCTAGATTTCCTGCCAATCATATCAGTGCTAGACTTAGCTGTTTCAAGAAGTAATATTGGTAACTCTGAATAACCCTAAAGCAGGCCTCTAGGCTGCCCCTGCGTTATCAGTGTAGTCTCATCTTCCGAAGTGAGAGGACGTATGTTTCAACTTGCTGACTTCAAGGCCTTTTTTCACCCCCATGCAAATGGTTCTGTGACCTTTACCCCTACTAAACCTCGTGTGGAAAGAGGTAAAGGGCTGACAATTGATAAAAGAGTGACTACGATCTTTCTATTGAGTAAAACAGTGCAAGTGGAATTGTAAATAATGTGTAAATAATGTGTAAACAGCAAGTGAAAGTAATGAATGTAAATATAAATGAACAATGGAAAATAGTTTTATAAGTTACTTCAAGTGACAGTGCATAACACAGTGTAAATAAAATAGAAATGTAAATAACGTAAATAAAATAGAGAACGTAAATAGAAATGTAAATGAGTAGTATTATAAGAATACGAGTATATACCCTAGGAGTAATGAAAGTGAAAGTTTCACTCTAGCATGTCTGAATGCTATGAGTTATGAGAGTGAAGATGAAAGTGACATTCACTCTCAATGCCAGTATACAGGACGAGAAAGTGAATGCTACGTATTTTACTGAAAGAAATTGAATCCCTACAGTGACAATAAACTAATACTACTGAAGGAAACTTATGGATAAAGACTGTAGATATATATAAGTGTTATATAGTAATAGAAATATAAAGTGTGAGGGGTTTTATGAATAATAAATGACAGACTACCATGAGCGAACTAGTGCCAGTGCTACGATCAGACGCGCTCGTAATTTCCATTGCTTTCACAATGGTTTTTTTTTTTTAGTATGGATCCCAAACTACTTGGAAATTGTAGAATAGTGTTTATAGTGTTTGTATCTGGCTGTGGTAATCATATTACGGGTTGTCGGGAAGTGTAAAGTGGAGACTTCGTTACCCAACTTCAGAGGTCTCCACAAGTCCTACGGTAACCGACGAAGGCTCAACAATCATTCCAGGAGAAAGCTGAAGGTATGTGCCATAAGCATATGTAATTTTATTATTCTAGGACTAATAACTGATTTTTGGCAAATATTTTTTGAGAGTCTGTCGGAGCCCAAATAACCCCGCGGCACACGCAAGTTATTGGTAAACAAGCCCGCGGTGTAGGGGTTAAGCTACTCAAGGAATGCTGGCTGTCGGAGGAAGATGACGTCAACCTGCTGGAGTATGTGATGAAGTTCAAAGAACGGCTGTCCACTGCTTTACAGCTGGCAAGAGAGAATTTAGGAGCTGCTCAGGAGAAGATGAAGACTTGGTATGATAAGAAGTCCAGGTTACGCCACTTTCAGCCAGGAGATCAGGTTTTGATTCTGCTATCAGTTCATGGGCAACCTCTTCAAGCCAAGTTTAGTGGTCCTTATTTCGTGGAGAAGAAACTCAGTGATGTCAACTATGTCATCGCCACACCAGATCGTAGAAAGAACAAGCAACTTTGTCACATCAACATGCTAAAGTTATATCACAGGCGGGACGAAAATAATCCAGTCTGCACTGTAGCTGTTCCACCCGAGTCTGCAAGTGAAGCTCTCCCATGCAGTATGAGCCTGAGTGATAGTTTGGGGAAGAATCCCGATATCATGAATGATCTCCAGACTAAGCTTTCTCATCTACCTCCCGAGGAAAGGCAGGAGTTTTCGGCATTACTGCAGGAGTACCCGCAAGTGTTCCGTGCCACTCCAGGAAGAACCACTGTGTTGATGCATGATGTCGATGTTGGAGATGCAAAGCCAATTAAATTGCCTCCTTACCGTGTGAACCCAGTGAAAGTTCCTCTCATCCAGAAGGAGCTTGGCTACCTGTTGGACCACAAGATGATTGAGCCCTGTCAGAGCGAGTGGAGTTCTCCTGTCACTCTAGTCCCTAAGCCAAGTGGGTCACAGCGGTTTTGCATCGACTACAGACGTGTTAATCAGATCACCAAAACAGACACTTACCCTCTCCCTCGCGTGGAAGATTGCATAGAAAAGATCGGAAAGGCTAGGTACTTAAGTAAGTTTGATTTGTTAAAGGGATACTGGCAAGTACCTATGACTGAACGTGCTAGGGAGATCCATGTTTTGTAACATTCGGAAAGACTTTTGCATGTTCTGTAATGCCATATACAGATTGTTTTAGAGTAATAAGAAATTTCCTTTGTAAATTTCTTTTTTCTTTGTGGGGAGGTGTTACATAGCCTATGATTTCATCATCCTTTGTGTAATTTTTAATGCACAGTGTGCTGCATGTTTGATCACGAGCGTGTTCTGCCTCAGTCCCCCCCTTCTACCGTTATAGTAGTGTAAGTCGTCCTTTCTGTTATTCAGTGCGGGATTATCAGCTCTTTGTCCCCATGGCTTCATTTGCACGTCCTTCTTACAAGTTGTATCAAACTCTGCTAGCCCCTATATAATGAGCTCAGTCTCTGCATCATTGCCACTTAGATCTACTCCTCATTTTGCTCGCATCTCTGTCCTCCCCTGTACAGTTATTATTATTGTGAGTTTCTCAGGAAGTCTCCAATCATCTAGCAGCTGTGTAATTTGAGTATAAGTGTTGTTGCATTTTTTCTTGTACTGTGAAGCATAAGGTTGATTCTTAGGCCTAGTGAGGTTTTTGTAATTTGTGTAAGGGTTCTTTGTCAGTCATCATTAATAATATTTTGTATCTGTAATAATTTATCTTACATTAACTGAGCATTACCCGGTGTATTTTTTATTTTATCAGGGCTGA
Source organism: Coenobita brevimanus (assembly GCF_032717465.1). Classification (NCBI taxonomy): domain Eukaryota; kingdom Metazoa; phylum Arthropoda; class Malacostraca; order Decapoda; family Coenobitidae; genus Coenobita; species Coenobita brevimanus. The sequence continues at coordinate 5,270,439 of NC_137031.1, forward strand.
CTTAGATAAATTTACTCTTGCTAATTTCGTGTTAATAGAGGCTATTGCAGTTAACCATATATTTAACCTGTTTTTTTGCCATTACATTATCCTTATGAGTCCTGAATGTTTTGTTGTTAGTTTGAGCATTAAACTTTAACTTGTAATTTTACCTAACTCTTTTGTTTTGAACCTGGAACTTTACGGGACAGTAGTGATTTTTAGTATTCTCACTTAAAGTTTACATTATCTTTCTCTGTTCCGTAACAATATATATATATATATATATATATATATATATATATATATATATATATATATATATATATATTCTTACCTTATTGTTCTCACCTAACTGCATCTTTATAGGAATGAGTCAAGCCCGTACTCTTCCGTGTTTTAAACCATATTCATCGTACATATCCTTAAATTTGTGAATTGTTTTGGCACACACTATTTCATTCGGTAGTGCATTCCATTGATCAATTGCTCTATTTGGGAAACTGAATTTCCTTACGTCTTTATCACCTCTCTTTTTATGCAGTTTTTTGCAGTGTCCTATTGCTCATGCATCCCCATACGTTAAGTAATCATTTATGTCTATTTTCTCCTTCACTGATATGCATTTATATAGCATAATCATGTCACCTCTTTTCCTTCTCTCCTGTAGTGTTAGTAGATTCTGTTTTTTTAGTCTTTCTTCGTAGCTTAGATCCCTTAAGCTTGGTACCCATCTTGTAGCGGCCCTTTGAACTTTTTCAATCTTGTCTATGTGTTTTTTTGAGATGAGGACTCCAGACTACTGATGTATACTCCAGGGTTGGTCTGATGAATGATGTTATTATCTTTCTTAGCATGTCTTCATTTATGTATGTGAATGCTATTCTCATTATTTTGCAAGCAGTGTATACATGTTCCGTACCTTCTCACTGATGTGGTCAGCCAGAAATAATCTGTTATTGATAATCACACCTAGGTCCTTCTCTCTTTCTGATGCGTGTAGGGTTTTATTTCCTAACTTATAATCCCAATCAGGTCTTTCTCCACTTTTACCAATCCCAATCAGGTCTTTCTCCACTTTTACCAAACTTGATTACATGAAACTTGTCCACACTGAATTCCATTTGCCATGTATTACTCCATTCATGTAGTTTAATTCTTCTTGTAGCTCTTTACAAGTGTCTGTGTTAATAATTCTCCTTTGTATTTTTGCATCATCTGCAAACATATTTAGATAGCTTTCATTTCCAGTGTTACTGTCTATATCATTAAATTCATATACACTAAAAACATGATTAGTACCAGCACTGAGCCCTGTGGAACTCCGCTAGTCACTTCTCTCCATGATGAGTAATTTCCCCTTAGTACTGTTCTCATTTCTCTTTTTATGAGAAAATCTTGCATCCAACAATACAGTTTGCCTCAAATTCCTCTTTGATGGTACAGTTTCCATAAAAGTCTTTGGTGTGGTACTCTGTCAAATGCCTTCTTGAAATCTAAATAGATACTGTTCACCCATCCTTCTCTTTCCTGTAATGTGTCTGTTACTCTGTCATCGTAGCTCAATAGATTAGTAACACATGATTTTCCTTTTCTGAAACCAAACTGTCTTTCTGTTATCATATTGTGTTCTTCTAGATGATTTACCCAAGCTTTTCTTATAAGCTTTTCTAATACCTTGCTTACAACACTGGTTAGTGATGCTGGTCGGTAGTTGAGTGGATTTTGTCTATTCCCTTTCTTGAATAAGGGAACAATGTTTGCTTTCTTCCAAATATCAGGTAGTTTACCTTGTCCCAAGGATTCCTTGAAAACTGAAGATAATGGTTTACTTAACCCCTTTGCACATTCATTTAGCACCCAACATGAAATTTCATCAGGATCATTTGCTTTTTCTTTGTCTAATTTACTTAACTCCTCCCATATTACTTTCTCTGATATTTGTATATTTGGTAGTATGTGTTAGCATGCATGTTCCACAGTCCCCCTCAAAATTTTTTTTCTTCTGTAAAAACCGATTGGAAATTCTTATTTAATGTTTCACAAATATCCTTCTCTTGTGTATAGGTGATTCCCTCATCCGTAGTGGATTGTGTTTTATCTTTTACTTTGGTTTTGCTTCTGATGTAGCTGTAAAATAGCTTCGGCTGATCACTGCTTATATTTATGATATCCTCCTCAAACTGTTTTTGGGCTTCTCTCCTTATTCTTGTATAATTGTTTCTTGCCTGTTTATAGTTGTTATATGCCCTTTCATTATTGTGTCTTCTGTATCTATTCCACAAGAAAACTCTGTTTTCTTTGGATTTTTTATATACTGTATTGAACCATTTCTTTCTTTTCTTTTCTACCTCTTTGTGCTGTGGGATGTACTTCATAAAGTTCACAGAATTTTTTATATATAGCATTTAAATCTTGTCCTCTAAGCTCCTTTACACAAATTTTCTAAGAAATATTTCTTTAGGTCATGATAGTTTCCCTTTTTATAATTTAGGCTCTTTTTGTAACTTTCATTGCCGTTAACTATGTCATATGCAATCCTGAAGTCGCAATTTAGTACTGGATGGTCGCTTTTGCTGAATGGAGGGTGATATATTAAATTGTCAGTATCTCTTTCTTGCCTTGTAAATATAAGATTTAGCATTGAGGGTACATCGAGTCCTCTTTTTCTGTTGCTTTCCATTACATGTTGCATTAGGAAAAACTCCTGCATGAGATCCAGGAGCTTTTGGTCCCAACAGCTTTCTTGGCTTATTATATCTAGAGCATTCCAATTTATATTTGTATTAAAATATCTATTTAGTATTATTCTTTCCGATTTCTCTTCCATTCTGTGTAATAATGCTCTTAACCCCTTAACCGCGGGGCGTCATTTTTGTGACGCTTGGGAACAAGGGATCATACCGCGGGGTGTCACTTTTATGATTCTGTGTTATTTTGAATTTGCCCAGGCTTTCAAGTGGTGGCTTGTATCATTTGTCAGTACTGCCAATGTCCAACACTAGTCAGCACTCCTAATCTCATCTGTACTCCCATTCATTGTTGACAATTTAGCCATTTCTCCCTGTTCTTCACTCCCCTTTCTACCTCCCCTCCATTACCCTCTCCTCTCGCCTGCCCAGCCGTGCTGCGCTAAGCAAATCTTCCCCGGAATTTTCCACTGATTTCTATCTATCCATCTTTTGCCAGACGCCTCAATCCCGTTTGGGGTGGCCACAAACAAATTGCCTCCACGTCGCCCTGTCCCCCACCATTTCACTGCCCTGCTCCCAACTCACACCTCCCTCTCTCATATACCTCTCCACCCCATCCCTCCATCTCATCCTCGGCCTCCCCCTCCCTCTTCCCCCCTCCACCTCACTCACATACACTCTCTTCGTCAGTCTGTCACCCTCCATCCTCTCCACATGGCCAAACCACCTCAGTGTGTTCCTCATAATGCTTCCTATCACATCCACATCCACACCACAACGCTCCTTTATATGCTCATTCGTTAGCCTGTCTCTCCATGTGATATATATATATATATATATATATATATATATATATATATATATATATATATATATATATATATATATATATATAATAGATACATTACAAGTATAATAATGACTCTTACTATAGCCTTGGCATGATGCTGCCAGTACATTAATATATGCATATGCCTGTTGTACATACACATTTGTGCCAATATATTACAACAATATGTTATACAATATTGTGTATTTAGTTTTACTGCAATGTCTTTACCCCATTATACATACAATATATTACTACAAAATGTTATGTTTCTACAATATTAAGTCTCTACAATACTGTTATGAATATTATATCTCTACAACATTATGATCTATGTATAGTTGCTACATGATATTGGAAGTTCGCCAGCAGGGCTTGACCGAGCAATATCAGGACTCTAAAATATCATAATACAATATATAACAGCTAGCAGTGTACATATGTAATCTAGAGGTTAAGTGAAAGTCATGGCTAGAGGCTGAAGGAAATGGCATTCGCACATTGTCTCTCTGAGGAATACCAGACAGCACTTCGTGATGCCTGATAGGAAAGTCCCCAGAATCGAGAAAGTTCTACACAACTGTGCATTACATGTGAAACAATCTCTCTTGTATGAGGGAGAAGAAGTTAGGAGGCAGAAGGAGCCAGGAGAGAGAGCGAGAAGGGGGTTTAGAGATAAGCATGGTGGGGAAAAGGGGAGGCTCGCAAAGTTAGCAAGCATAAAATGCACTCACCTCAATACATTGTTGTGAGACATACTTAGTATAAATTTTGGGATATCCCCTTTGAAGAAATAAACTACAAAGAAACCCACAGTACTCATCTTTATCTTTCTCCTGTCGTCGACGACAAGTACAACTAACATTATCTCCAACAAATTAACTCACTGTTAACTACAACTCAGCTACGGCTACGATATAATTAACTACAAGTTTGATAGGGTGCGTCTGGGATGTGTTTGGGATGTGTCTGGAGTTTGTTTGGGGTGTGTCTGGAGTTTGTTTGGGGTGTGTCTAGCGTTTGTTTGGGGTTTGGTTGGGGTTTGCTTTGGGTGTGACCGAAGTTTGTTTGAAATGTGGCTGGGGCTTATTTGGGGTGTGTCCACGGTTTGTTAGGGTGTGTCAGGAGTTTGTTAGGGGTGTGTCTGGGGTTTGTTTGGGGTGTGTCTGGAGTTTGTTTGGGGTGTGTCTGGCATTTGTTTGGGATGTGTCTGGGGTTTGTTTGGGGTGTGTTTGGATTTGTTTGGGATGTGTCTTGAGTTTGTTTGGGATGTGTCTAGATTTGTTTGGGGTGTGTCTGGGGTGTGTTTTAGAATGTGTCTGGGGTTTGTTTGGGGTGTTGTCTGGGGTTTGTTTCGAGTGTGACTGGAGTCTGTTTGGATTGTGTCTGGGGTTTGTTTGGGGTGTGTCTGGGGTTTGTTGGGGTGTATCTGGGGTTTGTTTGGAGTGTGTCTGGAGTTTGTTTGGGATGTGTTTGAGGTAAGTGTCCAAAGACAAGACACCTTTTGGGATATGCTGGTGCGGAAGATTTGGTTAGGGTGTGTGTGGTTATCAAAGGTGTTCTTTGTCTTGTTCGTCAGTCGTTTCCACTGCTTCCTCCCTAGCAGTATTCCTACCCCCTCTTCTATTTATCATGCCTACCCCTATCCAAACATCTTTTCCTACCCCTTCTATATCTCTTGGCAGTTGTCTTCTCCCTCACTACACGCCCCTGCCCAGCACCTAGCTCTGAGCATGACAAGTGTACTATTCGTCATCCACTTTCCCCTCTTTGCTGCGCTGATCCACCCACTTAATTCCTCTCCTTGGCTTTTTAGATTTATTTAATATATATCTATACTCTACTTTCATTTTCTACTCCTCGGACGTTCTTATTGTTCCCTTGCAATTTGTATCTCCTTTTATCCCTCGTCAGTTCTTTTTATCCCTTTCATTTTTTTTTTTCTGCTCCACTCTTACGTCTCTGCACTACTTATCATTCCCTCTGCTTAAAGGCAGTCATTTACAATCTTATTTTTTTCTTTTTCTAATCACATGTGTTTGACTCTACAAGTGTTACCGGTTCTACAAGTGTGACTTAAAGAAGGCCACCTATAATCGTATCAGGTAAACAGTAAGTGATGCAAGATTATGTTCTGTGTTGAAGGGGAGCCAGTGGGAGACTGGCTAATGCAGAGAGGGTCTTTTTGGTTGGCCAGGTGGAGTAGCGTAGCATATGAGAGAGAGAGAGAGAGAGAGAGAGAGAGAGAGAGAGAGGTGCCTGTGCAGTGGAGTGAGTTAGTTCACGTGATAATAATCTGGGTGGTTGCTGATCGGGACGTTACGATTGCCCAGGTGAGGAGGCATTTGATAAAGAAAGATAAAGAGGGAGAGAGAACTGCTTGTGCCAAGATTAATTTAGTCAACGTCGTTAGTTGGGTGAGTGCGTTGCTACTTGTGTTTAATTTATAACTCGGTGAAAAGGAAAGATGTTTTAAAAACCGGTTCAGTTTAAATTTTTGCGTTATACTTGTTATATCTAGATGTTAAAAAAAAAAGTTTTAGAAAACCTTTTCATACTGAAAGTGTTAGAAACAGCTACTAGATCCCTGCTCCTAAGCTGCATATAGTCGTCCATCAGCATCAATATATATATATATATATATATATATATATATATATATATATATATATATATATATATATATATATATATATATTAAAATTGCATCATGAAATTCGAGGAGGCAAAGCATTTTCTTCCTGAATAAGTGTATTATAGTGAATTACTTAACCATTTGACTTCGATGGCGTGTATTTTTTTTGTTTCTCTTATCTGCATATGATTTTACTCCACCTGGTAAGGATCTGTATTAATGAAAGGATTAACTAAGGTTATATTTAACACCTTCAGTTCGATAATTTTCTGCTAAGCAGCATAAGACCTTCTAGAGATTGCAGGAACACACACACACACACACACACACACACACACACACACACACACACACACATCGGAGTGAAGGGGTTAAGCTCCGGATCCATTAAACCTCGGATAAAGTGCCTGGATGGAACAAAATTTCTTCCGCAATATCAATAATCCCGAATTTCACTTTAACCATGGTTTTACGGGTTTTTCTCTTTATCTGACGTGACGTGTGTGTATGTGATTTATTATTATTGATGCCCACCTACCTACCTACCTACCTACCTGCATACATATATATTTACCTACCTATATACTTTCCTACCTATCTACCTTCCTATCCTACGTCCTTACCTACCCACCTATCTGTCTATATGTCTATCTTCCTTCCAGCTTACCTACCCATCTACCTACCTATTTACCTATTAGATTATCTATCAGTACACTTCTATCAATCCATCTATCTATCTGTTTATCAGACTGCCAAGTCTATCTTCAAACTTTCTCCACTCTGACCTCTTAGCCCAATTTATGTGATGAGAATGTGGTGTGGTGATTGTGTGGTTGTGATATTTCGGTGATAGGAGATGCTCTCTCTCTCTCTCTCTCTCTCTCTCTCTCTCTCTCTCTCTCTCTCTCTCTCTCTCTGTATTTTCCGTAACCACTTCCATGATTATGTGTGTTGACGTAACGATAATAATGCTCATTGGTGCCTAGTCAATGTTAGGGTTGTAATTCCAGTATGGTTTGTGCTGATGGTATATGATTAGGTATAAATGTTATGTAAATGCTGTTGCTGTATGTATGTATGAATTTATGTGAATAGACAGACAGACAGAGGGATGGATGGAGACAGACAGACAGATAGACAGAAAGACAGATATGTAGATAGGTAGGTAGGTTGGTAGGTAGACTGATAGATGGACGGATGGATGGACTGATAGATAATAGACAGGCAGACAGACAGGCAAATAAACAAATAGGTAGATAGACAGACAGATTCAGCATGATGTTTCTGATACACCAGTTATGGAGCCTGGAGTCAGAAACAAAAATTTGACTACCGTACAGCTTCGCAGTATTTGATTCACACTAAGCACAAGTTAGCTGCCCCTTTGATCCTATCAGTCTCGTTTACCTGTCACTGGTAGGCTGAGTTTTTCACAATACTGAATTAAAAATCACATCAACGTAGTCAATTTCATCAAAATAAATAAATAAATAACCTCTGTTGTGCCCTTGCTGTGACTCGACCAGTGATGCCCAAAGAGTAAACAAAAATAGATTTTCAACTTTTTCACTGAGATTTCTACCCTACTTTTAATTATACTTTTAAGTGCTTATTTTGTTTTAATTACCTGGCTTGATAACTCTCACATCTAACTTACTGATTCGATCGAGAATGTGCTGCGTGCTACAATAAAGGTGCTAGGGAGGGACGCCTTTATGTGGTGGCACCGATATTACGAGGTTGCTCAGCTGCCTGGTTATACAAACGTCCCTCAACTACATCCCTATCCCCCGAAAGAAAAATGGTGGACTGCAGGAGAAGATCAGCTTAAGCCCAAAGTCCACCTGGTTCTACAAAGGAAGGTGAAGACGGGAGGCCACGGGGGTTATCTAATCTCACTTATCTTGTGATGGGAAGCGACAGGACGAAAATGACCAGGAACCACTAATCTGAGGGAAGAGCAATACGCCAAGGCCCATTCCCTCGTCGGTTAAGGAAGCTCCCTAATACCTTTTCCTAAGCGATTTATTGTGCTTATTACACCATACATTCCTATTCTCTCTCAATATAAATCATTCCAACATCTTCTTTACTCTGCATAAACAACATGCAAAAGGATATTAACCACCCACATCCAAGAATAAATCGCTAAAGAAGAAGAGCTAGGAAATCTCCTTCACGATCTCCAGGCAGAACACAATTATCACAGCCAAGTTAGGACCTTCAGGGGTTGATGGTTGTTATTGTTGTTACCAGCCACGATAGCGAAGCTGGTATTGTTTTCAGTTTGTGTGTGTGTGTGTGTGTGTGTGTGTGTGTGTGTGTGTGTGTGTGAGCACGATAACATCCCAACTGCTCAAGATATAAACACAAAAATTTTACAGGTGTGTAGTAGGGAAAACAGCGATCACGAGTTCGAAACTTGTGAAAGTAGGTCAAGGTCTGTCTATCTCTTACAACGATAACTTCCCAACCGCTCAAGATATTGTCACAAAAATTTACAGGTGCGTAGTAGGAATCTCCTACGAGTTCGAATTTGGTGAAAGTAGGTCTGTGTGCCTGTTACCACGATAACTTCCCAACAGATCAACATATCATCACAAAATTTTACAGGTGTATAGTAGGGATATAAAATTTCCTACAAGTTCGAAATTGGTGAAAGTAGGTCAAGGTTTGTGTGACTGTTACAACAATAACTTTGCAACCGTTCAAGATTTCATCACAAAATTTTACAGATGTATAGAAGGGATTAAAATACCCTACGAGTGCGAAACTGGTGAACGTAGATTAAGGCTAAGGTCATATTCAGAGTCGCGCTATATATGTATTGGCTCGGCTTTTAGTTACCAACAGTGATAGCCAGGCAGGTACTGTTATCAGGTGCGTGTGTGTGTGTGTGTGTGTGTGTGTGTGTGTTAGGATGATAACTTTGGAGTGGCTCAAGATATCATCACAAAACTTTTACAGATGTGTAGTAGCGAAAAAATGCGATCAGGAGTTTGAACTTGGTGAAAGTAGGTCAAGGTACGTGTGTCTGTTGCCACGATAACCTCGCAACCGCTCCAGGTATCATCACAAACTTTTACAGGTGTGTAGTAGGGATGATAATCTCCTGTGAGTTCCAGATTGGTTAAAGTAGGAGGTTTGTGTGTCTGTTACCACAACTTTGCAACCACTTATATCAACACCAAATTTTACAAGTGTGTAGGGAAGAAAATCTCCTACGAGTTTGAAATTGGTGAAAGTAGATGAGTGTCAAGGTCATATTTCGTGCTGCAATATGTATCGGTTTGTGGTTGGTGTGATTCCCCCCTTGTGGAGGCCTCTAGTAACTACCCGTGATAGAAATGCTGGTATTGTTTTCAGATTGTGTGTGTGTGTGTGTGTGTGTGTGTGTGTGTGTGTGTGTGTGTGTGTGTGCGCTTTAGCATGATAACTTTGCCATCACTCAAGATATCATGACTAAATTTACTGGTGTGTAGCAAGGAAAAAAGTGGTCACGAGATCAAAATTTGGGAAGATCAAGGTCTGGCTGTCTGTTACCAAGATAACTATTCAACCACTCATGATATCATCACAAATTTGTACAGGCGTGTAGTAGGGATAAAAATTTCCCATGAGTATTGTTTTCAGTTTGTTTGTCTGCCTGTGTGTCGTTTAGCAAGATAACTTTGCAATAGCTCAAGATGTCATCGCAAAGTTTTACAGGTGTACAGTTCAGATGAATATCTCTTACGCTGTCGAAATTGGTGGAAGTAGGTCAAGGTCTGTGTGTCTGTTACCACAAGTACTTCGCAACCGCTCAAGATGTTATCACAAAATTTTACAGGTGTGAAGTAGGGATGAAAGTCTCCTACGAGTTCGAAGTTGGTGAAATTATAGTAGATCACGGTCAAGGTCATATTCCGAGCCGCGCTAGATAAGTATCGGCTCGCGGATGATGTTAGTCCCCCCTCGGGGGGCCCCTAGTTTTTGTTGTGGTGGTGGTGGTGGTGATTTTTGTTTTGGTGGTTATTCTCGTTGTTTTGGTTGTTATTGTCTTAGTGGTTGTTCTGTTTTGGTGGTTGTTATTGTCTTGGTGGTTATTCTTGTCATTTTGGTAGTTTTTTGTTTTGGCGGCTGTTGTTCTTTTCGTGGTTGTTTTCGTGTTTTTGGTGGTTGTTATTCTCTTTCTGGTTATTCTTTTTGTTTTGGTGGTTGTTTTTGTTGTTAAGTTGGTTTTTATTGTTGTTTTGGTGGATATTTCTGTTGTTTTTGTTTTGTTGTGGTGGTTATTGTGTTGGTGGATATTCTTCTGGCTTTGGTGGTTGTTATTGTTGTTTTGGTTTTTGTTATTGTTGAACTAGTGGTTGTTATTGTTGTTTTGGCTCCTTTTATTGTTGCTATAGTGGTTTTGCTGCTGTTTTGGTTGTTGCTATTGTGGTTTTTGTTTTTTGGTGGTTGTTCTTGTTGTTTTGATGGTTGTTATTGTTGTCTGGGTGTTTTTTGTTGTTTTGGTTGTTGTTATCGATGTTATTGCTGTTGTTTTTTACTGTTATTGTTGTTTTGGTGGTTGCTCTCGCTGCTTTTGTGGTTGTTGTTATTTTTGTGGTAGTTCTTGTTTTTATGGTGGCTACTCTTGTTTTCGTGGTTGTTTTCGTTCTTTTCATAATTTTCTGTTGTTTTGGTGTCTGTTCTTGTTTCGATGGTTGTTATTTATGTTATTAATGTTTTAATCATTGTTCTTGTTTAAGTATTTCTTGTTATTCAGTGATCGTTCTTGTTGTTTTGGTGATCATACTGCTGACCTCTCATGACCTCAGGTGGTGACCCCGTGACGTAGAAGGCGACGCAGAAGTGGGCAACATGGTGACCACGGACAAATTTGATGATCTCCTCACCAAACTGAGCACGGGATGGTGGAATGCTATGTTCTTCTCTACGGGGTACTGTGAGTATTACATAAATACAGTATATATTTGTTGATCTGTCTTTCTGTTGATTGTTTGGTAATTTATATATCTGTTTGTCTAGCTTTCTGTCTGTCTCTCTGTCTATGTGTATGTCAGTCAGTCAATCAGTAGTTCAGTCAGACAGTTAATCAATCAATAAATCATTCAACAGTATCTATCTATCTCTTATGAGGAGTAGACTGTAGCACCAGTCGAGCAGGGCAGTACTCCCGAAGTGGATGGAAAGCTGATGACAGGGAGTGCTGGAGCTTCCGTTTCATCAGCCCTCAGGACTAGTTCCTGACCATCCCCCTTTGCTGAACTTTTTCAGTGACTCCATTACACAGAGAGTAGGCCAGCATGCTCTCCAGTACAAATTTCTCTAACTATCTACACCAAACTACATGCACAGAACACACTACACTTCCTATTCAAAAATTAACTCAAAATGGCGTCTCTTTACCAAGCCTCGGAGTCCCCAGGGGGGGGGACCATAAATGCCCCCACCATCCGCCCCTCTCCCGGTGATGACTCGAGGTGCCTGGAACCACTGTCTGACTCTCTTCTTCTTCATTTCTGCAACATTCGCGGCCTTTCCTCTAACTTTTGCTCTGTTGAGCACCACCTCTCCTCCTCTAAACCTCACCTTCTTTTTCTAACTGAAACTCAGCTGTCTGAGGCAACTGACAGCAAACCCTTTTCTGTATCCTCCTACTTTCTTTATACTCATTTCAAAGCCAAAGGTGGCTGCTGTGTATATATACGCAACGACTTATCTTGCTCTCGTGTTCCTGAACTCGATTCTTCTGAATTCTCTACACTCTGGCTTAAGCTTTCCTGTCATTCTCTGACTAAATATATCGGTGCTGTTTACTTATCCCCTAATTCTACTGACTATCAAAAATTCTTCGACTATCTTACTTCTACGATGGAACACATTCTATCCATTTCTCCTTTCTCTGAAATCTCCATTCTAGGAGATTTCAATGTTCACCACCACCTTTGGCTCTCCTCTCCTTTCACGGATCCACCTGGTGAACAAGCCTACATCTTTTCTATCCTTAATGACCTAGAGCAGCTTGTACAGCACCCTACCCGTATCCCTGATCACCTTGGAGAGAGCTCCAACATACTTGACCTCTTCCTCACAACTAATCCTTCTGCTTACTCTGTTAATCTTTTCTCTCCGTTGGGCTCCTCCGATCACAACCTTATTACCTTAACCTGTCCTATCACTCCGGTACGGCCTGTGGACCCTCCAGGGAAACGTCGTCTATGGCATTTTGGAGCCGCGGACTGGGAGGCCCTCAGGCAGCACTTCTTTGATTTTCCCTGGAATGATTATTGCTTCCATGGCCGGGAGCCATCTGAGTGTGCCTTGCACATTACAGAGGTTATTCTCTCGGGCATGGAAGCATACATTCCTTTCTCATATCCTTTGACTAACGCAAGAAAGCCTTGGTTTAATCACGCTTGTTCTAATGCTGTCCGCAACAAGGAGAGGGCCTACAAAAGGTACCGGAGCCAACCCACCCCTGAATCACATCATCTTTACGTTTCTGCCCGGAATCGTGCTAAGTCTGTTCTTCGCTCTACTAAAAATAATTTCATCCATACTAAATGCTCTCAACTCTCCAACTCGAATTCTTCCTGCTCCTTCTGGCACCTTGCCAAAAATCTTTCTAACAACTTTACCTCATCATCCTTCCCTCCTCTTTTCTACTCTGATGGTTCTGTAGCTATTTCTTCTACTGATCAAGCAGATCTCTTCGCACAGACTTTCTCCTTCAATTCCACCTTAGACGATTCCGGTGCTGTTCTTCCATCTCTTCCCCCCTCTGACTTCCTCATGGCTGACATTAAAATTTCTTCAGTTGATGTATTTTCTGCCATTACTGGCCTCAGTACTAACAAGGCATATGGGCCTGATGGGGTCCCTCCTGTTGTTCTCAAGAACTGTGCTGTGCTTACACCCTGCCTAGGCAAACTCTTTCGCCTTTGTCTGTCAACTTGTACCTTTCCTTCTTGCTGAAAGTTTGCTCTCATCCAGCCAGTCCCAAAGAAGGGTGACCACTCCCAACCCTCCAACTATCGTCCAATTGCTTTAACGTCCTGTATTTCAAAAGTTTTCGAGTCAATTCTTAATAGAAAAATTTTAAGGCATCTTTCCTATTACAACCTTCTTTCCGATCGTCAGTACGGATTCCGCCAGGGACGCTCCACTGGCGATCTTCTCACCTATCTTTCAGACTCCTGGTCATCCTCCTTTCGGGATATATATCTATATCTATCTATCTATATATATATATATATATATATATATATATATATATATATATATATATATAAGCAAATAAATATGTAATAAGTTACATAAGGCAAGGATTAATAAGGAAATATAAGTTATCAAGGATATAACATGTGACTGTAGAGGCAGATAGATAATTTTTTTTTTTTTTAATGCGAGGAAGAAGGAACCAAAGGCCATGAGCCCGCAGTAACAGTTCCCTCCAAGAGAAAAACAAAATACTACAGAAAGCCAAATTCAAGATCCGATCATTTTGAGATGCCTGGACACACTGCGTTTGAAAGACTGGAGATCATAGGCAGCAGGAAATACAGACAGAGGGAGACAGTTCCAGAGCTGACCTGTTGCATAAATGAAAGACTGGGAGTAACGGTTAACTCTTGCATTAGAGAGTTGGACAGAAAAGGGATGAAAGTTTGCTGCCAGACGGGTGCTACGCGCCCGTCGTAGAGGTGGAGGAATGCAAGCAGACAGTTCAGAGGAGCAGTGACCATTAAAGTAGCGATAGAAAAGAGATAAAGATGCAACAGTGCGGCGAAGAGACAGAGGTTGAAGGGAGTCAGTAAGAGGAGGAGAGTTAATGAGACGAAAAGCCTTTGACTCCACCCTATTGGGAAGAGCTGTATGTGGGGAGCCTCCCCACACATGAGAGTTGTACTCCACACAGGGGCAGATAAAACCCCTGTATAGAGTCAACAATTGTGCAGGGGTAAAGAAAGAGCGGAGTCGGCTTAGCACACCCAATCTCTTGGAAGTAGATTTTACAAGAGATGTAATATGATCTTTCCAAGAGAAGTCCCGAGTAAATGAAACCCCAAGCATGTTCAAGGATGATGCAGGATTAAGCTGAATATTATTAAACATTAGTGGGTATACCTGTGGAAGATTTTGTCGGGTTGATAGGTGTAAGAACTGAGTCTTAGATGCATTAAAAACAACCATATTATTTTTACCCCAGTCAGAGATACGAGCCAAGTCAGACATTAGGTGTGCCATAGCCTCATCCCTTGTTTGTTGAAGTAACTGTTGAGATGGGCGTTGCGGGAACCGAATGGAAAGTTGAAGGGTGGAGTCATCAGCGTATGAGTGGATAGGGTTAGATGTACAGTTTAGAAGATCATTGATGAATAAAAGGAAGAGAGTTGGTGATAGGACAGAGCCTTGAGGAACACCACTGTTGATAGATCTAGGAGGAGAACGATGGCCGTCTACAACAGCGGCTATAGAACGACCAGAAAGGAAGCTAGCGATGAAGGCACAGATAGAAGGATAGAAACCGTAGGAGGGCAGTTTGGAAATTAAAGATTTATGCCAGAGTCGATCGAAAGCCTTTGAGATGTCAAGTGCAATGGCAAAGCTTTCGCCAAAGTCCCGAAAGGAGGATGACCAGGAGTCTGAAGAATAGGTGAGAAGATCGCCAGTGGAGCGTCCCTGACGGAATCCGTACTGACGATCGGAAAGAAGGTTGTGATATCTCTCTCTCTCTCTCTCTCTCTCTCTCTCTCTATATATATATATATATATATATATATATATACCCTTTCATGCGCAGATAAGTTTTTTAGTTTTGTGTTCTACGACACGTCGGCGTTCCTCCCCCCCCCCCCGGCCACCGCACGCTTCAAAAAAGGGCATTCTTGGCTTATTTTCACCACCCAAACACATTTATTTTGCCACGAAACCCACATTCTTCTATTCGTCGATATTTGTTCTACAAGATAAGCAAAAAAACAAAACAAAAAACATTATACATACATGGGAATAAACATTCAGGAACATAGATCTCATTTCCCAACATCATAAACCGAATTTCTACTAATCAATCTATACATGTTATACCATCATTGGAAAGAGAATTTTATTAGCTTTCGAATGCCAGAGGTTACACTTTGATAGGAGGTATGGTGTTCGAGTAATAAGCGAGAAAGTAAAACCGATTTCCGACAGACAACAAATTTCTTATTCGGGGAGCTCAAGCAAAAAATTTTTCTTGCCACTGTTATGTTTATTATATCATCCTATGCAGAATTTCATTGGCTTTCATTTGAGCCAACAAAAGTGATTCTAGGCCTCATACTTTTCGAGAAAAATAAAAAAAAAACTACAGTGTATTTTCCCCACACGCTGAACCGCCATCAGCCGTGCTCACTAACGTTATTTTCCCGTAGCACTCAAACATTTTAATGCTTGCTAGTTATGCTTTCTTTGCCTTTATACCAATAACTATTTTATATAATTACGTCTGTTTTGTTTTCAGTCTTCTCAGAAACCACACATGAACACTACACCTGTTGATAGCAACTGAAACTGAACCTGTACTTATTTCCCTGTCATTTGTGATGAGGTAAATAACAGTATATATGTATGTGTAAATATACTGACATAAAGATAGGTAAACAGATAAATAAACAAAGAAAATCACATACTTCTCCATTGGCAATGATCTTCCTGCAGGACCAGATGGGTTGGGAGGTGAGGAGTTTTGCACTGTGTGTGTGTGTGTGTGTGTGTGTGTGTGTGTGTGTGTGTGTGTGTGTGTGTGTGTGTGTGTGTGTGTGTGTGCTCCACTAGCGAAGGTATCTCTCGGTATGGTACAAGTCAAAACAATCACCCATGCAAAGCGGCACATCATATACAGGACACATGTTCCTTGTGTCCTTCCTCACTGCTAACTTGAAGCACAAGGTGCACCTGAGTCTCTTCTTGTTGGGGATCCTTGCCCGGTGGTGGCCCAGAGTGCAATCCAACCTCACGTCATCATTGATGACCCGTTGACGCTTGCTTGGATGCCCTTGTGCTCCGTGGTCCTGTCATGCAGGAGCTGCAGGCCAGGGCACGGGTTCTCCTGATGGACCAGCAACCGAAGGCGGTGGTGGTGGTGACAATGGCACCTGTGATGGCCCTGCTGGAGGCAGTGCTGGTGGTGATGATGGCACCTGTGATGGGCCTGCTGCAGGTGGAGCTGGTGTTGGTGATGGGGCAAGTGGTGGTCATCCTGCAGGCAGTGCTGGTGCTAGTGGTGGCTGGGCCCATCCTGGCACTGGTGCCTGTGCCTGCTGGGTGCCAGGTGTTGCTGGTGCTGGCCATCAGGTAGGTAGGTCTGGGGGGTGGTGGAGTACGTGTCCAGACGCTATACAGTCCTCTAAATAGAAATGCAGAAGATCGTAGATGATCTGCTCCACAACTTCCAGGAGAGATAATGTCTTGCATCTGTACTTTTTGTACAAGGCAAATATGTTGAAGAGTGCCATGTGGATGAAGTAGAAAGTGATCTTCTTTGTCCACTTGACAGTTGGATGGGGAAGCACTGGATCATCTGATTGAAATGATCCACCCCACCCATGTACATGTTGTAGTCCTCCATAATGACGGGCTTGTTAACGACCTTCTCCACATAGGATGTCTGCCTGTCATTATCCCGCACCTTCCCTCTAACCCTCTTCAGAAAAGTGTTGGCAGTGTGGAAGGTGGACACCATGTTCACAATGAGCTTGTCCTTCCACAGCAGGACTAGCACATTGTCCTTATGCCTGTATGCCATGCCTCCCTCGGGCAGGCTCTTAGCTCTGGCGATGGCCTACAGCTGATGTGGTGCTCCTCTAGGCAGCCGTAGGGTCCCACACATATAAAGGCCTGCAGTGAAGAGTAGTTTGCACAGGGCTACAGAATTGTTGTATTTGTCCATGAACAACTTGTAGCCCTGGTCCTTCAGCAGTTCCACGAGGCCCCACACAGTGTTCTCAAGGGTCTGCTGCACCTCCGTGTAGACCTCGATGTTCCTGATGTTGCCTGAGGATGACACAGCCAACATGTTATGCTCAATGGAGTACTTGGTGGGTTTCTGGGGGTTGTACACGCAGAAGGACAGCCGGCCCTTCCACCCTAGAGAGTCCTCATCCAGGCTGAGCTGCTCCTCACATTGGTACACTGATTGGAACCGCTGAAGGAGGTACTCCATGACCGTGCGAATGCAGATGAGCTGATCTTGGTTGTCCCGGGGTATGGCGAGCGAGTTGAAGGTGTGGAAGTGCTTGAGGATGGCGGTGAAGCGCCTTCCACTCATTGCCCACCAGACCCTAGGGTAGTCGTGCAGCTCAGAGCTCCTCCAATAGTGCCTGATGGTCAGCATGTGCACGAGCCCCAAGAAAAGGTATAATCTCAGGAACTTGGCCATCTCCTCTTCATTGCAGGAGAACCAGGCATCCAGCTGAGTCCCCAGGAATGTGGCGTACTGCTTGGTTTCCACGGTGAGATATGACAACAACTCCCGTGTGAAAAAGAGCTGGAAGAACTGCAGGGGAGTTGTTGGAATATCCACCTTGATCCCTGGGGAGCCAGTGAACGGCCCATGGTTTGGTGTGAACGGGCCACTTCTCCACCCAGGATCCTGGCAATAGTGGCGGTGGCAGCGGGTTGGCCTGTTGACACCCTTTGGCCTGACCTCCGACCCCTTGGACGTGCACCATATCCAGGCAGCGGACCATGGTGCCATCGTCTAGGGGGGACGCCTGACGAGACAGAGGGCTCTGGGGAAATCAGTCTCCTCGGCCTGGCCGGTGAGGATGTTGCCGTAGCATCCTGTATGGCAGATGCGGGTGGAGGGGCTATCACAACGAACGATGGCCTAGCTTCTGGTGACACTGGCTCACCAAAGGGGGGAGAGGGGACTGAGGATTGGGAGCTGACGAAGTGAGCGATGAGACTGGCAGGTCCTAGAGGTGGGAAGTGTTCTCCGGTGGGACCAGCCGATGATGGTGGTGTGGTCTCCCGTGAAGGAAGGAGGCGGGGCAGCTCCTCTTGCTGACCGGATGGTGTCAGCTCAACCTCCTCCACCCCAGAACTGTCGTTCTTTATGTTGCTCTCCGACTCATTCTCGTCAAGGAGCTTCTTCCACTAGTCTGGTGGCAACCCATGTTTCATCTCTGCAAGACTGATGTCATTGCAAGCCAACTGGAGAATGAATTGCTGTCAAAGGGACTGGTACCTTAGGCTAGGTAGTCCTATGCTGTGCTAGGGGTGTGAGCTGAAATAAAGGAGTCAAGATATTTTATTCACAGCCAGCCAAGAACTTTGCTCAACACTGGCACAACGCAAGGATTCATGATATGCGTGTATGTCCTTGAAAAACACTGCCTCTTACATCTGACTTAGCACACAGGTACGGGCCACGGGCACGTGTTTTACTCTTTCATTTCCTTTTCACATTACACATCACCAAATCTATCATTTACATGAGATACACAGTACATTTCACCACTAAAATGTAAATGCACATGTTCCGTAGGCCCTTACCTGTGCGCTAAGGTGTAGAAGATGGTGTTTCCCTTACGAGAAGATGCTGCAGTGTTTACAATTTTATTTCACATTCCACATAACCAAGTCCATTATTGTAGGAGAATTACAGTATATTTCACCAATGAAATGTGCACGTATTCCATATTTCGCGTTGCATGTTGCTACCTTTGTGCTAACTGAGGTGTATGAGATGTTCTCTTTCTTACGAGCACGTGGTTCAGTCTTTCATGTTCTTTTCACATAAAACATAACCAATCTATCAATTTACGAGATACATAGTATATTTCACCAATAAAATTTAAATGCACGTGTTCCATATCTCACACTGCGTGTCGCTACCCTTGTGCTAACTCAGGTGTATGAGACGTTCTCTTTCTTATGAGCACGTGGTTCAGTCTTTCATGTTATTTTCACATAAAACATAACATTTTATGAGATACACAATATATTTCACCAATAAAATGTAAATGCATGTGTTCCGTATCTCGTGTTATATTTCGCTACTTTTGTGCTAACTCAGGTGTACGAAACATTCTCTTTCTTATGAACACGTGGTTCAGTCTTTCATGTTATTATCACATAAAACATAACCAAATATATCACTTTATGAGATACACAATATATTTCACCAATAAAATGTAAATGCATGTACTCCATATCTCGCGTTGCATTTCGCAACCTTTGTGCTAACTCAGGTGCATGACATGCACTCTTTCTTACGAGCACGTAGGTCAGTCTTTCACTGTCTTTTCACATAAAATGCAGCCAAATCTATCAATATATGAGATACACGGTATATTTCACCACTGCAGGTACATACATGTCTTCCGTAGGTCAATTACGTGGCCCCTACCTGGGCGGTAAGGTGTAGCAGATGATTATTAGATGATCACGTGGTTTGCTTCACTTTCTTTTCACATTACACCTAACCAAACCCATCATTTTATGAGATAAACTGTATATTACGCCATCTAAATTTACGTATCTCATGCATTTCGCTACATTTGTGCTAACTCAGGTGTAAGACATGCACTCTTTCTTACAAGCACGTGGTTCAGTCTTTCACGTCATTCTCACAAAAAACAAAACCAAAACGATCAATATATGAGTTATACAGTATATTTCATCACTACAAGTACATGGACATCTTCTGTAGGTCAATTATGTGGCCCTTACCTGTGCACTAAGGTGTAGCACATGATGTTTCCCTTACCAAAAGATGCTGCAGTGTTTGCGTTTTGATTTCTCAATACACATAACCAAATCCATCATTTTATGAGAAATACGGTATATTTCACCACAAAAGTACATGATCGTGCTCTGTATGTCACATTTGCGATACCTAAATATCACAAATGATATCTTCTGATGAGCACGTGGTGCATTGTTTACATTCATCCACACAAGCATACGATAAACATATCACTATAGCAGTCATGCTTTATTTCACATAAAAATGCATATGGAAAAAATATAACAATATGATATAATCAAATATCCCTATAAACCTCCTCTATTTTTCCAATCCTGACAATGGTGTGCTGTGGCTGTAAGGCATACGTGACTCATGCCCTAGCCAATATTTTATTACGTACACCCGTTGCACTGTACTCCTATCTATTGCACAATAACACTATCGACCATATATCAGCATAAAACAAGGACTTCATCAACACCTTGGCAAATATTCCGTTCAAGTCAACGCCATGTCATAAGGTGGTTTCCTGCCTCCCTCTCCTAAACATTTCACCATGTCCTTCCTCACTAGCTATTGCACATTATATTCACTTGATTCACTGTCACTATTGTTCAATGGTTGAATACTTACATTTGGTGCAGGGTAGAGGCAGCGTAGTTGTTTGGATACGGCAAAAAACGGGGCAGGCCTTGTTCTGGTGCCAACATCGTTTCCCATGACGAGTTGTAATTTCACACTATTGTTACATATTACATACAAAGTTCTTTATTCATAATTAACAATGTGCAATATAGTGTGAATGATAAACAACCAAACACCATTTCTCTGTAAAGTGTGGCATGGAAAGGATGGGCGATCAGGACTTGCAGAGCCCAGCAATTTCTATCATAAACACTAGAGTAAAGGGAAGGCGATAGAGAAATATAAACTGTATATATGTTTAAAGTCTTGGGAAAAATATTTATCTTGTTGGTATACTTGAATGTAATCAATGCTACTTTATTGAGGTGTATAATGTACATGGTAAAGGTATGATGCTTCTATTCATGTATAAATCCCAATTGTCTGTGGGGTTTGGCACCTCTGAATATGTTGACCTCAGTGCCACACCTAAAGGGGACGCCGGCCAGCTAACAGCAGAACACTTATCATTAGAATGAGAGAGACGTATTAACTCTGAGCTTTCTGTGTCGCATTTGTATCTTTCTGTGGCCAGTAAGCAGAGATTTAATCTGCTCAGTTTCAGTTCACCTGCACACGCTACCTCTAGAATCCTTCATCAGGATTCTACACCGATTCCCACCATCTCCAGTGTGTGTGAAGACGTTTTAGTAGAGTGTGTCAGCCGGAATTGACTTCGACCAGGCGCAACGTTATAACCTTGCATGGAATAGAGAGGTCACGTCTAAGTTGATATATAAATTGGTAATCAGCTGTGGGGTTGCAAGCTAATATAATAGTGACCAGTTGAGGAATCCATGCAGCCGAAACAGCCTAGCACATCTTCATTGGGCCAACGGTTGACACGGGCCAGGAATGATTCACCAAAACCTAATTCCCTATTGCAAACACCAAATCTAATCACAATAGTGCCCAAAAAGTAAACACAAACACTATTGGTATAGTGGAATATGTCGTGCGCCAGGGATGGGGGTAAATAAAGTACGATATAAAAGGCCTGCCGCTCGCTACCTTCTCCCCCGACAGCCGATGTGGAACTAATCAACCTGTCTAGGCTGCCACGCATCTCAGGCCCCACAGTTGCCAACTCCTTCCTTTTGATGAGCGACATGGAAACTATGACGCCTCCAGAAATGATGCCGATCGGCCAAAAACGTTTTCTCTGACGAAGGTTTGTATGCTTAAATGGCGACAAATGCATCAACGAGTATAGTTGCAGCCACACCCATATGACGACGAACGCATCAACGCGGGCAAAGGGGTTAATCTCTCTCTCTCTCTCTCTCTCTCTCTCTCTCTCTCTCTATATATATATATATATACCGTAAGGTGGGGCAAGTGTGCACCCAACGAAGTAAGTGCGCACTTAAGTAAGTTATTTCTTAAAATGGTCAAAAATAGGTTTTGATATTTTATTTTCTTAATTTTTCAAAGTTTGAATACGAAGCAGTCATTGGTTCAACTTTAACAAGTGTTACCCAACCATTTTATCAAGAACAGTGACCACCACGGCTTTATACAGGGAGGACGGAGCATTGACGGAAATTTTGGACGAAGCATTACATTGGAACACTTAGGGTAAGTTACCTAACAATAAATATTCCTAGGGTACTCTATTTAGGCTCATTAATTGCGCATATTCTAAGGTACAGTAGATTATGCTATAATTATAAGTTGCTAGGTCTAAGCATTAGTGAATAGCGAGTCATGAATGATTGGTGGGGTAACTGCACAAATTTTCATGGGGTAAACGTGCACATGCTGATATTGCCTACAAATTGCTATCTAAATGAATTGGTTCATGCCTTATAACCTACATTTTCGATCTGTAGAGCATAACAAAACAAAAACAATCCAAATACTATAATATCTATCTGTCAATGCAATTTATTTCTCATGTTTTTACAGATGGTGCAACCATACGTGAGAAAAACAGACCCCAAGCAGGAGCGCCGTTACTCCCCCGAGGACCTGTTTGAGCCTATCAGGCGTGTAAAAGCAGGAGAACCCATCAAGAGGGTTTCACGACTTCTACACATCCCTGCATATTGGTACAGGTCCCTCTGGCCAGCAAACGAAGAAAACCGGCGCCAAAATGAAGCTGGGAGTATCTGAAGCCAAGTCGGACAGTATCCCGGAAGAGAAGCTTTCATCAAGTGATGTGGACATGCCAGAGATTCTTCTAGAGTATAATGATGAGGAAAGTTCAGGGAAGGAATCAGAAGCAGAAGAAAGAGAAGAAGAGGATCGAGAAGAGGAAGAGAAAGAGAAGGAGGGAAGAGAAGCGTGCGGAGTTGAGAAAGAGAGCAAGACCAAGGAAATAAAGGAGGGGTTGTATGTTATTGTGAAGTTTACTGGCAAAAAAGCAAATTCAGACTATCATTTTGTTGGAAAAGTGCTAGGGAAGGAAGGAAGTGGAGAAGTGTCAGCGAAGTAGTTCAAACGTGATTACAACGTGTCAGGAGGTGAATTTTCATACTTTATACAGCCACAAAATCAGGACATTTGGTCACTGATGTAACTCCTATTGTTAAGTGTTTGCCTGAGCCATCCTCTATTAGAGACAAACTTTCCTTTAAGGCTTCAGAAATGTGTAGCATCGTCATGCGTTAATAAATGCTTTACGTTTTCTTACGTTTTCTTTCTTTTCATCTTTTTTGCTCGTGTGTGTACTTTTTTACATCTGCATGGCCAGTGAGGTGGCACATAATACAAATACAATACAAATAATGCGTTTAAGGGATGAATAGGATTGTTCAAATATGCTTAAGTGTGCTGAAATTTAAAGAAAACAACATTATGCGCACTTACCCCCAACCCTGGGGTAAGTGCGCAACCATTTTTTTTTTTTTCACTACCTACCACATGAATAATTTCAGAAACATTTCAATATGTGCCAAAGGTTGATCTATTAATAAACAACAAAAACATGTCTCACTTTTTTTCAGTTTCCTCCTATAACTCTTCCCATAGGTAAAAAAAACTCAAAAAAAGGTGCGCACCCTCCCCATTTTACGGTATATATATATATATATATATATATATATATATATATATATATATATATATATATATATATATATATATATATACTCCAAAGGATCAAACAAATGATGTTCCTAGCACTTGCTCTTAACTATACCTATTTATCACATCGTTAGTTACCCTATATTTTACCTTATTTATCCATGCATTCCCTAATTATTTACATATTATCCATGGTCTTTACTCCCAGGGCACATGATCCTCGTCTCCAATGTCCTGTCCATGCCCTTCGTAGCCCCTGCCCTCAACCACACCTGCGTACCGCCCGATAATGAATACACACTCACCTCTACCACCTTTAACCCCATCGACAACAGTACCTCCACCGTGTATGTACTCCCAGGCATGAGTAGATAAGACTGATAGGTAGATAGATTCAATGATAGATTGACTGATAGATAAGGAAAATAAAGGGTAAGCACTCACCTTTACTACCGTCATTCTTTCCGGCACAAACATTACCACCACTTACACACATACATACACTGAATTTTCCAGGCATGAGTACATAGACAAGTAGATAGTTAAGCAGTAGATAGGTCGACAGGTAGACAGACATATATGAGATAAGAATGAGGATACACGATCACCAGAACCACTTTCAACACCACTGGCACCATTATTACCACCGTGTACGTATGTTCATGCAAGAGACATGGATAAATAGATAAATGGATAGACAAGCCGATAAATAGATAGATAGATAGGTAGATAGGTCAATAGATGTATTAGACGATTCCGGTGCTGTTCCTCCATCACTTCCCCCCTCAGACATCCTTATGGCTGACATTAAAATTCCTTCAGCTTATGTATTTTCTTCCATCACTGGCCTCAATGCTAACAAGGCATATGGGCCTGATGGAGTCCCTCCTGTTGTCCTCAAGAACTTTCTCCAGTGCTTACACCCTGCCTAGGTAAACTCTTTTGTCTTTGTCTATCAACTTGTACCTTTTCTTCTTGCTGGAAGTTTGCTCTCATTCAGCCAGTCCCAAAGAAGGGTGACCATACTCAACCCTCTATCATCTAATTGCTTTAACATCCTGTGTCTCAAAAGTTGTTGGGTCAATTCTTAACAGAAAAAATTTAAAGCATCTTTCCTATCACATCCTTCTTTCTGATCGTCAGTATGGGTTCCGTCAGGGACGCTCCACTGGCGATTTTCTCACCTACCTCTCAGTCTCCTGGTCATCCTCCTTTCGGGACTTTGGCGAAAACTTTGCCATTGCAATTGACATCTCAAAGGCTTTCGATCGAGTCTGGCATAAATCTTTAATTTCCAAACTGCCCTCTTACGGTTTCTATCCTTCTATCTGTGCCTTCATCCCTAGCTTCCTTTCTGGTCGTTCTATAGCTGCTTTTGTAGACGGCCATCGTTCTTCATCTAGATCTATCAACAGAGGTGTTCCTCAGGGCTGTGTCCAATCATCAACTCTCTTCCTTTTATTCATCACTGACCTAAGCTGTACATCTAACCCCATCCACTCATACTCTGATGATTCCACCCTTCACCTTTCCATTCGGTTCCCGCAACGTCCATCTCAGCAATTACTTTAACAAACAGGGGATGAGGCTATGGCACACCTAATGTCTGACTTGGCTCGTATCTTTGACTGGGGTGAAAATATTCTTGTTGTTTTTAATGCATCAAAAACTCAGTTTTTACACTATCAACCCAACACAAGCTTCCACAGGAGTACCCTCTAATGTTTAATAGTATCCAGCTCAATCGTGCATCATCCTTCAACATACTTGGGTTTCATTCACTCGGGACTTACCTTGGAAAAATCATATTGCATCTCTTGTAAAATCTGCTTCCAAGAGATCAGGTATGCTAAGCCGACTCCGTTCCTTCTTTACCCCTATACAATTGTTGACTTTATACACGTGTTTTATTCGCCCCTGTTTAGAGTACAACTCTCGTGTGTGGGGAGGCTTCCCACATACAGCTAATCTCCATAGGGTGGAGTCAAAGGCTATTCATCTCACCAACTCTCCTCCACTTACTGGCTCCCTCCAACCTCTGTCTCTTTGTCGCACTGTTGCATCTTTATCTCTTTTCTATCGCTACTTCAATGGTCGCTGCTCCTCTGAACTGTCTGCTTGGATCCCTCAACCTCTACGACGGGTGCGTAGCACCCGTCTAGCATCAAACTCTCATCCCTTTCCTGTCCAGCTCTCTAATGCATGAGTTAACCGGTACTCCCAGTCCTTCATTTATGCAACAGGTCAACTCTGGAACTGTCTCCCTCTGTATTTCCTACTTCCTATGATCTCCAGTCTATCAAACGCAATGTGTCCTGACATCTCGAAATGAACGGATCTTGAATTTGGTTCTCTGTTGTATTGTTTTTGTTTTTTCTTCGATGGATCGGTTGCGGGCTCTTGGCCTTTGGTTCCTTCTTATTTGCATAAAAAAAAGATAGATATGTTGACATAAGATACACACCTGAACTACAGCCCACTACAAACACCGGGGGATAGAAGCGAAATAGTTATTTGAACCTACATATGCGACTGATAAGACACAGATACGGTAAAAAGGGAGAGACAGAGAGAGGAAGGGTATTTCTCCTTAGATTCCTCACAGATAGATTAATAAAAGGAAGGATAGACAAAGGAATGAGAATTTTAGCTTACAGATACGACGATAGGATAATAGAGGTAGGGACAGACAGAGAAATGCATATTTTAACCTAGTGATGTAAGAGATAAGACGGAGATACTTAGATTAACCCTTTCACTTCGAGGTTGTATTATTTCCATCATTATTCCTACCACTAGATAATAATCTTTAATGAAGGGGAGACATCTAGCAGTGAAGGGGCTAATGAAGGCTGTATCTAACGCTTCCAGTCGAAAAGTCTCCCGTAAGGTCGGGTGGAAATAGTAAGAAGAACTAAGCAAGATGTTCCTGGATCCAAAGGGTTAACTCCTCCTCGATATGGGTTACGGGTTCCTAACGTTACCTTATTTGACCTCTGCCTCGGCTTTATTCAACCCCCCCTTCCCCCATCCCCACTCCAACTGTACCCTCTTCCCCACTCCCACTGCCATCACATCACCCACTCCCACTGCATCCCCATCCCCCACTCCACTTCACCCCAAATTCCATTCTACTCTACCCCATCCCCACTTCACCCTACACCTTCCCCAACTCCACCCCCACCCCCATCCCCACTTCACCCGACACCTACCCCAACTCTATCCCCATCCCCCCATCCCCAATTCACCCTACACCTACCCCAACTGCATCCCCACCCCCATCCCCACCCCCATCCTCACTCCGCCTTACCCGATTCCCATTCCACCCTACCCCAGCTCAACCCAACCCTGACCCTCACTCCACCCCACCCACACCTCCACCCCTCTCCGGTCACAGGGTCTAACATGAAGGATAGTTATATATGCAGACAGGAAGAGTTGATGAAGTCGCTGGGAAGTCAGGGATGCTTTAATAAATATTGTAAGCGAACTTATCATGAAAATATAGTCGTACCATTCGTAAAAAATGATGCTGTAGTAAGCTGGCTCATTAAATAGTTTCATACTTTGAAGGTGTGTATTGGCGGCCAGCTTCGTGTGTCACTTGACTATATAATGAAAATCCCAAAGACTAACCTAAAGCTACACATTATACAGCTGAATCTCGATTAAGTCCTTTTCTAAAAACCTGTTTACCCACTTTATGATTTCATGTAACCATTCAGCTAAGAGATCCCTAGGTTACATACATACATACATACATACATATATACATCACATCATTTCAACTCCGATGTATGTACAGTAACTCATTCACCGTTGACCTGCCAGGAATAAAAATTCTCGTGTGTTTTCTGTTTTGTGAAGGCGAGTGCAAACGTGTGAAATATTAATACAGATCTCGCTGTATAAGGCTTTAAAAAGTCTACCTCCTTGTTCCCGCAGACACCCTTCGATCTCTTAAGGCTGTCCTCTACCTTCCCTATTTTTTTTTTTTTTTAAGATTTACTTTTATACCTTTGATACCCATATTGCTTCCTCTCTCTCTCTCTCTCTCTCTCTCCCCTTGAAGCTTATCGTACATGTACAGCGTACGATCTCTTTGTCCATTTTTCCTGCATCTTCTTTTCCTTCTTTTATACATCCTCTTCTTTCTCTTCCGCTGATGTCAATATATCATTCTCTTTGTATATATTTCCCTGACATTCTGTTCCAAACATTCCTCAGCCTCCCCCCCCCCCCAATTTCTTGTTTCTCTCAAAAACGAATAACATTTGCTTTGTTTTCAACTTTTGATTCCTTCATGCTGATGACTTGTTTAAATATCTGCAGCCATTAGGAAATTCTGTATCGCTTCAGACAACACATTAGTCTTGGTGGGATTAGTGGTGGTTGTATGTTTTCACAAGCCACTTCACAGCTGAATATAATCTACATGAAGCTTAGAATTACCTTAATGAAGCGTCACTGTAGTAATTGGAATATATATTTTTTCCTAATGCCTCCTTTTTTGTCTGTTTCTCCCGTTAAGGGATTTGGCCAAGAAGGGGATTTATGGCTATTTCTCGTAATGTATACAAACATGAGAGTACTTCACAACATCCAGAATTCTTCAATAATAGCTTGAGTGTTGATGGTATGTCTCAGAAAAAGAAGAGCAACCAAAAAGAAAAAGACAAAAGTCGTCGTATTTAAGGAATCAAATAAGTGACAGTCCTCTGTGAACCCTTTACCTATCTCCTGTCGCTGCCGAAATACTAAAGGTTGTAGTTGGCTTATTTAGGGACTATCTAACTTTTTCCATGGTGAATGAAGGTTGTATAGCCCTTTGGTTCACCTTGATAAATACTTCTTGATAAATTCTGCTAAAGCTTATGGCAGTACAGATAGCCTAAATGCAACTCTGCCATTCCAGAAACAACTGCCGCTACTACACGAATGACACTGAAGGAGGCGGGTTTGAGGAGAAGGCCTGCAGTGACTGGATATATGACAACTCCACCTACACCCTCACCCTCACCTCCCAGGTACTACAGTACACACTCTTCTGCATTATATATATATATATATATATATATATATATATATATATATATATATATATATATATATATAGCCTGATGCCTTGATCCCGTAAGGGGTAGACACAAACAAATCGCCTCCATGTCGCTCTGTCCCCCGCCATTTCACTGCCGTGCTCCCAGCTCATACCCCCCACTTTCATATACCTCTCCACTCCATCCCTCCATTTCATCCTTGGCCTTCCCCTCCCTCTCCCCCCCTCCACCTCACATACAGTCTCCTCATCAATTACTCACTCTCCATCCTCTCCACATGACCAAACCACCTTAATGTGTTTCTTCTAACTCTTCCTATCACATCCACATCCACACGACATCGCTCCTTCACTTCCTCATTTGTCAGCCTGTCTCTCCATGTGACTCCACATGCTCCACTCAAATAACTCATTTTCACTGCCCTTACTCTTGACTTCTGTCCCTCCAGCAAGGTCCAAGCTTCACTTCCATACGTTAGAGTTGGTATCACAATACTGTCATGTAGTAGCTTTTTCACTTCCATGCTCACTTCCCAGTTTCTTATTACTGCTTTCAAGGAACCAGCAACCTTTCTTCCCTGCTGCACCCTTTCAAGGACTTCACCCTCTAAACTTCCATCCTTACTCATCACACTACCCAAGTACTTAAACTTACTCACATTCTCCATTTCCTCATCATTCAATCTCACTGTACATTCACTAACTTCACTTCTCTCGAAGACCATAACTTTACTCTTTCCTACATTCACCTTTAGATTCCGTTTCTTACACACTCTCCCAAACTCATCCACCAAGCCTTGCAGTTCCCTGTCTTCTTCACTTAACTACACGGTATCATCTGCAAACAATATTACAGGGAGTTTCCAAACACTGCCCTCTCTCACTAGGACCACTACAACTTCCACTACCCTGCCTTTATCTCTTTTATAACCCCATCCATACAATGTAGATTGAACAACCATGGAGACATGACACATCCTTGTTTGAATCCAACCTTCAAAAATAAAAAATCACTCAGTTCACCATCCATATGCACTGCAGCCTTTGCACCCTTATACATACTCTTCACAGCATTCAACAACTTCCCATCTACTCCATATATTCTTAATACTTTCCACAATCCTTGTCTATCCACCCTGTGATATGCTTTCTCCAAATCCATGATAGTTGCATACAACTCCTTTCGCTTCTCTAGAAACTTTTCCAATAAAGATCTTAAAATGAATATCTGTTCCACACAACCTCTTCCCTTCCTAAACCTCCCTGTTCTTCTCCAACTAATTCCTCTGTTATTTCCCTAACTCTGTCAGTAAGTATCCTACCATATACTTTTCCTATTACACTAAGAAGGCAGGTGTCCCTATGATTACCACACACTTCCTTTTTCCCCCTTTCCCTTTGTACAGGGGAACAATTATACCTGACTTCCAATCCTCCGGGACTCTGCCTTCCTCCCAGGCCAATCTGCACATCTTCCACATCCATTCTACTACTATCTCTCACCCATGCTTCAGCATTTCACCACACACTTCATCAATTCCTGGGGCTTTCCCCATTTTAACTTTCTTATTGCTTCCACAACTTCCATCCTACTGATTTCTTTCTCTCTTCTCACATCCCTCCTTCTCCCAGCCATTCCCCAGTCGCTAATACTTGCATTACTTTTATTCTTTAGATTGAACAATTCATTGAAGTGTTCTCTTCATCTCCTCACTTTTTCTCCCTTCTTCACTAGTAATCTACCATTTTTATCCTTTACTCCCCAGTTAGCTTCTTTGGCATCCTTGTAGTGCCCAGAAGTGATAATGAGTTGTATGTAGTTTATTTTACGACCAAAAGTTCGGTTAAGTGAGAGAGCGGGGCCGAGGTGTAGCTGTTTCCATGCGAACGTGATCAGAACGTAGATTAAGTTACCTAGTTGCTAAGTCAATTATTTTCCTATTGTAATTTACTAGTATTAAGTCTCTAATATAAAAACTCAAGTGAATATATGCCTGTGGTCACGTAATCCAGGATAAGGTACGCATGCACAAAGGGATGTAAGGCACGATGATTCTTATTTATTTTCAATGCAAGTGTATCGAGATTGTTGTAAAGTAATTATTGTAACAACGGAATCTAATTTTTGGGTGGTAATCGCCTGTAGCAGGGAAAGGCATCACACTGATTCTATCACGAGTCTCTAATAACGAAAATTTTAAATTGCGTAAGCCGTCATCCCCCCCTTCCCCCTTTCCACCACGGAAAACCGGAGTGTTTCACTTGCTCACCGGCCCTGAAACGTGGCAGATAGTCGGTACTGTCGTCATCCTCCTTCCCCCCCCCCCCAGGAATTCAGAAGTGTGTAACAATCACGCGAGGTGACGCCACTAGTCTTTGGAGAAGCGAGTCTGTGTTCCCGTTCACCTTCCTTGCATTTCTTGAGCTGGATAGTGAGGTATTTCTCATATATTTGTGTACTGTACTTTATATTATTATTTAGTGTGTAACTGGAATACGAAAATACTAGCTGCATAGTTCTGTCTGAGCCTCAAATAAATATGTGATTTTTGTAGGCCAAATATCAGGTGTCCTGGAACTGTGAATTGTTTATTAATACGTGTTGGGATGATTTGCAATTCAGTACTTTTTAGGGCTGTGTTATGAGTTAATGTTCACGTAGTTACTTTGTGAGGCACAATGATTTCGATGCAGTGATGTTTTTCATGGTTAGAGTTAGAGTTATTCATGCTTATTTGTTATGGTATTTCTATATTATCCTTACAATAAGTATTATTTTGAGCAGACCTATGTGTCTCTAGTGCCATGTGTTATTCCATTTCTAACTGAAATGCCGAGTGTTGTAACTCGTGTTACTTTATTATGAGAATTTCTTGATCATGTGAAGGGATTACTTGCATTAGGAAGGGTAGTTATTCATTGTACATATTAATTTCTAGCGGGTCTAAGTGTGGAGGTCAGTCTCATTGAGTGAGTCAGAGTCCCAGTGTGGAGGTCAAGGTCCGGTGTGGAAGACGAGAATATTAGAAGATTGGACCAGTGAACTATGGGCTGAGAAGGACTATTATGGAGCGCCATATTGGGCTGAATTTGGGACAAAGGAGCTAAGTTTTTTGGATTTTGATATTAGGGCCATATGATGTGAGTAATGTGCCAACTAATTCAGGATTATTCTGCAAGACTTGTAGATGGGAAGATTTCTGCCCTTTTTGGGGGGTTTGTTAATACATATTTCCTCCCACTCGAACTTTACTGTTTGTATAATCCTTGAGAACTGGTGGTATAGAGCTTACCTAGTAGTTTGTTAACCCACCGCGTGCCGGCTATTTTTAGCCCTCTGGGTCACCCCAGTGCCAGCCATTTTCAACCTTTTTTTTTGGCTAAAATGATAGATTTTGATGTGGAAACAATGAATTTCGCCATTAAAATGCTCATCGAGGCTCGAAAATGAGTTTTATTGAGTCCTGCATATTCGTGTACAGGTATAGTCACTCTCTCACGCTCACCACATACGTGAAAGAAAGCCGTTTTCTATGTAAGATATACTCAGGTATTTATGCTGGGAAGGTATAGCCATGTTCAGTACCCTTTTCTGATCACTTATTTCTTCAGTGTCTATCACAATTTGCGTGTCTTTCTCAATGTGAATGCATTATCTTACACTTACTTGAATATAGGTGCAACCTGACTTCATTACGTACAGTCCTGGCACTTACAAGAAGGTATTTACAACTTGACTTCACTATATAGTCCTTACACTTACAAGATAATATTTACAACTTACACTTACATGAAAATATTTACAAAATCCCTTCACTATGTACAGCACTGGGTGAGGAACACAGGCAGAGTGAGGCAGAGCGAGCATGAGGGGGGAAGCGAGTGAGTGTATGGCCTTGACAGGCTGGGGGATGGTAGACGAAACAGTTTCCTTACATACCTGTCAATTTTTACCCGCGAATCTTGAAAAATGCGGTCACAGTGAAGCTTTTTATTTTAGACCGTTTTAAAACGGCACTGACACTGGGCACGGCATTATGTCAGACCGTTTTAAATTGGCACTGGCATGCGGCGAGTTAATGTGTAACCTTAGAAACATTTGGGGGAAACTGCGAAAGTTGGGCTTGGGTTGGCCGAGTTGGAGACTGACCCCATCATTTTGGCATGCTACCACTCTTAACTTGACCACTTAAAAAGTATTAAATGCAACCGAAGAGACCGCTAGTGGGAGAGAGTCTCCGTCAGTCTGAGTTCCCGACCATTCCAGCACACAGTGGTCATCACTAGTGACTTCATTTCTGCCCCTTTTGACCACATAGAAGTCTGGATTGCAGAGGTGAGTGTACACCCTGTCTAACTCTCTTTAACTCTTTCCAAAACATCTTACATTCCCTCCAGTTTACACTTAAATTCTTTCCAAATTCCTCATCCACTCTCTTCTTACTCTTTCTCACTTATCTCTTTATCTCTCTCTTCCTCTCTACATATAACTCTCTCTTCCGTCTCTCAACTTCTTCAATGCCCCTGTTTCTCATCCACTAACTGTATGCTTTCTTCTTCTGTGCCACAGCCTCTCTCAACTCTTCAGTCCACCATGCTGTTCCCTGCATCCCCTTTCGTCTTCTATTCACCCCACACACCACCTCACGTGCTGCACAGATTTTTTTCTGTGAATATCTAACATCTTCCACGTCCCCCAACTGCTCCAATCTATTTTTATCTAATTCCCCCTTCACTTCCCTCTTATATTCTGCCTTTATTCCATCCTCTTGTAACTTTTCTACCCTCCTTGTAAGAAATATTTCCTCCTGTCGTTCCCTTCTTCTATTTCTCCATTTTGTTTGGACTTTGATTCTGACCACCAGCAAGTGGTGGTCCGAAAGTCCACTCTCCCAACCTCTATATACTCTTGCATCCATCACACACCTCATCCTTTCACCTACACACACATAATCAATCATTGCCTTTCTTTCATTCAGTTCACCATCCACCCTTCTCATCACTCGCCATGTATACCTGTGGATCACTTTATGCCTGAAGAGGGTATTAGCTATCACCAACTCCCCCCCCCCCGGGCACAAATTTCCTCTAAAGCAATGCTAATCTCATCCATCTCTGCAGGCACACCCCACTCACCAACTATTCCATCTACCTTCACATTCCCTACTTTTCCATTCATATCTGCAGTCAAAAACACTCTCTCATTCCTTTCAAACTTTTCCAAGCATGCTTCCACATTTGTCCAGAACTCTTCTCTCACTCTGCTTACACGATCTTGTGTCGGTGCATACACGCACACAATCGCCCACATTTGTAGTCCAACTTTCACTCTTATCCACACAATCCTTGAGCCAACTGCTCCATACTCTCTTATATTTTTCTTCCATCTGTTACTCACAACAATACACACTCCTTTTGCCGTCTCATTCTCACCTACTTCCGCACATACAGTATACCACATCCATACTCCCATTCTCTCACACTCTCATCTGGCCTTTTAGTTTCAGTTAATCCACATACATCCACTTTCGCACCCTCAAGCACCTGTACAATCTCACTCTCTTTCACCTCATCATTCGCACCCCTTACATTACATGTAGCTATCCATACCAAGTCCTTTGTTCGGTCCTTAGTTGTCATCTTTTGGTCAGTCCTTGTCCGAGGCTTCATGTTGTATTTTTAGTTAGTTGTTTTCCGGTGAGGGGCACTAGCTCTCCGCCACTTGTTGTTGCATTTGGAACACGTGTTGGTTGGTTATAAGGTTACCACCCCACGTTGTAAATGCTTTCCTGATTTCAAGAATTCATTTGCCTTGCCACTCAGTGTGGAACTCCCCCCCAAAACAGGGTATCACTACACCAAGTGGATGGATGATGGGCACCCCCACCTACCACATACAGTATATATATATGCGCAGCACTATGTTGTTGCAACATTCCACCTGACAAAGCACATACCCCCCTGCCCATTTCCCTGCACACCTAAGCACATAACTGCCCTTACCTCCCCCCACCTCGATATAACAAATAGGAATTATAACTTAAAAATTTCAGAAGTTTATCCATGTTAATAAAGTTATGAGCTGACATGAAGAAATTATGACTCGTGCTTTTTTTTCATTTAGGCAGCCATTTTTTATGGTTACATAATAGGTACAGTCATGAAACTTCATACATATTTGGATATTTGTATAATCACTTATCACGTACAATTTCTGCCCCCTAGGTTTAATATTTGCAAAATTTTGATAGAAAAATACATTGGGCCCTTCAGATTCCTTGCACAGGTCACACTGAAATCTCTCAGAATTACATTTTTTTTATTTTTAATTTCATTATTAAAAAAAAAACTTTGAAGATGCAGCATTTTATCCCTTCTTCTTTCTCTGAAATCTCCATTCGAGGAGATTTCAATGCTCACCACCACCTCTGGCTCTCCTTTCCATTCACTGATCCACCTGGTGAACAAGCCTACTTCTTTTCTATCGTTAATGACCTTGAGCACCTTGTACAGCACCCTACCTGTTTCTCTGACCACCTTGGAGAGAGCTCCAACATACTTGACCTCTTCCTTACAACTGATCCTTCCGATTTCACTGTTAATCTTTTCTCTCCGTTGGGCTACTTTAATTACATCCTTATTACCTTAACATGTCCTTTCACTCCGGTACAGCCTGTGGACCCTCCAAAGAAATGTTAACTGTGGCGCTTTGGAGCTGCAGATTGGGAGGCCCTGAAGCAGTTTTTCTTTGATTTTCCCTAGAAGGATTATTGCTTCTGTGGCCGGGAGCCATCTGAATGTGCCCTGCGCATTATGGACGTTATTCTCTCGGGCATGGAAACATACATTTCTCTCTCATATCCTCTGACTAATTTAAGAAAGCCTTGGTTTAATCACGTTTGTTCTAATGCTGTCTGCAGCAAGGAGAGGGCCTATGAAAGATCACATCTTTTTTATGTTTCTGCCCAGAATCTTCTAAGTCTGTTCTTTGCTCTGCTAAAAATAATTTCATCCATACTAAATGCTCTCAACTCTCCATTTCGAATTCTTCCTGCTCCTTCTGGCACCTTGCCAAAAACCTTTCTAACAACTTTACCTCATCATCCTTCCCTCCTCTTATCTACTCTGATGGCTCTGTAGCTATTTCTTCTATTGATAAAACAGATCATTTTGTTCAGACTTTCTCCTGCAATTCCATCTTAGATGATTCCAGTGCTTTTCCCCCATCACTTCCCCCCTCTGACTTCCTCATGGCTGACATTAAAATTCCTTCAGCTTATGTATTTTCTGCTATCACTGGCCTCAGTGCTAACAAGGCATATGGGCCTGATGGAGTCCCTTCTGTTGTCCTCAAGAACTGTGCTTCTTTGCTTACACCCTGCCTAGGTAAACTCTTTCGCCATTGTCTTTCAACTTGTACCCATCCTTCTTGCTGGAAGTTTGCTCTCATTCAGCCAGTCTCAAAGAAGGGTGACCATTCCCAACCCTCTAACTATCGTCCAAATGATTTAACATCGTGTGAAAAGTTTTCGAATCTATTCTTAACAGAAAAATTTTAAAGCATCTTTCCTATCACAATGTTCTTTCTGACCGTCAGTATGGGTTCCGTCAGGGACGCTCCACTGGCGATCTACTCACCTACCTTTCAGACTCCTGGTCATCCTCCTTCCAGGACTTTGGCAAAAGCTTGCCATTGCACTTGACATCTCAAAGGCTTTCGACCGAGTCTGGGATAATTCTTTAATTTCCAAACTGCCCTCGTACGGTTTCTATCCTTCTATCTGTGCCTTCATCTTTCTGGTCTTTCTATAGCCACTGTTGTAGATGGCCATCGTTTCTGTCCTATCACTGACTCTCTTCCTTTTATTCATCAATGATTTTCTAAACTGTACATCTAACCCTATCCACTTGTACATTGCTGATTCCACTCATAACCTTTCCATTCAGTTCCCGCAATGTCCATCTCAGCAGTTACTTAAACAAACAAGGGATGAGGCTATTGTACACCTAATGTCTTGCTTGGCTCATATCTCTGACTGGGGTAAAAATATTCTTGTTTCTAATGCATCAAAGACTCAGTTTTTTCACCTATCAACCAGACACAATCTTCCAAAGGAGTACCCACTAATGTTTAATACTATCTAGCTCAATCCTGCATCATCCTTCAACATGCTTGGGGTTTCATTCACTCGAGATTTATCATGGAAATATCATATTGCATCTCTTGTAAAATCTGCTTCCAAGAGATTAGCTGTGCTAAGCCGACTCAATATCTTCTTTACCCCTGCACAGTTGTTGACTTTATATGTGGGTTTTATTCGCCCCTGTGTAGAGTACAGCTCTCATGTGTGGGGAGGCTCCACGCATACAGCTCTTCTCAATAGGGTGGAGTCAAAGGTTTTTCTTCTCATTAGCTCTTCTCCTCTTACTGGCTCCCTCCAATCTCTGTCTCTTCATCACACTGTTGCCTCTTTATCTCTTTTCTGTCACTACTTCAATGGTCACTGCTCTTCTGAACTGTCTGCTTGCATCCCTCCACCTCTACGGTGGGCACGTAGTATCCATCTAGCAACAAACACTCATCCCTTTTCTGTCCAACTCTCTAATGCAACAGTTATCTATTACTCCCAGACCTTCATTTATGCAACACGTCAACTCTGGAACTGTCTCCCTCTATCTGTATTTACTACTTCGTATGATCTCCAGTCTTTCAAATGCATTGTGTCCAGGCATCTTGAAATGAACAGATGTTGAATTTGGCCCTTTTACATTTTTTTTTTTTTTTTTTTTTTTTTTTGAAGGGACTATTTTGTTGGCTCCTACCTTTGGTTCCTTGATCCTAACCCCCCAAAAAATCTGTCTATTAAAAGGCACAAGTCCACTATAAGACAAATAACTATGTGAAATTTCATGACTCTATAGCAAATACTTTCTGAGTTCTGGCCCAGGATCAAAATCTCTACACCATTGGGCCTTTCAGATTCCTTGCACAAGTCACAGTGAAGTCTCCAAGATTTTTTTTTTTTTTTACTTTTTCGTATTAAAAAACAACTACTTTAGACTCACCATTCCACCTATCAAAAAGGACACATAACTATATGAAATTTTATGACTCTATGGTGAATACTTCTGAATTCTGGCCTGGAAACGAAATTTCCATGCCACCTATTGTTGTTGATCTCAGTGATAACAATAGCCTCCTCTGACTTCATCAGATGGAGTGTAAAAATGTACATACAGAGTGGTCCATAAGTGGCACTCCATAGAGACTCAAATGGCGGTATCTACTGTATTGTGAGGACGGCTTAGTCTGTTAGTGTGAGCCTGGGTGTGACAGTGAGAGAGGGATATGAATAAATGACCCAAGGTAGACAGTAATAATGCTGACTTAACCGTACCTGCAGCACACGAGAAATTGCCCAATAGAGTGGAAAAGGAGCGTTATATACTGTATGGACCAAACTGTATATAAAAGGTATTAATAATGTACAGCACATTGGATTTGTGGTGCTGGAGAGGGACGCCTTCAGGTGTCAGCACCGATATAGCTCTTTATACAAACGTACCCCAGCTTCCTCGCTATCCCCTGAAAGTGGGATTGCAGACGGCAGAAGGGCAGCCTTAGCCTGCAGTCCACTGGCTTTACATCCACATGAGCCTGAGGTTGCAAGTTGCAGCTACTAATACTACTGTATAGTTGATTTGTGTCCCCCTCTTCCGCCAGTTCGATCTGGTGTGCTCTAGGGAGTACATCCGCCCCACCTACCACAGCCTCTACATGTTTGGCACCTTTGTCGGGGCGCCCATCAACGGCCTCACGTCAGACAGGTTAGCTCACGGTTCCACGTGAAGCTTTACTTATTTACATGCGTCCAGCAGTGTTTTTGTGTTTTCATTGGCAGACTTAAATATTGAAAAAAAAAAAAAAAAAAAAACGGTGATCCAGTACGCCCATGCACACGTTGTTTCAGACAGGTAAGAATGTAGATCTTCTTCATTTTTTTACTCTTTTTCTCCTCCTTGTGGGTATGGAGGAAAAAAATCTTATTCATCTTCTTCTTTACACACAGGTTCGGGCGGAAAACAACGCTAAGCCTGGGGGTACTGACATATTTCTTCATCGCCATATCCAGCTGTTGGCTCACCTCCCTCCCGGCCATCCTCACCTTCCGTTTCATCCTCGGTTTCATCCATCCTGCCATCCTTCAGACTGGCTATATCCTCGGTTAGTCCGTATCTCCATTAGGTTATTTACCTGTTAGAAATCCTAGAACCAGTATATTGTCATCATAACTCCTTCACTGCTTTGACGTATTTGATTATTTTTCTTTCTATCTCTAGACAAGTTTACTAGACTTGGAGGAGACTTTTGGAACTGAAACGGTAAAACACACACACACAGACACACACACACATTCAATCTGGGCAGACGTGCGACGCCAGCGCTCCGTGCCGAATCATCACGGCCAGTGGCATTACCTAAATTAGTATCTTTGTATGAGTCAAGCTCAGTACCAGGTTAGACTAAATAATTGTTCATTATTAAAAGGAAAAATATAATAAGTTTAAACAAGACTTGTTCAAACAGGAAATAGAACCAAGACAAAAGAATATGTTGAGTCATCTCTGAGGTTTGTTTAGACTACAACAACACGGAGATTGTAAGTACATGCTCTGCACTTTAAGTATTGCAAAATGGATACATACTTTAGTAAAGCAAATTTGGAAAAGAAAAGGGATAAAGATAAAAAGTAAAATGATGATTTCTACCAAGAACTAGTTAAGTAGAGACTCACAATAGACTGGTTGAACGTGTAAACAAACTAGAAATGGCTTTCAAAAATGAAATTGATGAAATAAAGAAGCAGATGCACTTGCAAAAGGAAGAAATAGAAAAACTAGGAAGGGAGGCCAATAAGAAAGACACAACCATCAGTGAACTAACAGTGGAATTGAGTACACTTAGGAAGAAAATGAGTGAAATGGCAAGTACAGTAGTCAATCATGAGAGTGTTATGGAAGAGTTCAAAAATGACACAGAGACAATTAGGCAAGTTAGCAGTCTTATTGACCAGAGCAATGATATTGAGGAGAAGATAACACAAGTGAATGAAGCTGTGCAAAGCTACAAAAATGATGTAGAAACCACGTATGCTGAAATGGTGAAAGTAAAGTAAGACTTAGAAACAAGGGTGGAGGAAAAAAAACATTAAAAAGGAGGT
The DNA here is from genome assembly GCF_032717465.1 of Coenobita brevimanus. Classification (NCBI taxonomy): domain Eukaryota; kingdom Metazoa; phylum Arthropoda; class Malacostraca; order Decapoda; family Coenobitidae; genus Coenobita; species Coenobita brevimanus. Next base: position 5,310,293 of record NC_137031.1, read on the forward strand.
GAAAAGAATAATCCAAAACAATCCAAAGTTAGTCAGAGATTCAGTAGAGATAAACAAATCAATAGTAATCACTGGTATAGAAGAGGAAGAAGCTAAAAACAAGATCACAAGAGACAAAAAGGAGATGACAAATGTAATGAACTTACTGAAAGAAGTATCAGAGGAAATCTGTAGTAAAGACATAGAGGAACACAAAAGGTTAGGGAAATACGAGAAAAGCAAGACAAGACCTCTAAAGGTGACTTTCCAGAGTGTAAACACTGTGGAAGAGATACTAAAAAATGCAAAGAATCTTATGGAAAAAGAGGAGTTCAAAAATGTATGGATAAAAAGATGCCTAACACAAGAGGAACTGGAATTACTGAAAGAGAAAAGGGAGGAAGCAAAAACAAAAAATGAGGGAAGATCAGAAGAAGAGAAGAAATTTTTTTTACAAAGTAATAGGATTGCAAGTACGAAAGTGGTACACAAACAGGATGGAAGAAAAAGGAGGAAGGTAGTAGAACCATGTCATGACAAGTATATAAACAAGATGATAAAGTTGATGTACTCAAATGTGGATGGAATGGTATCTAAATTACTAGAGATGAATGATTATGTCAGAGAAAATGAACCACAAATAATATGCCTAACTGAAACAAAATTAGCACCAAGGATATCCAATGACATACTAAACTTAGAGGAATACAACATATGGAGAAGAGACAGAAATTTAAAAAAAGGAGGAAGAATTATAATATTAACTAAGAAAAATCTAAAAGTCAAGGAAATAAAACTAGATATACCATCACAAGTAGAACTGATTGCAGTAGAGATCGACACATCTCAAGGTAAAGTAATTGTAGCTAATTTGTACATGCCACCCAGATCAGACACATGGGAAAGAGACGAATATGAGGACCTGGCAGAGAGTACAATTCAGAGTATAAGATCATTGCTACATAAAATGGAAGAGAAATCGGAAAGAATTATACTAACTGGGGACTTCAATACAAATATAAATTGGAATACTCTAGATATAAATAGCCAAGAAAGCTGTTGGGACCAAAAGCTCCTGGATCTCGTACAAGAGTTTTTCTTAACGCAACATGTGAGGGAAACCACCAGAAAAAGAGGACTTGATATACCTTCAGTGCTAGATCTAATATTTACTAGGCAAGAAAATGATATTGACAGTTTAATATATCACCCTCCACTCGGCAAAAGCGATCATGCAGTACTAAATTTTAACTTCAGGATAGCATATGACATAGTAAACAGCAATGACAGTTACAAAAAGAACCTAAACTATAAAAAGGGAAATTATCAAGACCTAAGGAAGTATTTCTTAGAAGCTGATTGGGAAAATGAGCTTAGAGGACAAGATTTAAATGCTGTATATAGAAAATTCTGTGAATTATATGATATAGGAGTCCAGAAGTACATCCCACAGCACAAAGAAGCAGATAAGAAAATACAGAAATGGTTCAATACAGAATGTAAAATATCAAAAGAAAGAAGAGTTTTGTTGTGGAATAGATACAGAAGACACAATAGTGAAAGGGCGTATAATAATTACAAACAGGCAAGAAACGACTATACAAGAATAAGGAGGGAAGCCCAAAAACTGAGGAGGATATAATAAATAAAAATAGTGATCAACCAAAGCCGTTTTACAGCAATATCAGAAGCAAAACCAAAGGAAAAGATATAATACAATCCATTACGGACGAAGGAATCACTTATACACAAGAGAAAGATATTTGTGAAGCACTAAATAAGAATTTCCACTTAGTTTTTACAGAAGAAAAACTTTTGAGAGGGACTATGTGGAACACACATGTCCACACATACAACCAGATAAACAAATAGCAGAAAAAGTAATACAGGAGGAGTTAAGTAGATTAGACAGAGGAAAAGCAAGTGGTCCTGATGAAATTTCATGTTGGGTATTACGAGAATGTGCAAAGGAGTTAAGTAAACCATTATTTTTAATTTTCAAGAAATCCTTGAGTCAAGGTAAACTACCTGATATTTGGAAAAAAGCAAATATTGTCCCCTTATTCAAGAAAGGAAATAGACAAAATCCACTCAACTACCGACCAGTATCACTGACCAGTGTTGTAAGCAAGGTATTAGAAAAACTTATAAGAAAAGCTTGGGTAAATCATCTAGAAGAACACAGTATGATAACAGAAAGACAGTTTGGTTTCAGAAAAGGAAAATCATGTGTTACTAATCTGTTGAGCTACTATGACAGAGTAACAAACACAATACAGGAAATGGAAGGATGGGTGGACAGTATCTATTTAGATTTCAAGAAAGCTTTTGACACATTACCACACCAAAGACTTTTATGGAAACTGTACCATCAAGGAGGAATTCGAGGGAAACTTTTTTGTTGGATGCAAGACTTTCTCATAAAAAGAGAAATGAGGACAGTACTAAGAGGAAACTACTCATCATGGAAAGAAGTGACTAGTGGAGTACCACAGGGTTCAGTGCTGGCACCAATCATGTTTTTAGTGTATATAAATGATATAGACAGTAACACTGGAAATGAGAGCTATCTGAATATGTTTGCAGATGATGCAAAAATACAAAGGAGAATTACTAACACAGACTCTTGTAAAGAGCTACAAGAAGAATTAAATAAACTTCATGAATGGAGTAGTACATGGCAAATGGAATTCAATGTGGACAAGTGTCATGTAATCAAGTTTGGTAAAAGTGGAAAAAGACATGATTGGGATTATAAGTTAGGAAATAAAACCCTATACACATCAGAAAGAGAGAAAGGCCTAGGTGTGATTATCAATAACAGACTATCTCTGGCTGTCCACATCAGCGAGAAGGTACGGAACATGTATACACTGCTTGCAAATAATGAGAATAGCATTCACATACATAAATGAAGACATGCTAAGAAGGATAATAACATCATTCATTAGACCAACCCTGGAATATGCATCAGTAGTCTGGAGTCCTCATCTCAAAAAGCATATATACAATACTGAAAAAGTTCAAAGGGCCGCTACAAGATGTGTACCAAGCTTAAGGGACCTAAGCTACGAAGAAAGACTAAATAAACTGAATCTACCAACACTACAGGAGAGAAGGAAAAGAGGTGACATGATAATGCTATATAAGTGCATATCAGGAAAGGAGAAAATAGACATAAATGATTACTTAACATATGGAGAAGCATCAGCAAGAGGACACTGCAAAAAACTGCATAAGAAGAGAGGTGATAAAGACGTAAGAAAATTCAGTTTCCCAAACAGAGCAATTGATCAATGGAATGCACTACCGAATGAAATAGTGTGTGCCAAAACAATTCACAAATTTAAGGATATGTACGATAAATATGGTTTAAGACACGGGACAGTACGAGCTTGACTCATTCCTGTAAAGATACAATTAGGTAAGGTAAGAACACACACACACACACACACACACACACACACACACACACACACACACACACACACACACAAAGAAGAATCCAATAACTTCTACACAACGAGGGGTCTATCTGAAGTTGAACATTTCAATAAAAAATAAACAAGGTCATCAGAGTGAAGTTGCTAAACAGTTCACGCTTCTAAATTACTTACACTGAATTAACAGCCTTGCTCAGATCATTATGTTCTTTTCAGCTATTAAAATTTTAGTAATGTGTTTCTTGAAAACTAGTGCTCTGTATAGCACTAGAGGTATGTGCAAGTCCAAGTAGCCTACAGATCCCAAATTGCAGATCCAAAAAGGTGAGACGTACTCCATCATCATTATGTGCTTTACAAATTATGGGAGAAATTGATAAAATAATAATAATAATAATAATAACAACAGAGGTTATCTACACTTCCACGCACTCAATTTTAGCTATACGTCCAGCCATGAGCAAAAGTTCGTTGACATTTCTCTGACGTGTGAGGCAAGGGACGGTGTTACATGAATTATTCTGAAGTGAGAGCAAAATGAAACAGAGAAAGAATGGAAGAAGGAAAGATGCTCTCTGTTGTTTGGGGAGGAATGAAAGATATGGAAGGCAGGAGACAACGCTGGCAGAGGAGTGAAGCAGAATATTTGCTCCTGGCTGCATCGAAACCCCTCGTACTTTTAAACAGCGCTTGAGGTATGCGAACCCAAGTACCGATCTATCGTGGGCGTGCTGGTGTCTTTCCCGTGGACGATCGGCACTATGATTTGGGGCGGAGTGGCCTACCTCATCAGGGACTGGCGATGGCTCCAACTGGCAGTAAACATACCCGGCCTTCTCATCGTTCCCATTCTCTTGTAAGTTTTTTTATCTTTCTTTTTTGGGTCAAGTTTTCCTCTAGGGTTTAGGCTTCGCCATGTATTTAGTTCCTCGTCTTCTCATCGTCCAATACTCGATTTAGTCCAAGATGCAATTAAGAATTAGCTTTTGATACGCTTTTAGTTGTTTCTTTTTTCTTTTTTTTTTCTTGATTCGGTTAAGCTTTTGGCAACGTATTTAGTCTGGGTATAAATATGCTTTAGATTCGGCCTTGGTTTAGCATTTGGCACGTATTTAGTTTTATCTGAGCATACATGTTTCGGAACTAGTTAGGTTTTAGCTCTTGGCACACTCGTATATTGTCTAGGTGGGCATAAATATATTTCAGATTTAGTTAAATTTTAGCCTTTGACACGTATTTAGTTTCTATTTGATTTTTTTTTTTTTTTAGACTCAATTTCGGTTTAGCTCTGGCATCCATTTTGTTTTGGTAAGTCATACAGCCATATAGCAGAACTTCTGCCTATCAAAATTCTTTTATTCCCCGAACTGAATCTCTCTGGAACTCGCTTCCGCGGAGTTGTTTCCCCCCAACCTTCAACTTGCAGCTGTTCAAGTCCAACTGTTACAGATATTTTATGAATGAAGGATGTCAGTTATCTTGTGTATGGATTATTTTTTTTAGGTCATTTATTTTTCCTACCTCTGTTCTGTTATTTAAAAAAAAGGTATAGCTAAATTATGGGCAGTTATAGTTTAGTTTTGGTAAGAATACAGGGAGGAATAATTTTATTGCACAATCAGTTATAGTTGAGCTTTGACATTTCTTTAGCCTTGACATAATTTTATTTTAGATTCAATTGTGGTTTAGCTTTTGACCAACACTTAGTTCCTGTGGTTTTCCACAGCAGTGCCAGTTAGCCAAGAAATATCTTTGTAGTTAAGTAGGTTCTTCCTCCCTAGAATGTTCTGCCTAGTTCAGTACTCTACATTCCTTGATAAATTTGACCTGCCATTCACTGATTTCATAAGTATTTTCTTCAGTGTTGTAGACAGTAGTAGTAGTAGTAATAGTAGTGGTAGTAGTAGTAGTAGTAGCTGCAACCCCAGGCTAAGCTGAATGTGAACCGGTGGACTGCAGTCTTAAGTTCTTTTTCTGCAGTCCACCATCATCATTTCGGGGGATAGTGAAGTAACTGAAACACGTTTGTATAACTAGGTAGTTGAGAACCCTGGTTATATCCTACATCTCTGATTACACCATACATCATATTTTTCTCTACCCCATCCACTCTGTCCTCTGGCAATAGGTCCCCCTTCCTGCGACTCACACACCCCATCTCTCATATAGTTAATCTCTCCATCCCATCCCTCTATCTCATTTTTGATCTCCCCTACTGCCTTCCTCCTCTCATAGTGAAAAAAATAAAAACTGTCATTTGACCCTTTTTGCAATAAACAATTCTCCTGCATGTATCTTGTCTTTCGACGATTGGATGACTTTCCCCCAACTCACACCACCCCTCTCTCATACATCTCTCCACTCGATCCCTCCATCACAGCCTCAGTCTCCCCCTTCCTCCTCGTAATTAAAGGGAAAAAAGGTCTATCACTTACCTTTTCTTGCCACACACAGGATTCTGGATGAGTCTCCCCGTTGGCTCATCGTGCGAGGGAGATTTGAGAAGGCGAGCAAGACGCTGGAGAAGGCGGCTCGCTGGAACCATGTCACCCTTCCGCCCCAGGAGGAGCTACACTCACTTATGCATGCCATTAGACAAGAGGTGATTGCCAGGGATATATTAATAAAACACACACACACACACAGCAAAATATATGCATGCAAGAGTACCTAAACGTCATTAAATTCCCTTTTGATCCCTATTCGAAAACACTGTAAAATAGATATAAAGTTCTTTCCTGGCAGGTTAACATGGGAAAATCCGGGATGGAGAAACAGAAGGTGAAGAGAGCCTACAGGGAGAAGGTGACGCACTTCCTCCTGCATCTGCTCATCCTCTTCAGGTAAGTTTCAGGAGTGAGAAACAAGAAAAGCAAATGAAACATGAGCAAATACTTGTGCATTATTTGTACTTCTGAATATTTCTTGCTGTAAAGTCAGGGACAAAATTTCTTCTATTAACTGCAGAGAACGCAAAAACTTTGTGTAATGTGTCATAATTCGAGCAGCAGCAGCAGCAAAAGTAGTAGTAGTAGTAGTAGTAGTAGTAGCAGTAGTAGTAGTAACAGCAGCAGCGGCAGTAGTAATAATAGTAGTAGCCCCAGGTTCATCTGAAATGTTGACCCAGTGAAATGCAGTCTGACGCTGACCTCCTCCAGCAGTCCACCACCTTCCGTTCAGAGGAATAAGGTTGAACTTGAAGGACATTTGTAGAACCAGGCAGTAGAGCCAGTCTGTTATATCAGTGTCACAGAGTGACAATGTCATTCTCTAGGATCTATAATTCAAGAAACTCCTTCTTTGTCTCCACAGAACACACAAAATACGCACCATCACTTGCATCTTGTGCCTCAAGTTCTTCCTGGTCTCCCTCATCTTCTACGGGATTACCCTCAATGCAGTCAACTTCAGCGCCAACCCCTTCCTCTACATGATTCTCTCGGGTGTGGTTGAGGTGCCTGCCTACGTGGTCTCGGTGCCCATCGTGGCCCGTTGTGGGAGGAAATGGCCCAGCATCGTCTTCTACTTCATAAGTGGAGTGGTCATTGTTGCTGTGGCGTTTATTCCTTCAGGTATGGTTGGGAAAGGGGAAGAAGGGATCAAGCATTTGTTAACCTCCTTAGTTTGGTGGCATATAGATTTTTAGTTTCTGTCGTGGCAATTTTTCTAAACTGCATGGGGTCCTTCTCAATTTTTCCTGTCGACTTCAGCTGGCTGGAGAGTTTGATGGGCAAGGGTAGAGCCTTCTTTCATTATTATCCTTATACCTGGTTGAGGACAATGAAAAAAGAAGCAGGAGAGGAGTGTTGGTGGGACCTGAAGGAGATGGCAAGAGACAATTATTGGTGGAGAGAGTTCATTGAGGCCCTATGCATCCCGTGGGGTGCCACAGGAAATGATTAATCTTTAGCTCACAGAATTAGCTCTCACAGTCATAGTCTTCTCTGAAACAAACACTTACGAAAGAACCAATAGGTTTGTTGCTGTTTGTTATCCTTTGTAACCCTTTACAGACAGACAGACAGGTAAACAGATAAACAGGCAGACAGATAGACAGATAACAAACGTTCCTATTCACCCAATCTATTCCCTGGCAGATATGAAAGTAATGGTGCTGGTGTTGGCACTGATGGGGCGTATGTGCATCACCGCGGCCAATGTGATCCTGTACCTCTACTGCGTTGAGCTCTACCCCACTGAGGTGCGCCTTCAGGGCCTCGGCTACTGCAGCATCTTCTCCCGCACCGGCTCCATGATCTCACCTTTCATCACAGAGCTACTGGTTGGTATACTTCCACGCATATCTTGGCTCATTTACAAATACCTCACGCACGTACACACGCTATAATAATTATCTACACACAATGCTTCGATACGCTTTGTAACTATCACTGACACAGAAGCTGTGAATATGCTGTATGGGTTGGTACACCTGATTCTCCTCTCTCTCTCTCTCTCTCTCTCTCTCTCTCTCTCTCTCTCTCTCTTCATATATAGTATAACTTCCATAGTTTCATGTCGTGTATAATGAGTAATTCATAGCAATGTCCATAATGCTTAAAGGAAAGTCTCAAAGCATTGTACACTAGATAATACAGAAATCAAAGTGCTAAGATTCTGTTTGGCTTCCATCGTATCCGAGGTTACCACCTTACGATTTTCTGACACACTTTCATACAGTGACAACCACTAATAGCATTTAAAGAACGGGTTGATGTCAAACCCAACTAAACACGTCCACTTCCAAAGATCTATACTGCAGTGTTATATCTCTGACCTGCCTCATGTGCTTTCCTACATCTACAGCATTCCCATTTACGAATTTATTATTCTCTCCTTAGTACCAGTGTTTAAAATCCATTCTCTTTTAATATTCTGTCATTTTCTGCTCTATGATAGTATCCTATTTTTATTGAAATTCTGTGAATAAAGCCAAGTTTTTTATAGGGCCTGTCTTTTACTCTCATTTACTATGATGATCCTGCATCACACCCTATTGTAGCACTAAGTTTTTATTAGCCCATTATACTGCGCCATTACATTAACCTGGGAGAGATTGGCCATCTCTCAACCATTAACCTTCCACGTGCCAGTGCCGTTTTAAAATGGTCTGACAAAACTCCTCGGTCAGTACCAGTACCATTTTAAAACGGCTTAAAATTAAAACATTCACTGTGACCGTAATTTTCTAGATTTGCGGATAAAAATTGGCAGGCATGTATGTTAACTGTTCCTCTATCATGCCCTAGGCGGTAAAGGCCATACACCCACCCACTCCCCACCTCATGCTCGCTCTGCCTGTGCCTCACCCTGTGCTGTACATAGTGAAGGCATGTTGTTAATATATTCATGTAAGTGTAGGGACTATACATAGTGAAATCAAGTTGTAAAAATTTTCTTGTAAGTGTAAGTACCGTACATACTGAAGTCAAGCTGTAAATACCTTCGTGTAAATGCCAGGACTGTACACAGTGAAGTCAGGTGTACCAAGCTTCAGGTAAGTGTAAGACAATGCATTCACTGTGAGAGAGACATGCAAATTGTGACATGTTAAAGTAATAAGTAATGAGAAAAGTGTACTTAACATTGCTATACACTCAACCCCCTGCTATAGCACCTAATTGGTCACAGGAAAAGCGCATGATAGCTGAATGCGTGATAACTGAACTGAACAATCAATGGGAAAATTTCTAATTGGTTTTTCAGTGGCCCATTTTTCTAACTTTTAACCACTTTATGCCTACGATTTTCTGCCAATCTCTCCTCTAACATAAAATAAAGCATTATTATATTAATAATAACAGTATAATGAATAAATAAACAACATAAAAGGCCATCAAACTTTTATAAGGATTACGGCTTGGGTGCTTTGATGGGTTCCGAGGCTTGGGAGTGGCTTAGTTGCCACCAGATCTCTTTGGCAGTCTCCATTTCTTTAGTGTCCACAGCTAAAGGGGGTATCACATGGTACCTTATATCAGGAATGGCTGAGGAACATTTAAGTGGAACAAAACTTGGATGCTATCACACACGTAACTCACACCATCGTCAGAGCCCCGTATCAGTTGTAAACACGTGATTACTTTATCGACATGACAGTTTTTTCAGCATAAGAAATATTAACTCTTTATAAGGGTTTCAAAACGATTGATATTTATTCTAAAATATAATATTAATAAGTAATCAGCATTAGGCTAAATTTCAATGCTGTAGTACGATATATTCTTTTGAGCCGAATGGGTTTTGGTCACTGTTTTGCCCGTCGTGTCCTTGGCAGGAATCCGTACAGATGCATTTCAAATGCCCGTGCTATAATCGGGAATTTTACCACGTTACCTTTCCGATTAACCATTGTATCCTCTGCAAACCTCGTATGAAGTGCCGTGTGAATAAGTTTCGCTTAGCCTGTCTTCAAACTCGACGCGTGATAGCAGTCTTGGGGTGCGTGATAGCATGTATGGTTGTGCATTTGATGTGTGCGTGATAGCAGATAAGCATGATAGCTGAACGCGTGATAGCAGGGGGTTGAGTGTACCTTCGCAGCATAAATACCTGAGTCTACCTTACATAGAAAACGACTTTCTCTCGCCTACGTGGCGAGCGTGAGAGAGTGGGAATACCTATTCATGAGTATGCAGGACTCAATAAAACCCATTTCCGAGCTTCGGTGAGTATTTTAATGGTGAAATTCATCGTTTCCATATCAGAATCTATCATTTTAACCCTCAAATCAAGGTCAAACAATGGCCGGCATGGAGGTGACCCCTTAGGGCTAAAAATAACTGGCATGTGGCAGGTAATGTAAAAGCTATGACAAGAAATCACCACAACAGTATGATATTAGCCATGAAGAAATGTATTGGAAAGTATGATGAGTCATCTATTAATTATGCCATTAAGATCAAGGAAATAACCAACAAAATTATTAAAATGCCACAAGATCAAATGAATGAACATCGGCTGTATATACGAACTTATTGCATTTTTCCCTTAATTAAGTAGCAAGAAAACAGTGTGCAGTATGGCAGTTTTGTTTTCTTGAGCATTCAGCCCACTGAAACGCAGATATTAGTTTTAAAAATTGGGCAAGATAACACGCTAGACGGAGTTTCACAGATGTGTAAAATACACTAAAATGATGTTTCAGTATGCTAGAAATTGGGATTTCCCTCCCAAAATGACAACACTTCCAGTTACACACTATTGAGTACTTGAACCTAAGGTTCATATTGAAAGTGGTTTTGGGTTCTTTTGTAACACTTATGATACAGGGATTCATTTTGCACAAAACACAACAACGTCTGCGTTTATAATTTTTATGAGGATGATGTTGCCACTCAAACTCTCTAAGTAAGGTAAAATACCAATAATTATAGACAAGACAAAATTACTTAGTCAATAGTACTACGAAGCCTCTGATACCACAATGAATAGTGACAAAGGCTCAGCAGATCTCTCCCCTCTCTCCCCAGGGCCCAGTCTACCCCTCTGCTCCGTCTCTGGTTTTCGGTCTGGGTGCCCTGGTTGCTGGGCTGGCCACACTGCCACTCCCGGAGACCCTAAACAGGAAACTGCCAGACACCATCGCTGATCTCGAAAATAAATCCTCGGAGTTCATAAAGTAAGCAAAAGAAGAAAAAAAAGAAAAAAGAAAGAAAATGGAAATGAAAAGAAAAAGAATATTACAGTGATGACAGTGGCATATCTACTGATGTATTTATTGGTTTATTTATTTATGTATTTGCAGGCTGGAGAACTGTGGAACGGAGAAACTGGAGGAGGAAGGGGAGGAGGTGATGGAGCATGAGGAATCCAAATTGGCCAAATTGCGGACGTAGGGCAGGAGGAGCTTCTGTCTCCATCTCTCTCTCTCTCTCTCTCTCTCTCTCTCTCTCTGCCCTTAACGGCTTCAGTCTGATGACTTTTTATTTATATTTTTATACTGAACGCATAAATGAAGGCTAAATCTGAGTCTTCCCTTTTTAAAAAAAGAAATCGCTCCTTAACCCCTAGACACCGGGCATGGGTAGACCTATGCTCATCCCAGAACCGGGTTATTTTTAGGATAATTGGTTTTCCCCAAAATATATATATATATTTTTTTTTATTTCAAATCAAATAGAAATGACAAAAAAAAAAAAAAACATAAAAAGCACGTACCTACTCTCTGTTGGCGATTTGAAGGTGGTGGTGTGGTGTGAGGGAGCACATGTGTGACGGCTGGGCTGAGCGTGTTCAAGGTCGTGGTGGTGTAATGGCGGTGTTTGGTGGAGGGAGGAGGGTGACATCTCAAGCCAGGATAAGTGTTGAGGTCTTTGTTTCTCTCTCTAATTCACAGTGCCGTATGAACACAATATTACAACTAAAATAGCAAAAAAACACAAGAAAGTAACTAATAAAGATCGGCTTATTTTATGTCTTCCATTATATTTATTTTCTAACAAACTTATGTCTGTTTAGGTATTCACAGTTATTTACACACTATTTACACATTATTTCACTGTTTTTAGTACTTTTTGACAATGTGATACTCCCTAAAGGCTGGCTATGGTCAGTACAAGTGTTCAAGCACCCATACACTCTCTCCCACACCCCTCATGGCCCCCTAGTAGCCCTCCTTATTACCCCACCCCACCCTACATCTCCCGACCCCTATCCCGAACCAGTATCCACTGGTTCCAAGGCCACATTCTCCCTATGCCGGCCTCCCACCACCCTCCACCACAGCCCTCCTCCCTGGTCAGCTGCCCTCCCACACCCCCCGCCCCCTCCCCCGGCCAGCCACCATGACCCCGTGCACCAGCCATGCTGGAACAATACTCTGAGCCCATATCGTGTGCCATGAAGTTCAAACATGCCTGCAAAAAATTAAAACGTCATATGACGTGGACCATAGGCCCTACCAACACATCATGTGATGTGGACTGGTGCCTAGGGGTTAAGCTGATGAAATTCGTCTGAAGGCAGGCCGGAAGCTTGAAAATTATATATACATCACTGGACTGAAGGGGTTAGGTAATGCTGTTGAGCATTTATATTATTATTATTTATTATTATTATTATTATTATTATTACTATATTATTATTATTATTATCATTAATCATTTTTGTTTATTTTTATTATTATTATTATTATTATTATTATTATTATTATTGTTGTTGTTGTTCTTGGAAAGTTAGTGAGAATGGCAATGAATTGAGTGATTATTATTATTACTATTATTAAAAACAAGTGGTCAATGGAAATGAATTGAGAATAATTATTACATACCTAGTGTCCTTCACCTCCTTCAAGCCAAACTATGTACTATCTATCTATCTATCTATTGCCAAACGCCTTAATCCCTTATGCGGGGTGACCACTAACAAATCGCCTCCACGTCACCCTGTCCCCCGCGATTTCACTGCCCTACTCCCAATTCACACCCCCCTCTCTCATATATCTCTCCACTCCATCCCTCCATCTCATCCTTGACCTTCCTCTCCCTCTCTTCCACTCCACCTCATTCACATACACTCTCCTCATCAGTCTCTCACTCTCCATCCTCTCCACATGGCCAAACCACCTCAGTGTGTTTCTCCTAATGCTCCCTATCACGTCCACATCCACACCACAGCACTCCCTCACATCCTCATTTGTCAGTCTGTCTCTCCATGTGACTCTACAGGATCCTTTCAAATATCTCATTTCCACTGCTCTCACTCTCACAACGTCAAGCTTCACTTCCATACGTCAGAGTTGGTATCACAATACTCTCATGTAATAATTTTTTCACCTTCCACGTTCACTTCCCTGTTTCTTATCACTGCCTTCAAGGAACCAGCAACCTTTCTTCCTTGTTGTACCCTTTCAAGCACTTCACCCCCAAAACTTCCATCCTTACTCATCACACCACCCAAGTACTTAAACATTCTCACATTTTCCATTTCCTCATCATCCAACCTCACTGAACATTCACTGACTTCACCTCTCTCGAAGACATTAACTTTACTCTTCCCTCCGTTCACCTTTAAATTCCGTTTCTTGCACACTCTGCCAAACTCATCCACCAAGCCTTGCAGCTCCCCTTCGTCTTCACTTAACAAGACAGTATCATATGCAAACAACAGCACAGGGAGTTTCCAAACACTACCCTCTCTCCTTAGGGCCACTCCAACATCCACTGCCCTACCGTGTATCTCTTTTATAACCCCCTCCATATACAAATTGAAAAACCTTGGGGACGTGACACATCCTTGTTTCAACCCAACCGTCAAATGGAAAAACTCAGTTCCCTTTCCACACACACTGCAGCCTTAGCACGCTCATACATACTCTTCACAGCATTCAGCAACTTCCCATCTACTCCATATATTCGTAATACTTTCCACAATCCTTGTCTATCCACCCTGTCATATGCTTTCTCCAAATCCATGAAGGCCGCATACAACTTCTTTTCCTTCTGTAGACACTTTTTCACTAAAGATCTAAGAATGAATATCTGCTTTGCACAATCTCTTCCCTTCCTTAAGCCTCCCTTTTCTTCTCCAACTAATTCCTTTATTATTTCCCTAACTCTGTCAATAAGTATCCTACCGTAAACTTTTCCTGTTACACTAAGAAAACAAACACCCCAATGATTACCACACACTTCTTTTTCCCCTTTCCTTTTGTACAATGGAATAATTATACATGACTTTCAATCATCCGGGACTTTACTCCCTTCCAGGCCAATCTGCACATCTTCCACATCCATTCTACTACTATCTCTCTCCCATGTTTCAGCATTTCATCACATACTCCATCAATTCCTGGGGCATTCCCTATTTTGACTTTCTTCAATGCTTCCACAACTTCCATCCTACTAAGTTGTATATATTTTGAAGCGTCATTTTATGCATATCAGTGAAAGCGTTGTGATATATAGGGAGGTCCGTAAATGGCGATCCACTAGACACTCGCTTGAGAGTAGCTGGCGTGTTGCGGGGATGGCTCAGTCTGCTGGTGTGGGTCAGTGAGGGCAAATGAAAAATAGATGATGCAGGGAGTTGACATTGATAGAGACTGGGTGTACAATGGGGGCAGATGAAGACTGGACGAAACAGAGTAGACACTGATAGGGACTGGGACTGTACAGTGGGGCAGGTGGATGTCAGAAGTTGAAAATATCATAATACAATACATAATAGCTGGTAGCGTACACATGTAATCTACAGGTTAAGTGAAAGTCATGGCTAGGGCTGAAGGAAATGACGTTCGCACATTCTCTCTCAGGAATGCCAAATACAGCACCTCGTGATGCCTAATTGGAAAGTCCCCAGGGTCGAGAGAGTTCCACTCAGCCGTGCCTTACACGTGACACAATCTCTCCTATATGGGAGAGAAGTTAGCAAGCAGAAGGAGTTAGGAGAGAGAGCGAGAAAGGGGTCTAGAGAGAGGCACGGTGGGGAAAAGGGTAGGCATGCAAAGTTGGCAAGCATAAAATGCTCTCACCTCAATATCCTTTTGTGAGCCATACTCAGTATTAATTTTGAGATATTTCCTATGAAGAAATAAACTACAGTCAAACCCAGTTACTCATCTTTATCTTTCTCCTGCCACCGACAACAAGTACAACTGACTATCTCCTACAAATCAACTCACTGTTAACTACAGCTTGTCTACGACTACAATATAATTAACTACAAAATCAATATATTATTTTTATGGCAGCGGTGGCATTAACCACGTCTACGAGTCTACGAGTCTACAGTTGAGTCTACATTACCAAGATAGAAAACAAAAAATACTACAAGTTCGAGCCACATGACGCCTCACAACTTTACACTGGCAGTGGTTTGAGAATATATTGATACAACCAACCTTCCAATTTCTACGTCAATCTACAATCAGCGAATAAACGAACTACAAGTATCTATGATTGCTATGGAATAAGCAGGCGAGACAATAACCAACATTATCTTCGAGTTAACACCTTACAGCAAGAAACTACAATTACACGTTGTACAAGAAATCACTTAGAAGTCTACGATCAAGTAACCACATATAGAGCTGCAGGGAGAGCGCTGACTCGCAACCACATCAACCCCCACCTGACCCCACCCTTCTCCCCAACCACCCTCCATCACCACTGCCACCACGCTGATGTAGGGATGACGGAGCAGACGACGCAGCAATTACAAAAGCCCTCACTCACCACTCGTCTCACTCATCGTTACTCACTCAACATTACTCATCGTTACTCATTTACTCACCACATTTACCACAGCGAGAAGTCAACTTTGTGCTGTGCTAGCATTTGCTGAGAAAACCACAACATGTCAATCAACCAGTGTCTGACAACACCACTCACCACCATTCACACCGTTCCCACCACAATAAAAATCAGTGAGTTGAATAGTTACTTCATTTATACAATACACAATTATAGACACAGTGATAGACAAAACATACTGCACCAACATAGAAAACGTGCTTTATAGTTGCAACTTACGTACATATACCTACTTCAATTATCTACGTTGTCAATCACTAAGTACTTGGACCAAAAATAACAATTATATACTGTATATATTCATTCGTTTACTATAGCATTCATTAATTCCCAACGATTGTTATTATTTATACATTTGGCATATACATAAAATACGTGTTTCATGCACAGAACTAAGCAACAATCCATCTGCAAAATGATAAATAAAATATACTATCATATTCATCCATTGAGCAGTGAAAAAAAAACTGTAATAAACAGTTATTAATTAAAGCTATCTGGTGGGACCAGACATATGAATTACAAGGAAAATCAGTAAGAGAGAGAGAGAGAGAGAGAGAGAGAGAGAGAATGACCAGCACGAATGACGTTAGCAAGAATGAACAACCTCTTTCACTCAACTGTGAGGACAAAGATTTCCACACGGTGCTGACTCATACATTGTCCACCGTAGGAAAAACGAACATGTGAGTGTATATATTTAATGTTGTATATATTGTATATTTATTTTTATGTAAAATAACAAAATATGGGGTAACATAATATTATTTCCAATAATTACTGTTCAACATAACCAAACCTTAAAAAGGGTCCCAAGGATTATGCAGCAATTATGCAATCTTGGACACCGACAAAAACCTAACACAGATGATAAAAAAAAAAAACTAGAGGAAATCAGTAATCCCTCCACTATCCGATGTAATAAAGCCAAAGGCATGTCCGGAAAGTGGTCCCGCCCAGAAAGTGGGCCCCTGGCTCCTGGACTGCTACTTAACCCGACGCATGCCGGCTATTTTTATCCCTATGGGTCACCCCAGTGCCGGCCATTATTCGACCTTTTTTTTTTTTGGCTAAAATGATACATTTTGATGTGGAAACAATGAATTTCGCCATTAAAATGCTCACCGAAGCTTGGAAATCAGTTTTATTTAGTCCTGCATACTCGTGTACAGGTATAGCCACTCTCTCACCCTCAACACGTATGTGAGAGAAAGCCGTTTTCTATGTAAGGTATACTCAGGTAATTATGCTGGGAAGGTATAGCAATGTTCAGTACACTTTTTTGATTACTTATTACTTCACCATCTATCACAATTTGTGTGTCTTTCTCACTGTGAATGCATTATCTTACACTTGAAGTACAACCTGACTTCATTATGTACAGTCCTGGCACTTACAAGAAGGTATTTACAACTTGACTTCACTATATAATCCTTACACTTACAAGAAAATATTTACAACTTACACTTACATGAAAACATTTACAAAATGCCTTCACTATGTACAGCATTGGGTGAGGCACACAGGCAGAGTGAGGCAGAGCGCGCATGACGGGGGAAGCGAGTGAGTGTATGGCCTTGACAGCCTGGAGGATGGTAGAGGAACAGTAACCTTACATGCCTGCCAATTTTTACCCGCGAATCTTGAAAAATGCGGTCACAGAGAAGTTTTTTATTTTAAACCATTTTAAAATGGAATTGCCACTGGCCATGGAATTATGTCAGACTGTTTTAAAACGCCACTGACACACGGCGAGTTAAGGACCCTAACCCAGCCTAACTTTCAAAGCCGCCTAAATAACTACCTACCGGACATCCCTAGCACCTATTTTAACCTATTTAAGACCTTATTCACATCAATAATGGACATAAAGCACGAAATGAATGAAAAGGAACCAATGAATGAAGAATTAGAAGTGACTGTACCTCACCCAGGGTACTTACATCACGTCTGTGGCCGCCTTCCCTAAGGCTTTGGCAGTGGTGAAAATGTTGTATTGCACTTACAGTAATTCTTTGCACTGTGAGTTATAATTGTTTAACACTGCACATTGTTAATTGCACCACGCCAGTTTCAACGCCAGTTTCAACCGCCAATTTCAACCGCCAGTTTGCACTCCACAGTTAATCCTTCGCTCTCTAAATTCTAATTTCTTAGCACTGCACAACACTGTAAATTCCCGTATGGTTTAGTGGCAAGGTATTGCAGTTTATTCACTGTTTATTCACAAAAAATTAGCACATGCACCATCCATTGTGAAAAGTATCTACTCGTGATCACAGTTAAGCGGTAACTGGTGGTGAGGGAGAAGCAGGGTTTTCAGATTGGAGCTCGACCACATTACCACACTCCTCAATTTTCATTACCAAATTTAAGTTTTCATTACAAAATTCATAAAGCTAGCATTTATTTTTCACTAATTATATACACAAATGGAAAAAAATGAAATGACTCTCCTTATAATTAACAGCATATTGATTATTTTCATGCTATGTAGGCTAGCAGATTAATCAGAAACAATCCACCATCTCCATCCTGTGTATCCTCATGCATGTGAAAAATGCATTTGGTGATGCATTATTCTGAATCATTACCAAACGAATTTTCATTACCAAATTGGTCCACATCTGGTAATGAAAAATACCAAATGGCAACCCTGACAGGGGAAGGGGGAGGGGGAGGAAGGAAGGGGTGAAGGGGCCTTGGTGTAAACAGCTGTTCAGCGCCGTGCGGCAATTTCAAATTATGGGTGGGAAAAAAATTAGATTGGGAGGGGGATTTTTTTCTTTTATTGGTCATTTTTGGGTTCTGAAGGTGCAGGCCCAAATGTCCGGTAACTGGGGTGTCCGGATACTATAGGGATTACTGTACATACAAAAATAAATTACGGTTGCATAACAAACAAACAAATATAGGTGCAACTGTTGCTACAAATGCCACAATACAGCATAAACTCCTTCTGTAAGTGAAACAACGAGCAAACTTAATGTTCTCCAAGAGCCAGTTGTAATGAACCTCATCACTATCATCGACCACAGCATGACTGGGTTGGCTAATTAATAGATTTTTTCTTTTTTTTTTAAGGAAATAATGAGGGGGACTTATAATACGAACTGTGTAATATTTCTGTACTATTCGTTGCTGTATCTTGCTATTGTGTTACTATTGAGTAATTATATGCATGTGCACACAATTATGTCACAACTTACAATGTAACATACGATGTAATTGTACAATATTACTAAAGTTACTACAAGTACCTACAGTATTACTGCAGTTACTACAATATTTATGTAAATATTACAATAGCTACGATATTACTGCAGTTACTACAATTAACTACAATATTACTGCAATTATGTATCATTGCAATTACAATATTACTTCAATTAAAAAAAACAATTATGTAAAAATTTTAATATTACTTCAAGTAAAAATACAATTATATAACAATAAAATTATGTAACTGTTATGCTACATACTCAGAGCTCAACCTCTCACTCCCTGAGTATGAGGAACTGATCTGGGGCTCTTTTCAAGACAGGGTCTAGAGTATGCAACCAGAGGAAAAGGGTTCAAAAACACGGGCCAATTAATCTTACATGTATATTACCATACAAACATACAGTACTGGGCACAATACAGCAGAGCAGATTATACATACTATGATGGACAGGACAAGAGTTATGACTACAGGTGCTAGGGTAGCTGTAGGTGTTGCCCAGGTGTGGGAGGGGTCCCTTCAGGTGTGCGCTCTCTGAAGGGGCGCAGGACCATTGTCATAGGCCAGATCATCCGGTGTGGGCTGCAGGGTGACCTAGAGGGAGGCCTTTCCCTGGACAGGCCTCAGTGAGTGTGTCAGCCCTCAGGACTAGAGCAAGTAGGCTCACTGGCTTGCTCCTACCCTTGGTGGAGGACGGCTTGCCGGCTGGTCTGTGAAGGTATCAGCCAGGAGTCCTGGGGGCTTCCCTCAGTGAGTGGGGCAGTGGCCTCGCCTTTGTTGAGAGGCCATCAGGGGCTGCCTGTGGCATCACTTCCTCTGGGAGTTCAGCAGTGACGGGTGTCATAAGGGCGCTGGCTGCAGTGAGCGAATCCCCTGGCTCACTATGGGGCCACTCCAGAACCCTTCCAGCTGCGACTCCACCAAGGAGATATCTCTGCCCCTTGGGGTGTGGGAAGAATGAGAGAGGCATCCCACTTGGCCTCTGGAGGAGTGAGGCGAGAAAGGGTCATTGCCCTCGGTGGGTGTCACAGAGGTAGCAGATGAGGGAAGTAAGTTGGACATTCCCTCCCCAGCGAACATGGTGGGCATCGCCGCGGTCCTGCTCCCAGCAGGGGCGCAGGTGAGGGAAATATGGTGGACATTCTCTCCCCGACGAGCAAGGTGGATGTCGTTGCGGTCCTGCTTGGGACTGTAGGTGAGGGAAGTACGGCGGGTGTTCCCTCTGTGATGAGCACGGTGGGCGTCGTCGCGGTCCTGCTTGGGACTGTAGGTGAGGGACGTACGGTGAACATTCCCTCCCCAACAAGCACAGTGGGTGTCATTGCAGTCCTACTTTGGATTGTGACTACACTAGTCCCACCCAGATCCTGGCAAGTGTTGGTCTGCATAGAGAGTAGTACAATGGGGTGGCATGCCTTCTGCGGGCTCCATCGAGGGGAAGAGGGGCGCATGGTGGCCGGGGATGAATACCCGTTTTGCTCTGGCCCTTTCCACACCACCCTGTGGTCTTCCCTTGGTGTGGGTATTTCACCACCATTGCAGCTGGAAAAGTCACATCCCTGTGGTTGGAGGTGGTAGGTGTTGGAGGTGGCAGTCTTGTGGGTTGGCATGAGGTGTTGGAGGAGTGAGGTCCAGTGATGCATGGGTAGGTTTGGCTCCTGGTGGGTTTGGTATATTATCTTGAGGGTGGAGGTCTGTGTAGTTCTTTGCAGATGTAGAAGTTGTTGTGTCACTCGGAGGCAATGTGTGTTCCCCTGGGGAGGGGCCCAGAGCTTGCATCTGATCCTTATTTCTGGAGGCACTGAGCGTGGTGACTGGCCGGTGACTCTCGGTAGAATGCTGGAGATGGGTGAGACGACCTGGGTTTTATGAGGTTGCGGGGGACATACCTTAATCACCCTGGTGGGCTTGGCCACTGGAATTTTCCATCCCGCCTTGTGTAGCTTGAGGATTATGTGGGAGGTGTTTAGTGTGGAGGGGCTGGAGGTGGATGGTCTGGGTGGTGTTGGAGGTGGTGGGGGTGAGGGTGAGGGTGTGGGTGTGGGTGCATATCTTTCTGGTGGGCGAGAGAGAGAGATGGTTGGATCTGGTAGTGGTGGTGGTGAGCATGGGTGTAGGTGGCGTGGAGCATGGGCCACATGGTGAGATGGCCAGGTGGGGATGGGGGGTTCTCGGTTTAGGTGGTGGAGTTTTTGTGTTAGTGGCGGCAGTGTGGTGGTGGGCGAGGATGGGGAGCTTGTGTGGGGTCTGGTGTAGGACGTGGGTGTGGAATGAGGAGTGGGTGAGGGTGAGGAGTGTGTGGGTGTGAGGTGGCTGGTCCTAGGGGTAGTGGGGGTCAGGGTAGGTGTAGACAGCGTGGAGCATCGGTCATGTGGTGAGGTGGCCAGGGGTGGGTAGGGGGTTCCCTGGTTGGATGGTGGGGACTTTGTGTCCAATGGTGGCAGTGCGGCAGCAGTTGTTGAGGTGGGAGGTGAGGTTGCCAGGGATGCATGGGGGGGTCTGTGGGGAGGGTGTGGAGTTGGTGGAGGGTAAGGTGGGGGACGTGATTGTGGAGGGGGGAGTGAGTGAAGGTGATGAGTGTGATGGTGTGAGGTAGCAGGTGTACGAGTCAGTTGTGTGGTCAGGGAGGTGGGTTGTGGTGCAGCGTGCTGGGTGAAGAGTGAGTGCAGCGTGTTTGAGAGGTGGCGGGTGGGGGACGGAAGAGATGCATGTGACGATTGTGGTAGGTACACGGGGTGTTGTGGCACTGGATGGTTACTTGGTAGAAGTTGGGAACGTTGATATATATGGTCCTATGAATCAAGGTGATAGTTTGTTGGGGACTGGTAATTGGGCCACCACAACTGAATCACCCAGTTTGTAGGGACTGGCAGGGATGATGTCAGGTTGAAGGTCCTGGTGGTTTTGTAGGTGATGCAATCGGCTCCTGAGGTGGTGAAGGGGGTCGGACGTGGGGGACGTGGAGGGGGGCTGTAGGTTGTGTCAGAGCGGTGGGAGAAGTGAGGTTTCTCTGAAAACTCGTTCTTAAGGGGTAACGCCATCTTCTCGGAGACAGGTTTTCATTCCTTGCTGCACAATTTTTACGTGGGCTCGCCACTCCCTGTTTTGCGTTTCTTCTATCCTAGCCTGCACCTGGTTGAGAAGGGTGTGGTGATTTCTCTCACATATCTCATTCCCTTGTAGTCAGTACGGGGAGGAGTGGGAAAGTTTGTACTCGAAGATGGTGGTGAGCTCCTTCCACATCTTGCTGGTAAACTTTGGGGTGTTGTCTGAGTGAGGGACTTGGGGGATGCCAAAGTAAGGGAAAACGTGGTAGACGAGAGCATCGGCCACGGCAACGGTTTGGTGTTCTTTGGCCGGGCAGGCAATCTGGAAATTCGAATACATGTCTATGATGGATATGATGTATCTGTAGCCTGCTTTAGATGGTAGGGGTCCAACTATGTCCACAGACAAAAGTTACCATGGCTTATGGGTAGTGATGTTCCCTGAAGGGCCAGGCATCTGTGTGACATCCTTGCCTAGTGCACAAGCCCAGCATGCCTGAATGACTTGTTTGGCAAAGTTGGAGGGGCCAGTTGTCCAATACATGTCATTAAATACCTGCAGTAGTTTCTTGGTCCCGAGATGTGTGCCGTTGTCCAAGTGTAAGTGGATCATCGTGTCAAGGGCGGTGTCTGGGTCGAGCACTATATGCCCGATATGGGTGAACAGGTTGCCGTCGTGTCAGTCGTGCTTAGAGAATACTTGGAGTGGTATCCAGTCAAAGCAATCTTTGTTTTGCCATTGTTGTAGGAGGCTGGTGGAGGCGCTGATGGTGTTGATGGGCAGCCGGGATAAGGCGTCGGCATTTGTATTTAATTTGCTGGGCTGGTATGCAATACTGTAGTTGAATTCTTTGAGAGTTTCTCTCCACCTGATTAACTGGGCATTATGGGTCTGGGACTGGCGTAGGCATTGCAAGGACTGGTTGTTGGTTATTATGGTGATGTGGGTGCCCAACAAATAGGCTCAGAAGTGGTCCAAGGCCCAGATGATGCCTAGGCATTCTTATTTGGTGGCAGTGTAGTTTTTCTTTGCGCGAATGAGGGTACGACTGGTGCAGGGGTTGATGTGTTCTCATCCCTCTTGGACCTAGGCAAGGATGGCACCAATTGCCACAAGGGATACATCAGTGTACAGGCTAAAGGGCAGAGTGTAGTTGGGGAATGCGATGATCAGGGCAGTGATGAGCTTGGTCTTGAGGGTGTGCAAAGCTGCAATGTGATTGTCTGTCCAGGCAAAATGTTCGCCCTTTTTTGTCATGTCGTGGAGAGGCTTTGCAATGTTAACAAACACTTTCACAAAGCGCCAGTAGAAGGACGCGAGCCCGATAAAGGCACGGACTTTGTGAACATCTTGTGGTAGGGGGAAGTCTGCGATAGCATGCAGTTTGTTGGGGTCAGGTGCCATGCCTTCCTTGGAGATGATGTGTCCTAGGAAGGAAATGGATCGTTCAGCCAGGATGCATTTTGACAGCCTAAGCTTAACCCCTCCCTGCATGATGACGCGTTTGTCGTCTTATGGGTGTGGCTACAACTACACTCATTGACCTTTTTGGTGTCATTAAAGCATAAAAACTTTTGTTGGAGGAAAAGTTTTCAGCTGATCAGCGTCATTTTTGGAGGCTTCATAGCTCCCCTGCTCCTCATCAAGAGTAATGAGTTGGCAACTGTGGGTCCCGATACCAGCAAGAGAGTGGACAGGTTTTTCAGTACCAAATGAGCTGTGAGTGGAGAAGGTAGTGCGTGGTTCTGTCCCTTTAAATTTCCACTCTTGCCCCCGTCCTGGCAGTGCAACATATTTCACGATACCAGTAGTGCTTGTGCATAGTGTTTGGGCACTGTTGTGATTGGATTTGGTGTTTGCAATAGGAAAATTGGTGTTGATGAAGCAATCCTGGTCGTTATTAGCCGTTGGCGCAATGAAGATTGCACTACTGTTTCTAATCAACTACACTGCCTCTACCCTGCACCAAATGTGAGCATTCAGCTATAATAACAGTGACAGTGAATCATGTGAATATAGTGTGCATATCTAGTGTACAAAGAATTGGTGACTACATGCACTAGCTTAGAGGAAGACAGGAAACTGCCCTACAGTCACAACATGGCATGGGTACACCATAGTTTTTAGCATTTTTCTCGAAAACTTTGAGGCCTGGGATCACCGTTGGGAGCTCAAATGAAAGCCAGTTAAATTCTACATAGGATTATAAAATAAAAACATAACAATGGTGGGAAAAGTATTTCGCTAGAGCTCCCCGAATGAAAAAAATTGTTGTCTGTAGGAAATGGGTTTTCCTTTCGCTTATTACTCGAACACCATACCTCGTATCAAACTGGGACTATCAAACTGGACCTCCGGGATTCAAAAGCTAATAAAATTCTCTTTCGAATAAAATTGTAGAAATTGATTAGTAAACATTCGACTTATGTTGTTGGAAAGTGAGATGTATGCTCCGGAATGTTTATTCACAAGGCCCTAATGTACATACCGGTATAGTGCTTTTTTTGTGTGTGTGTGTGTGTTTTTTTTTGCTTATTGTGTAGAACAAACATCAACAAATATTGTGGCAAAATAAATACATTCAGGTGCTGAAAATAAGCCAAGAATACACATTTTGGGGGCACGCAGTGGGCGGGGGGGAGGGGAGAAAAGCCGTTGCGTCATGTCCCAGAAAACTTATTAACTTACCTGTGTGTGAAAGGGTTAAGTCCTGCCTGTCGGATTCAGATGAAGACTTGTTTAAGGCACTAGAGGTGGTCGGCCTATGTCCGGCTGAAGACGATTACGTCATCAAGGTATGCCAGGTAGATTTCCCAGGTAAGGCCACTGAGAGGTGACTCCATCAGCCAGGAGAATGTAGTGGGGGCATTGCAGAGTCCATAGTGGAGGACATTGAATTCATAATGTTTCCCATTGCTGGTTGAGAAAGCTGATTTTTCTCTGTCCTTTGGGTGTACAGGCGCTTGCCAATATCCTGATTGGAAATCCAAGGTGGAAAGCCAGGATGCTCCATACAGGAAGTCGAGGGAGTCATCTATTCTGGGTAGGGGGGTGGCATACTTTGTGATCACGTTGTTCAGTCATTGGTAATCCACACAGATAGCGCATGGTGCCATCTCTCTTTTTAACTACGATGACTGGAGAGGACCAAAGGGTGGTGAATGGGGATATAATGCTGGCATCGAGCATTTCCTGGACCTGCCGATCATCCTCAGCCCATTACTTAGGGTTTTTCCTTTGAGATGGTTGGCGAATGGGTTGCCCTGTGGTATGGATTTTGCTTGTCAATCTGTTAATCCTGATGAGAAGTCTTGAAAGTCCAGGAGGAGGTATCGGAGGCTGTCAGCCTGGTGTGGTGAGAGGTGTTCTGGTAGGGGGGGGGGTGGCAGGGAAGGAGGGGAGGGCATGCACTGTTCAGTTTCTTCCATACTACATACCACTAATCCTTTGGGGAGGGTGAGAAGAGTGATGATGTTGGCAATGCATACCACCCTGAGATGGGGGGGAAGGAAGATGGGAGATAGAAGACAGGAGGAGATGGTTCCAGAAGGCAAGTTTGGAGAGAGCAGGTTGGAGGTTCCAATGGGCCTGTTCAGATGGAGCCAGGCCTTGTACTGTGGGGGGATAGTAAACGAAGAGGCGATGGTTGCGGGGAAAGTTGTGTGTGGAGGAGCGGGAAGGGTAGGGACAACAGGGGGTAATGTACTGTAGAGGACATGGCGGGGAGAAAGTGGACAGAGAGAGAAGGTGTTGGTGTGCATGTGCAGCGTGGCTGGGAGGGAGGGTTTGGAGACTTCTGGAAGTGGAGGCATTGCTTGTGACAGTCGATGTTGGTGTGTAACTTCTGCAGGAGGTCCAGCATTAGGTAGCCATCGCAAGTACAGCAGGTCGAGTCGAAGATGATGAATTGGTGGTGGGCTGACACTTTCTGTTGAGTATCAGCACGCAAGACCCAGGTTTCCCCAAGGATAGGCAGGGGGCCATCCCCTGCATCTACGAGGTGAGCTGAAGTGGGGAGAAGCAGGCTGAAAGCTGAGTCATGGTGGGAGTAGAAATGATGGCAGAGGCAGGATATGGCCCCTCCCATGTCGACCAGTAGCCTCGTTTTCACCCCGTTCAGTCTCATCTTGTTGTAGACTGGGGGGCGATATTTTTGTGACGTGGCCCCTGCCACCTTGGAGAGGTGTGGGGATGGTCCTAAAAATTCAGCTGTTGTGGGGTGTCTTCTTCATAGAGCTCTACTTCCCCAGGATCGGCGTAGTCGGTGGATGGTGCATTGTCCTCAGTGCACTCATCTTCTATGAAGGAGACCTTGCGGTGCCCTACGGTAGTTGGTCTGCACCTGGCAGCTTTCAGCTGTCTATGTATGTTGTGAATAGGGCACCGGTGACTATAGGCAGAGAATTCCAATGGGTTTATGCAGATGAGTTTGGTATTCTCCTTAGGGGCAGAGTGCCTCTTGGTGGGGACTGCCCTGGGCATAGTGGGTGGTGTTGAAGGAACTGTGTGGGTGGGAGGTTTCCGTGGTTTGGGGTGTGGTGCCTTGTAAGTCGGGACTCTGTTTACTGTGCCAGTGTTGTGGGGTGGTACAAGCGGTGAGAAGGTGCCGACAAGCTAGACATCCCGGTCGAGGTCTCCCGTTTGGTCATAAATTGTAAAGTGTTCTCTTATGGCACTGGAGAGGATCCTCAACAGGGTGTTGAAGATGTGCTGTTCCCAGGTGACTGTGTTGGCCTCTGGGTAAGTGGCAGTGACGAGTTGCTTGGCATGGTTGAGCATGTTGTCCAGGTTGCTATAGTAGGTAAGGGAGTCCAGCTGGGATAAAGCAACGACTTTCCTTAGTGATGGTGTGACTGCTTGAGTCACAATTTGTGTGAACTGCACCCACGTCAGCTCAGGGACGATCTTCATGGCGATACTTGAGACTGCTTTTCCAAGGTGGGGTAGAGTTACTGTTATCCGCTCCCTGTTGTGCTTGAATCTGATGTCCAATAGTCGTTTAATAATGCACATGTACACGGTGATGTCACACTGTTCAGGATTGAATTTTGGCATTTGTATGTGATTTGACTGCCATTTTGTTAGATTTTCTCTTTCGTTCCTAGTTGCTCTCTTCTGACCGAATCTAAAACCACCACTAACCACCAGTGTTATGCTACCTACTCAGAGCTCAAATTCTTGCTCTCTGAGTATGAGGAACTAATATGGGATTCTTCTCAAGACTGGGTCTAGAGTATGCACGAGAGGAACGAGGCTCAAAAACACAGGCCAATCAGTCTTACACATATATTACCATACAAACATACAGTACTGGGCACAATACAGTCGGGCAGATTATACACACTATGATGGACAAGGACAAGAGTTGTGACTACAGGTGCCAGGGTAGCTGTACTGTAGGTGTCACCCAGGTGTGGGAGGGGTCCCATCAGGTGTGTGTTTTCTGAAGGGGTGCAGGACCGCTGTTGCAGGCCAGATCGTCTGGTGTGGAATGTGGGGGCAGTGTAGAGGGAGGCCTTTCCCTGGAGGGGCCTCGGTGAGTGTGTCGACCCATGGGACTAGGGCTGAACAGGGTGAGTAGGCTCACTGTCTTGCGCCTACCCTTGGTGGAGGAAGCAGGCTCGCTGGCTGGTCTGTGAAGATCTCAGCCAGGAGTACTAGGGGTGTCCCTCGGTGACTGGGGGCTGCTCCCTCACCTTTGTTGAGAGCCCGTAAGGGGCTGCCTGCAACGTCTTCCTCTGGGAGTCCGGCAGCGATGGGTGTCGTAGGGGTGCTGTCTGCAGTGAGCCTATCCCCATGCCCACTATGGGGCTGCTCCAGACCCTCTCCAGCTGTGACTCCACTAGGAAGCTAGCTCTGCCCCTTGGTGTGTGGGAAGAGTGAGAGGGGTGTCCCACTTGGCCTCTGGAGGAGAGAGGCAAGCAAGGGGCATTGCCCTTGGTGGGTGTCACAGGGGTAGTAGATGAGGTCAGTACGGTGGACATTGGTGGACGTTCCCTCCCCAGAGGGTACGGTGGGTGCCACCAGGGTTCCACTAGACCCTGGGACTGCAGGTGAGAGGAGTACAGTGGCCATCCTCTCCCTGTCAAGCACGGTAAGCATCGCCGCGGTCCTACTTCCAGCAGGGGCTGCAGATGAGGGAAGTACAGTGGACGTTTCCTCTGACAGGCACGTTGGGCGCCATCATGGTTCTGCTTTGCCCTGGGACTACAGGTGAGAGGAGTACAGTGGCCTTCCTCTCCCCAGCAAGCACAGTAGGCATCTCCGAGTCCTGCTCCCAGCGGGGGCTGCAGGTGAGAGTAGTACGGTGGACGTTCCCTCCCCAATGTGCTTGGTGGGCATTGTCGAGGTCCTGCTTGGGACTGTAGGTGAGGGAAGTACGGTGGACGTTCCCTCCCCGACAAGCATGGTGGGCAGTGTCACAGTCCTACAGGAGGCAGCAGGCAAAAAGAGTATGGTGGACGTCCTTTTCCCATCGAGGAAGGTCGCCGCGGTCCTACTTGGGACTGTGGTTACACGAGTCACACCCCGATCTTGGTGAGTGCTCGTCTGGGTAGAGAGTAGTGCAGTGGGGTGGCGTACCTCCTGCAGCTCGATTGAGGGGAAGAGGGGTGCATGGTGGTGGGGAACGTATACCTGTCTTGCTCGGGCCCTTTCCACGCCTCCCTGTTGTCTTCCCTTGGTGTGGGTATTTCAGTAACAATTACATTCATACAATGTGACTACAGTGTTCCTACAATTCTGTGTTACCAGAATTATGTATTTAACTTAATCATCATACAAGTTCAGGTAAAATTAGGAACTACTATAGGCATAATACCACATGTAATGTAATGACCTAGCAATTTTACCATTGCATAAGTATATGCGTATGTCTGTTATACATACACATTTGTGCTACTATATCACTACAATATGTTATACAATATTCTATGTTCAGTTTTACTAAATAACGGCTAGTAACGTATATAATCATACGATGTAATGATCAAGTAATATTACCATTGCATAAATATATGCGTATGTCTGTTGTATATACACATTTGTGCCAATATATTACTACAATATGTTATACAATATTCTGTATTCAGTTTTACTACCATGTATTTACTCCATTATACATACAATATATTACTAGAGTTATTATATTTCTACAGTATTATGTCTCTACAATATTGTTATGAATATTATGTCACTACAACATTATTGTGAATACCGTGTAATAATAGATTAGAATGTAATTATTTCTACATGCTGTCGTAGGTTCGCCAGCAGGGCGTGACCGAGCAATGTCAGGGCTCTAAAATATCAAAATAGAGTATGCAATAGCTGGTAGCTTACATATGTAACCTAAAAGTTAAGTCAAAGACATGGCTAGGGCTGAAGGAAATGGTATTCACACATTCTCTCTCTCAGGAATGCCATATGCAGCACCTCGTGACGCCTGATCGGAATGTCCCAAGGATCAAGAGAGTTCCACTCAACCATGCCTTACGCATGACACAACCTCTCCTATATGGGAGAGAAGAAGTTAGCAGGCAGAAGGAGTTTTTTTTTTTTTTAAATTGTGAGGAAGAAGGAATCAAGGGCCACGAGCCCGCAAAATTGCTCCTTCCAAGAGGAAAACAAAATACAAGAGAGAGCCAAATTCAAGATCCAATCATTTCGAGATGGCTGAACACACTGCGTTTGAAAGACTGGAGATCATAGGAAGCAGGAAATACAGACAGCGGGAGACAGTTCCAGAGTTGACTTGTTGCATAAATGAAGGGCTGGAAGTAACGGTTAACTCTTGCACTAGAGAGCTGGACAGAAAAGGGATGAGAGTTTGTTGCTAGACGAAAGTGAAGAGAGTCGGTAAGAGGAGGAGAGTTACTGAGACGAAAAGCCTTTGACTCCACCCAACTGAGAAGAGCTGTATGTGGGGAGCCTCCCCACACATGAGAGTTGTACTCCACATAGGGTCGGATAAAACCCCTGTATAGAGTCAACAACTGTGCAGGGGTAAAGAAGGAACAGAGTCAGCTTAGCATACCTAATATCTTGGAAGCAGATTTTACAAGAGATGTAATATGATCTTTCCAAGATAAGTCCCAAGTAAATGAAACCCCAAGTATGTTCAAGGATGATGCAGGATTAAGCTGAATATTACTGAACATTAGTGGGTATACCTGTGGAAGATTTTGTCGGGTTGATAGGTGTAAAAACTGATCTTTCATTCATTAAAAACCACCAGATTATTTTTACCCCAGTCAGAGATATGAGCCAAGTCAGACATTAGGTGTGCCATAGCCTCATCCCTTGTTTGTTGAGGTTACTGCTGAGATGGACGTTGCGGGAGCCGAATGGAAAGATGAAGGGTGGAGTCATCAACGTATGAGTGGATAGGGTTAGATGTACAGCTTAGAAGGTCATTGATGAATAAAAGGAAGAGAGTTGGTGATAGGACAGAGCCCTGAGGAACACCACTGTTAACAGATCTAGGAGAAGAACAATGGCCGTCTACAACAGCGACTATAGAACGATCAGAAAGGAAGCTAGAGATGAAGGCACAGATAGAAGGATAGAAACCGTACGAGGGCAGTTTGGAAATTAAAGATTTATGCCAGACTCGATCGAAAGCCATTGAGATGTCAAGCACGATGGCAAAGCTTTCGCCAAAGTCACAAAATGAGGATGACCAGGAATCTGAAAGGTAGGTGAGAAGATCGCCAGTGGAGCGTCCCTGACGGAACCAATACTGATGATCAGAAAGAAGGTTGTGATAGGAAAGATGCTTTAAAAATTTTCTGTTAAGAATTGACTCGAAAACTTTTGGGATACAGGATGTTAAAGCAATTGGACGATAGTTAGAGGGTTGGGAATGGTCACCTTTCTTTGGGGCTGGCTGAATGAGAGCAAACTTCCAGCAAGAAGGAAAGGTACAAAATGACAGACAAAGACGAAAGAGTTTGCCTAGGCAGGGTGTAAGCACAGAGGCACAATTCTTGAGAACAACAGGAGGGACCCCATCAGGCCCATATGCCTTATTAGTATTGAGGCCTGTGAACAAATACATCAGCTGAGGAAATTTTAATGTCAGCCACGAGGAAGTCAGAGGGGGGAAGTGATGGAGCGAGAAGGGGGTCTAGAGAGAGGCACAGTGGGGAAAAGGGCAGGCGCGCAAAGTCGGCAAGTATAAAATGCTATCACCTCAGTATGCTCTTGTGAGACATACTCAGTACTTATTCTGAGATATTCCCTTTTGAAGAAATAAACTACAATCAAACCCCAGTTCTCATCTTTATTTTTCTCCTCTCATTGACGACAAGTACAACTAACATTATCTCCTACAAATCAACTCACTGTTAACTACAGCTCGGCTACGACTACGATATGCTGTAATTAACTCCAAGTTCAATATGAAGACTAGATGACACAGATTGGACATTGACAGGGATTGAGTGAGGGGCAGGTGAAGAATAGAAGATGCAGGGTCGTTACTGATAGGGATTTGGTGTACAGTTGGGGCAGGTGAAGACTAGATGACACAGAGTAGAAACTGATAGGGGTGGGTGTACAGTGGGGGCAGGTGAAGATGAGGCAAGGTAGACATTGGTAGGGATTGGGTGTACAGTGGGGGCCAAGTGAAGACTAGAGAACACAGAGTAAACATTAATAGGGACTGGGTGTACAACAGGGGCAGCTGAATACTAGAGGACACAGAGTAGACATTGATAGGGATTGGGGGTCCAACGAGAGGCATGTGAAGAATAGAGGACGTAGGGTAGACACTGATAAAGCTGAGCCATCCCCCCAACACACAAGAAAACGCCCTACGGAGTGGAAAGGAATCGTTGTATATGAACCAGCCTCTTGTTTGTATATACCGGTATATGTCCTATATTTGCACCTCTCATAGTACATTATATCTTGTACTATACATGTTAAGTTTGTTATTACACCTGTGGTACTTACTGACATACTGTATTTACCCGGTGTGTGTGTGTGTGTGTGTGTGTGTGTGTGTGTGTGTGTGTGTGTGTGTGTGTGTGTGTGTGTGTGTGTTTTTGGGGGCTTTATTTTTTCTGTTCTTTATTTACTCTAACGGCCTAAAATTGTCATCTCTCACCTTCAATGCTGAGCTACAGCCATGGATTAACACTAGATTATGATGCTGCTCACGAGGAATGCTGTGTGGAGGATGTAGAGCCGTGTTTTTTTTTTTTTTTTTTTTTTTTTTTTGCCACTAAGCTTCATTAAATATACTGCAAAAGGATGAAAATGCGGACCAAGTTAGAGTAAAAACAGCCTAATAGTCGTATTAAGTGGTTTTGTAGACTGTGTAATACCTGTTTCTTTGTGATTTATTTTATCCCGTTACATCTCAATTTCCTCTTGTATATTGCTGCTCCAAACTGTATCGATATTAAAAAAATAGACATTACTGACCAGAGAATATTAAGACGTAGGACGCAAATTAAATCGCTTAGGAAGAGGTGCTACGAACATCTCTATTCCACCTATGACCCTGAATGTTAGACCTGTGCCACCTACAATAATTTATAACAACTTGGTTTAAAAAGGAAAATTGTTGAAATTTTTGGCATAATATTCAACATTTTAATTCGGTTGTTTTTAATGTTATATTGTGTACTGTCCTCTGACTTTTTTTTTTTTAATGGTGAATGCTCAAGTATTTTGGAAAAACTCTCATGTTCTAGATAATGAAAAGAGAAAGGAAAGTAAAAAAAGAAAAAAAAAATATTGGAAGGATTCTCATACTGTTGATAAGGAAAGAAAGAAAGAAAATGAAGAAAAAAAAGGAAAAAAGAAAAAAAAAAAAAGGATGACAGAAAGAAAAAAATGTTGTACCCTTTTTTTCTCTATCGTGGCCTAAATTAATGCATGCCCATCGTGAATGCTGAGTTGTAAAAAAATAAATGAACACTGGAATGTGATCCTAGTCATATAAATGTGACATAGATATGATGTAAGGGTGTGGCATTGTCTTTCCCTTTGTTTTTTCTTTTTTTTTCTGACACTGAACTACGTTAAATAAACTACAGAAGGAGGGAATTTTGGGTCAAGTTTTAGTGAAAGAATTACAGTTGCCTGATACCTTATTTGTTAATTAGTACTCACCTGCTACCCTTCAGACCTCCCAATGATGAAGGGTTTAAAAGGCAAAATTGTAAAAGTTAAATAATCTCTGTCTAAAGTTTTGTAACAAATTAGCATTAAATATTTTCAGTCTAAAGCTGTGTAGATAATAAATGTTAAATATTTTTAGTCTGAAGCTGTGTGGATAATTAATGTTCAATATTCTCACTCTAAAGCTGTGTGAATAATTAATGTTTAACAATCTCACTCTAAGGCCTATGTCCCACTGTCAGGAACTTTCCCACGACAAGCCACGATTTTCATGTCTTCGTGTGTCGCAGCATGTCGTCATGAGTAACGTGGCACATCTTAACGATGACGTGGTGCTGACGTGGAGAACTTAGTCATTCTTCCCTGTTCTTGGTGCACTATGACAATTTTTGGAATGTTCAATTGTCGGCATGGGAGCCGACAAGGAGGAGAACGTGACATGTCGTGACAGTAACGTCATTTGTCTTAGCTGTGACTTAGCGTGTCTTAGCATGTTTTAGCTTTCGTAGGTTGTCGTAGCTTGTCATAGGTGTGATTTGATGTGTCGTA
Source organism: Coenobita brevimanus (assembly GCF_032717465.1). Lineage (NCBI taxonomy): Eukaryota > Metazoa > Arthropoda > Malacostraca > Decapoda > Coenobitidae > Coenobita > Coenobita brevimanus. Next base: position 5,343,922 of record NC_137031.1, read on the forward strand.
GGAATAACTTGGAAATCGGATCCCGAAGACCCTCACATCCTCGGCACCCAGCTCTATCAGAAGATTCTCGCATTGCCCGAAACTTGGTCACCTCAGTAGCCATGATGCTGTCCAGCAGGCTCTCATCTTCTCTGCCTTCTTTTATTTCTTTGTTGTTGCACATAAATGGCGAGGTTCAATAGCAACTGCTGGTCTTCAAGGAAGCTCTACATGAACAAAGACTCCTCTTCAGGAGTCAGACAGTAATCCATCACGTCTCCTAAAGCCATGAGATACATCCTCACGCCACACTAGCACTTGGCAACTGACACCTGCCTATACTTCACCCTCATATATAAAGCCTCGCACTGAAGATCCCGGCCATCGTCGTGTATGGTCATATGTCCTGATAATCTTAGCGGTGACTTAGCGGTAACTTAGCGTTGCTGTAACGTGTTGTAACTTGTCGTAGAGTGTCGTGGCGATGTCATGTTGTGATATGGAGTCAAAATGACAGTTGTTTTTGAAATGAGGGATGGTCGTAGTGTGTTATCAGGATAACTTGACGCTTCCTTAGGGTGTCGTGGGATGTCGTAGCAATGTCTTTGTGTGTCTTAGCACTAATGTGACTATGTCGTGAAATGGCCGTTTAGGTACCGTTTGAGGTATGATCGTGGCATTTCACCAAGATCATACCTCGAGGGTAATATCGTGGTGACCAGGGCCGTTCTCGAAGATGAACTTGAATATTTAGACACGGACTTAAAGCTGTGTGGATAATTAATGTTAAATATTCTCAGTTTGAAGCTGTGTGGATAATTGTGTCACATATTATCAGTCTAAAGTTGTGGAGATAAACAACGTTAAATATTTTCGTTCTGAAGATGAGTATATACAGTTAATGTTCATAAAAAATATTGTATAAAGATCCATTTATTTTAGAACAGAGTAGATTTCAATATATGACAAATCCACAACTCTCATCTTACGTTTAAAAATTAGTAAGAAAAATCTGTAGGTAATAAGCAAAAGAGCTAAACTGTGTCCCTAGAGTGACGACGTTTCTTTTTTTAATCTTAAGTTAACGCATTTGTTTAATTAATTGCGTTATATACCTGTAGCGTCTCTGTATTAGCAAAAGCCAAAGATTTTCCTTCTGACGATCTAAAAAAAATGACAAAAAGAAGTGTGAACTCATTAGACCCCTCTCCAGCACCCCATTCCATCCACCATTGTGTCTATACTCTGTTCACTATGACTAGGCGTGAAACTATAGCCTTTCTATCTTGAATGCTGTGCTGTAACAGGACATGAGGACAAAAATATGAAGCTATACACGAAGAAGTGCTATGGAAAGGACTGATTTATTCTGCCACAGAGCCACGAGGAAAAGGCTGCAAAGAGACGGAAACCTCCTCCTTGTTAAGGTGAATGACCTATAGGCTTGCTTGGTTGGCACCGCAGGTGGCACTGATCTCACAGCTGACAAATGGCGACTACTCTGTAAATGAATCCTTATAAGTACTGCAGAAGCCTGTTATATTGTTTTGAAAATCATTGGCACTGACGTATTAAACAGAATGAATAATCTCGTTTTTCTTTCCAGTATGTCATGACTGCCAAATCAAATATTTTTACACACACACACACACACACACACACACACACACATGATATAGCATCTCCTACAAACCAGCGTCCTTATCTGTTCCATACAAGAGATGAGACAGCATATCAACATCAGACAGGTGTCACTAAGCTACCTGACGAAAGATAAAACATGACTGCATGTATAGAATGGGCTAATCAGGTTTCTGAATACTGTATGTCGTAAATATTGATATCACTCCTCTAATCTATCTATCTATCTATCTATTGACAGACGCCATAATCCCGTACGGGGTGGCCATTTGACTCTGAGTTATTTGTTTTACAGGGAAGGACACTAACCCTCCACCAACCCACTTGACACGTAGGGAGCACGTATGGTTTGGTTATATGGTTACCACCCAGCGTTGTAAATGGTTTCTTGGCTTACAGGAAACCATTAGGCTTGTCACTCAATGTAAAGCCACCTGTAACGGAAAGAAAAACATTAAGTAGTGGCAGGAAAGATGGGAGAAATAGGAAGAGAGGAGGGCAGGCACAGAAAAAGAATGATAAGGCTAAGGAAGAAGTAGGCAGCACTACATCAGGTGAATGGATGATAGTCGCCACCACCTTTTTTTTTTTTATGCGAGGAAGAAGGAACCAAAGGCCATGAGCCCGCAGTAACAGTTCCCTCCAAGAGAAAAACAAAATACAATAGAGAGCCAAATTCAAGATCCGATCATTTTGAGATGCCTGGACACACTGCGTTTGAAAGACTGGAGATCATAGGCAGCAGGAAATACAGATAGAGGGAGACAGTTCCAGAGCTGACCTGTTGCATAAATGAAAGACAGGGAGTAACGGTTAACTCTTGCATTAGAGAGTTGGACAGAAAAGGGATGAGAGTTTGCTGCCAGAAGGGTGCTACACGCCCGTCGTAGAGGTGGAGGAATGCAAGCAGACAGTTCAGAGGAGCAGTGACCATTAAAGTAGCGATAGAAAAGAGATAAAGATGCAACAATGCGGCGAAGAGACAGAGGTTGAAGGGAGTCAGTAGGAGGAGGAGAGTTAATGAGATGAAAAGCCTTTGACTCCACCCTATTAAGAAGAGCTGTATGTGGGGAGCCTCCCCACACATGAGAGCTGCACTCCACACAGGGGCGGATAAAACCCCTGTATAGAGTCAACAATTGTGCAGGGGTAAAGAAAGAGCGCAGTCGGCTTAGCACACCCAATCTCTTGGAAGCAGATTTTCCAAGAAATGTAATATGATCTTTCCAAGATAAGTCCTGAGTAAATGAAACCCCAAGCATGTTCAAGAATGATGCAGGATTAAGCTGAATATTATTGAACATTAATGGATATACCTGTGGAAGATTTTGTCGGGTTGATAGGTGTAAGAACTGAGTCTTAGATGCATTAAAGACAACCATATTATTTTTACCCCAGTCAGAGATACGAGCCAAGTCGGACATTAGGTGTGCCATAGCCTCATCCCTTGTTTGTTGAAGTAACTGTTGAGATGGGCGTTGCGGGAACCGAATGGAAAGGTGAAGGGTGGAGTCATCAGCGTATGAGTGGATAGGGTTAGATGTACAGCTTAGAAGATCATTGATGAATAAAAGGAAGAGAGTTGGTGATAGGACAGAGCCCTGAGGAACACCACTGTTGATAGATCTAGGAGAAGAATGATGGCCATCTACAACAGCGGCTATAGAACGACCAGAAAGGAAGCTAGCGATGAAGGCACAGATAGAAGGATAGAAACCGTAGGAGGGCAGTTTGGAAATTAAAGATTTATGCTAGACTCGATCGAAAGCCTTTGAGATGTCAAGTGCAATGGCAAAGCTTTCGCCAAAGTCCCGAAAGGAGGATGACCAGGAGTCTGAAAGGTAGGTGAGAAGATTGCCAGTGAAGCGTCCCTGACGGAACCCATACTGACGATTGGAAAGAAGGTTGTGATAGGAAAGATGCCTTAAAATTTTTCTATTAAGAATAGACTCGAAAACTTTTGAAATACAGGACGTTAAAGCAATTGGACGATAGTTGGAGGGTTGGGAGTGGTCACCCTTCTTCGGGACTGGCTGAATGAGAGCAAACTTCCAGCAAGAAGGAAAGGTACAAGTTGACAGACAAAGGCGAAAGAGTTTGCCTAGGCAGGGTGTAAGCACAGAAGCACAGTTCTTGAGAACAACAGGAGGGACCCCATCAGGCCCATATGCCTTGTTAGTACTGAGGCAAGTGATGGCAGAAAATACATCAACTGAAGAAATTTTAATGTCAGCCATGAGGAAGTCAGAGGGGATAAGTGAAGGAGGAACAGCACCGGAATCGTCTAAGGTGGAATTGGAGGAGAAAGTCTGTGTGAAGAGATCTGCTTTATCAGTAGAAGAAATAGCTACAGAACCATCAGAGTAGAAAAGAAGAGGGAAGGATGATGAGGTAAAGTTGTTAGAAAGATTTTTGGCAAGGTGCCAGAAGGAGTGGGAAGAATTCGAGTTGGAGAGTTGAGAGCATTTAGTATGGATGAAATTATTTTTAGTAGAGCGAAGAACAGACTTAGCACGATTCCGGGCAGAAACGTAAAGATGATGTGATTCAGGGGTGGGTTGGCTCCGGTACCTTTTGTAGGCCTTCTCCTTGTTGCAGACAGCATTAGAACAAGCGTGATTAAACCAAGGCTTTCTTGCATTAGTCAAAGGATATGAGAAAGGAATGTATGCTTCCATGCCCAAGAGAATAACCTCCGTAATGCGCAAGGCACACTCAGATGGCTGACAGCCATGGAAGCAATAATCATTCCAGGGAAAATCAAAGAAGTACTGCCTGAGGGCCTCCCAGTTCACGGCTCCAAAATGCTACAGACGACGTTTCCCTGGAGGGTCCACAGGCCGTACCGGAGTGATAGGACAGGTTAAGGTAATAAGGTTGTGATCGGAGGAGCCCAACAGAGAGAAAAGTTTAACAGAGTAAGCAGAAGGATTAGTTGTGAGGAAGAGGTCAAGTATGTTGGAGCTCTCTCCAAGGTGGTCAGGGATATGGGTAGGGTGCTGTACAAGCTGCTCTAGGTCATTAAGGATAGAAAAGTTGTAGGCTTGTTCACCAGGTGGATCCGTGAAAGGAGAGGAGAGCCAAAGGTGGTGGTGAACATTGAAATCTCCAAGAATGGAGATTTCAAAGAAAGGAGAAATGGACAGAATGTGATCCATCGTAGAAGTAAGATAGTCGAAGAATTTTTGATAGTCAGTAGAATTAGGGGATAAGTAAACAGCACAGATATATTTAGTCAGAGAATGACAGGAAAGCCGAAGCCAGAGTGTGGAGAATTCAGAAGAATCAAGTTCAGAAACACGAGAGCAAGATAAGTCGTTGCGTATGTATACACAACAGCCACCTTTGGCTTTGAAATGAATATAGAGAAAGTAGGAGCATACAGAAAAGGGTTTGCTGTCGGTTGCCTCAGACAGCTGAGTCTCCGTCAGAAAAAGAAGGTGAGGTTTAGAGGAGGAGAGGTGGTGCTCAACAGAGCGAAAGTTAGATGAAAGGCCGCGAATGTTGCAGAAATGAAGAAGAAGAGAGTCAGACAGTGGTTCCAGGCACCTCGAGTCGTCCCCGGGAGAGGGGCAGGTGGCGGGGGCATTTATGTTCCCCCCCCCCCTGGGGACTCCGAGGCTTTTTTTTAAATTTTGAATAGGAAGTGTAGTGTGTACTGTGCATGTAGTTTGGTGAAGATAGTTAGAGAAATTTGTACTGGAGAGCATGCTGGCCTACTCTCTGTGTAACTGAGACATTGAAAAAGTTCAGCAAAGGGGGATGGTCGGGAACTAGTCCTGAGGACTGATGAAACGGGAGCTCCAGCACTCCCTGTCATCAGCTTTCCATCCACCTCGGGAGTACTGCCCTGCTCGACTGGTGCTACAGTCTACTCCTCTACCACTAACTCCTCTAATAGAGCGAGTATTTTTAATGAATCCTAAATTTTGAGTATGCAAGTAGAGCACCAATAGAGCAGTAACTATGAGGAATTTCTGCCAGATTATGTAAGGCAACAACACAGACAGCCTTAGAAACCACTGAATGAACGAGTGGGGTATAAAGCCACTGCAAAAGCCATCAAAATCAATGAATAAGGTGAATGTAATGCCACTGCAGAGAGTAAAGGACATAAGCCATTTCAAAAGCCATGAAAAACATCGAATGATGAGACAAATAGAAAGGCACCGCAAAAAACATTAAATAAGTGAATGAGCTTAATATAAAGCCACTGAAAAACACTAGAATTAGTAAATAAGATGAACATAAAACCAATGCAGAAATCACTAAAACAAGTAAATATGATGAACATAAAGCTACTGCAAATAAGGTAACTGGTAATCTATAGCAGATTACATAAGACCACAACAAACCAACTTAACTCTGGATGCAGTGGGTTGCGGTGGAGGGGCTTGTGCCAGAGAGAGGGAGGTTATGTGGTCCAGGCATAGCGTCTCGTAGGCATCGTCCCATTACCAGGCATTCACGAACTACTCGGTACCACTTTGTAAATACAAGTAAGTGTAAAGTCTGGAGGAGATTATACAGTCCGGGCCATCTCAGGTTTATATCTTGCTTTTTTTCATTTTTAAGTATCCATAGCCAATTAAGAAAAAACTGTAGCATTTCAAGATCTGACTAGTATAATATTGATGGATAAATACGAATCATACAAACCGGTAGGCGACGATGGCCAGCTCTAACTAGGCCATTGCAGTTCAACATGTACACACAAAGGACATTTACATGGTTAGAGTGAAAAAATACCATTTCTCGCCTCTCTTTGGACACAAACTAAATCAGCCAGCCAACAAAAGTAACTCGATACTTACATAAACACAATAAACCGAAAAAATGCTATGAAAAATCATAACATTTTTTAAAATGAAACCTCCCATATTATTCACTGATTTTCGCCGTAACACACATATCTACAGGTAGTCATTTCAAACCATTTCAGCACCACTGATTTTTTTTTCAGGGGTGGGAGGGGAGAAAATATGGATAAATCTTAGTGCGATTATTATTTTCTCCTCTGCTTTAGTTTTCACTGGCGTGTACGAGGTCATTTAGTGAAAATTTCTGTGCTTCATTACAAAGCACAGGATGGGTTTAAGAAGCTAAAAATTGCATTGCCAGGTGCGCAAGACATTACTCTTAATTTTGGTAAGAAAGAAAATCGATTTTCAAGTTCTGAAAAAATGATTATGGGGTCTCGCCTCTGTCTGGACATAAACTAAACCACCTAGACAACAGAAATAACTCGATACTTGCATAAATATAATATGCATAAGGAACTGTGAAAAAAAAATAATTTTTTTTTTTATGAAACCTCCCATATTATGTACTGGTTTTGTTCGTGATACACATGTCTAGTCATTTCAAACCATTTCAGCACCATGGAAATCTTTTAGGGGGTGAAGGCATTTTTTTTTTTTTTTTTTTGGCTCCTGTCTTTAGTTTTCACTGGCATGTACACAGTCATTCTGTGAATTTTTTTGTGCTTCATTGTGAAGAGCAGGATGGGTTTAGGAAGCTAAAAATGGCATTGCCAGGTTCACCAGGCATTTATATCCAATTTGGAAAAAAAAAAAAATGTTCAAAATTTAAAAATATGGTGCCGGGGCTGGCCACTTGGCTCCATCAATCTCTTTTCCCACAACCATGGAGGGGCTAAGCAGGCCGTTGGTAGGCAACGAGTAGTTGCCTAGCAACCAAAACCTTGCGAGCACAATTAGGTTGTAGGCTGGTCATTGTGTTCAGCTTTGGTTGTTAGCGGTTAATTCTGAAGGGTGTAAGTGCCTGCCACAATTAAACAAGACTGCTTGGGATGCTGAGGCCAAGCATCTCAGGGTTGCCACTCGATAGTTAGAGGAGAGAGTGGAAAAATAGATGGCACATTTCCGATAGGGAATGACCTATAAATTAGAAGTAAGGAAATCATAGCTTTCTACATTCATTAGTAACACTTAAAACTTAAAACACGAAGAATATGAAAAACCAGTTTTTTGGTCATTACCAGCAAACGAGTAGTTGCCTAGCAATCAATACCTTGCAAACACAACAAAGTCATAGACTGGACACCGTATCTGGGTTTGACTGGATTCAGTTGCTTTAGAAGGGTAGAAGTGCCTGCCAAAATTAAACAAGAAAAAAAGTAAGAATACAAGACAGCAAGGAGCTGGCTCACAGAAAGAATAAATGAAAGAAAGAAAGAAAATGCGACAAACAATCATGGCAGAATGGAGCTGGCCAATAAGCCCTGAGCAGGACAAAATGTTAAACACTAGAAAATAAAATATAGGCCATCACCTCTTAATGGTGCTTTGATTGACGATGGCGATGATGATGGCAAAAATGCCAACTAAAATTCTGCAACTGTCCTACGGGCAGTCATTAGTCTTCACCTACTGCTTCTTACTGTGACTTTGACCCCATATGGAAGATTCAGATTTTTTTTTTTTCTATCAATAGCAGTCCAGGCCAGGACACATAACCTGGGCCATTCACATTCCTTGGGCAGTCTCCAGTTGTCCTGGAATAGTCGCGAGACTCTGAGGCCGGAATAATAAAGATAATACCAGCAAAAACAATAATCACCTAAGTAGTTGAAGTAATAACAAAACGAAACAAACTCTAGGGAGTCAGTCCGCCAAATTTCATCTACTTCCTCCAGACAGTCACAAGTCTCCTGGTACTGTTTCTTAAAGTGACACTGACCCCATTGGGGAGATTTGATTTTTTTTTTCTATAAGCAATGGCCCATGCCAAGACATATAGCCTTGGCCCTCCAGATTCCTTGCACAATCTCTGATTCTCCTGGAATCGTTGTGAGACTCTGAGGCAGGAAGAATAATAGTTCAGTCAGGTGCTGGAGAGTGACGCCTTCTCGTGGTGCCATCGATACAACCAGGTGGCACTGCCATCTGATTCAACAAACGTCCCTCAACATCCTCTTACATCCCGGAAGGGGGATGGCTGGCTGCAGGTGACAGGCAACCTTTGGCAGGACTACACCAGGTTTACAGCGGGATGAGTCTGAGGCAAGAGCAACAACAACTGCAAATGTGTGACGTGTTCTGTTGGTTTGTTCCTACTACCTTTAGACGCTTTTATTTATCTTAGAGGAGGCGTTGCTGCAAGCTCTGTCTAACTCCTCTACTCTAATGCAAAGAGTCTTTCTTAAGCTAAACAAAATTGCCTGTAGGTAGCAATAATAAAAATTAGAAGAGGTTAACCATTTCAGCTCAGATAAGTCATCCGTCATTTATTCTTGCTATATTCACGTAGATTTATTCAATCTTGGAGAGACTTTTCAAGTTGGAGGAGTTGGATGCAGCCTTCATTAATCCCTCCTGTAATTGCGCACTTTCCTAAGCCTCATAGAATCGTTTGGTGGCAGCAAGAACAGATGACAAACTACACCATCGTTCTGAAGGTACTTATGTCACAGCTGGAAGAACGCTTCACACCTTCCAAAATCAATTAATGTTTTTACGAATCATTTTACCAGGCTTAATAGATTACATAAGTGTAGAAGGTTTAATAAAGCCTGTAGCTAACCCAACAGTTGAGGAAAAAAAAAAGATTTATGTTGAACACAATCGAGTGGAGATAATTAAATATACAATGAAGATGTGATAGTAGTCTAGTGAAGGATTCTACAACGCACAAGAATAGAAAGTGAAAGACAGAACCTATTATATATATATATATATATATATATATATATATATATATATATATATATATATATATATATATATATATCAGTCTATCTATCTACTGTATCTATCTATCTATCTATCTATCTATCTATATATATATATATATATATATATATATATATATATATATATATATATATATATATATATATATATATATATATTGTCAAGCGCCTTAATCCCTTATACGGGGTTGGCTACAAACAAATCGCCTTCACGTCACCCTGTTCCCCTCTATTTCACTGCCCTGCTCCCAATTCACACCCCCCTCTCTCATATACCTCTCCACTCCATCCCTCCGTCTCATCCATGGCATTCCCCTCCCTGTCTCCCCCTCCACCTCACTCACATACAGTCTCATTGTCATTCTCTCCCTCTCCATCCTCTCCACATGCCCAAACAACATCAGTATGTTTCTCCTGACGTTTCATATCACATCCACATCCACACCACAACGCTCCTTCATATCCTCATTTGTCAATCAGTCTCTCCATGTGACTCCACAGGCTCCTCTCAAATAACTCATTTCCACTGCTCTCACTCTTGACTTGTGTCCCTCCAAAATCGTCCAAGCTTCACTTCCATACGTTAGAGCTGGTATCACAATACTGTCATGTAATAACTTTTTCACTTCCATGCTCACTTCTTTGTTTCTTATCACTGCCTTCAAGGAAACAGCAACCTTTCTTCCTTGTTGTACCCTTTCAAGCACTTCACCCTCCAAACTTCCATCTTTATTCATCACACTACCCAAGTACTTAAACGTACTCACATTTTCCATTTCCTTGTCATCCAACCTCACTGTACATTGACTGACTTCACCTCTCTCAAAGACCATAACTTTACTCTTCCTTACATTCACCTTTAGATTCCATTTCTTACACTTTTTCTCCAAACTCATCCACCAAGCCTTGCAGCTCCCCTTCATCTTCACTTAACAACACAGTATCATCTGCAAACAACAGTACAGTGAGTTTCCAAACACTGCACTCTCGCATTAGGGCCACTCCAACATCCACTCCCTACCTTGTATGTCTTTAATAACCCCATCCATATACAGATTAAACAACCATGGAGACATGATACATCCCTGTTTCAACCCAACCTTCAAATAGAAAAGCTCACTCAGTTCACTATCCACTTGCACTGCACCCTTAGCACCCTCACACATACTTTTCACAGCATTCAACAACTTCTCATCTACTCCATATATTCTTAATACTTTCCACAACCCTTGTCTATCCACCCTGTCATATGTGTCACGGAGTTTTTAAGATAAATGCAATATTAAATCATAATGTTCAATAATACTGATAGCAGGGACAATGAAATGTCTTGCTGAAATCAAGCAATGATTACTTTATGCTGCCTTGCTTCGCTCGATTCTCTAAGAACGAGAATTTATAAACTTTCTCAACAGTACACAGCAGACTAATTCCTCACAATTACTGTTTATTGGTACTGTTAGCCTCTGGAGAAAGTGGCTTCACCCCTGACAATAAATAACTAATACTATTAATGATATCAGGTTCTTGCTGATGCGTTATCTCCTAGAAGGCACAACGGATTTTGAGCTTAATAGAACAAGACTGGCCCAAGTACCAGTTATGAATAGCAATGCGTTTATGCAAGCTAGGAGCTATAACTAAAATAAGCTTAAATATGGAGAAATGAAACACGAGTTTACATTACATTAAGCTCATAGAAAAAGAACTTTTAAATTTATTGATTACAAAGGAATAAATTTAACGTTACATTTCAAAATGAATTCAAATAAAGAGATCGCACTCACTCACTCACTCAAAAGCTAAATTCTTAAACTTAGGAAAACAACATGTGGCGCAGCCAGCCGGCATGTGAGGGAACAGCACCTTAACTAAAGTCTTAAGTCTAGAAAAACGAAAAGAAAATACTGGTCAAAGAGTGGACTAAGTAGATGACTGGACGTCGTTACTGGAAAGACACTGCACTCGCTTAAGTCTCTCGTCTATCACGGTATGTGGAAATCAGGAACGGCGGCACTACGCTCTGGCCCAACCTGGTTTCGTGGCGTTCAAACCTTGACTGACTAACTCGTGGGAAAGAAGGGAGCGCTGTGGCCTCATTTCTAACGGCTAGAATGAGCGAAACACGCATAAAACAAATCACTCAGCGGAAGCACTAATGTCTCACACAAAGACGATCACTGATGACAGTGAAAAATTGATTTGAAAAGACTCCCGACCGAATGAGCGGTTAACTGAACGATAAACTGGGATTCCACTAGAGTTCGCGGTTTCCCACAAAAGCCAATGTCACTAGCCGACTTGTGACATAACGCCCCATGAAAATGAAATCTTTTTTTCTTCAGAAAAGAGATTTCAATATACATACATATAATTCCTAACTCAGTCACACAAGATTCACACTGTGGTGTGTGTGCTATCCTGCTACAGGAGAAAGTCGCAGTCGCCAGTGAGCGAAAAAACCTCGTATTTACGTTAATAGAAGCAAGCTTGAGGGAAAAACTTCGTGACGACAGTGAAAAATTCTGTACTCAGGTCAAACTGAGCGAAAAAGTTCGCTACATTTATGTTAACAACTAATTGTTAGGTAGCGTAAGGTATGTAATACAAGGTGTAGGTGTGACAGTTGTGGTGTAATTGTACCTACCTGTAAAATCATGTAATACAAATTTATAGTAAATAATGTCAACGAGGCAGAAGAGAAGGGGCAGCAGCATGCGACAGGGACGACCAGCTAATCTGCACGGCAATGCTGCACCCACCAGCTGCACCTGCGAAAACAATCAAGGTGGAGCATCAATAGTATCATTTCTCTCTCTCTGCCTAGCAATCAGTACTTATGTTACAAAAAGTACACTATTTACATTATTAACCAGGAAACGTAGGCGTAAGGGTTCTTAGCAGGGGAGCTCTAACCTGGCATGCACCTCACTCAACAAGCGCCGCACCCGGCTGGCATGTGAGGGTTCTTAGCGGGGGAGCTCTAACCTGGCATGCACCTCGCTCAACATGTGGCACACCCGGCAGGCATGTGAGGGAACAGCACCTTAACAACATCCCATCACCCAGTTCAGGGGGAGCTCTAACCTGGCATGCACCTCGCTCAACATGCGGCGCACCCGGCCGGCATGTGAGGGAACAGCACCTTAACAACATCCCATCACCCAATTTAGTGGGAGCTCTAACCTGGCATCCACTTCGCTCAACATGCGGAGCAGCCGGCCGGCACGTGAGGGAACAGCACCTTAATATCCCATCACCCAATTTAGGGGGAGCTCTAACCTGGCGTCCACCTCGCTCAACATGCGGAGCAGCCGGCCGGCATGTGAGGGAACAGCACCTTAACAACATCCCATCACCCAGTTTAGGGGGAGCTCTACTTTTACGATTAATGACAGGAAGCTGAGTATCGCCACGCAATCTCGCGCAGGTCACGTTGTAACACCCACCATGGGTGTGACCACTCGTGTGGATATTGTGCGACGTTCCACATGGTAATTCATACACAGCCTCGGACTGTCTCTGCAGGATTCTCAAACTTCCCCCTTAACTTATGGTATACATGTATGTACAGGCCCTGGACATACTGTGTCCTGTGGGGCCAACGGGCTAGACGTTCGCAGTTACTGGTACACTTTTAACTGGGAACCAGGCTTGTCCTTGGATTACTCAAATCTCTAAGGACGCCTATCTTACGGAACCCAGCATACAACAGTTGCCCGTGTTAGTCAGCAGTTAGCAGGCGAGACATCAGGTCTGCACCTACGTTATCACTTCCCTTGGTGTATCTCACAACAAGGTTAAGCTGCTGTAAATACAGTGTCCAGCGTGTCAATCTTGCATTAGTCATCTTGGTCTTGCTAAGACTAGTGAGTGGCATATGATCAGTTTCCAGAGTGAATGGTGCCCCAAATAAATAATAATAATATTTTTTAACACCATCAACCACAGCCAAGAGTTCCTTCTCAACAGTACTGTAATTCCTCTCAGCGGGTTTTAGCCTACGGCTGTGGTATGCCACTGGGAAGATTCCACCTTCTGATTTCTGCATCAATACGGCACCTACTCCATCTTGTGAAGCATCAGTGCGCAGTATGAAAGGTTTGTTGGAATTAGGCAACTGCAAGGTAGGCTCCCTGCACAACATGTTCTTAAGAGCGATAAAAGATCTCTCTTGCGCTTCTCCCCATTCAATGGTGTTTGAAGCATATTTCCGTAGCACCTCGTACAACGGTTGGGCAATGAGAGCATAGGTGGGGATAAAACTCCTATAATATCCCACTAGGCCAAGGAATGCCCTAACCTGTTTCTTGGTCACAGGTCTCAGGGCTTCTCTAACCTTTCTGATCTTGTCACCCTGACACCTGCAGTGATTGTTGCCAACAATATGTCCAAGGAACTCCACCTCACTGTGAGCAATCTTGCATTTGCTAGGCTTCACAGTCATGTTGAAACTTTGGAGTCTACTGAAGACAATTTCCAAGAGTCTGAGGTGCTCCTCCAACGTGGCAGAATGAACGAGGACATCATCAACGAACATCTCTACTCCTACAATACCATGGAGCATTTATCTCATGGCACGATTGAATACTGCTGGGGAATTGGTAAGTCCAAATGGGAGGACTTTATACTGGTACAACCCCCTAGGAGTAGCAAAGGCAGTGAACTGACGGCTCTCGGGGTGAAGGGGAATTTGGAAGAATCCCTTCGCCAAATCGAGCTTCGTAAAATATCGTGACCCTGCCAGCTTGGAGAAGATGGCAATGTGGTCACCCATCGGCTCAGCATCCACTTTGGTGATTGCACTGAGCCTTCTATAGTCGCCACAAATCCTGACTCCACCATCTTTCTTGCGAACTACTACCATTGGACTGCAGTAAGGAGATGAGGACTTTTCAGTAATACATGCAATCTCCATGTCAGCAATTTCGTTGTCTACTGCGCCCAGTAGTTGCATGGGAATTGGATATGGCTTAACCTTTACGGGAGTATCACTGGTCAACTCAATCTTGTGACAATCAACCTTTGCAAGTCTAGTTTGGTCAGAGAAGACATCAGCATACTAACAGAGCAGTGACCTTATGGGATTCTGATCACCTAATGCTAAGTCAGCGTTAAGTAAAACATCTCCGACAGTCTCTTCCTGACGGGACTGAGTGGTTAAGGGCTCGTCATCATGGTCATCAGCTGGGATCATCGCGGCTGCCCCGGTTTCTTGCAGTGGCTGGTCACTATCATCAGCTACTCGTAGGCCAGTCTCCTCGGGGTTTGACTCATGATAAGCCTTCAACATGTTAATGTGGAACCTTTTGCAAAGATTCCCCATCTGAATTATGTAGTTGAGGTCTGAAATGCGCTCCACTACATCAAATAGACCCTTCCACTGTGCCAACAACTTGTTCTGGGCAGTAGGGAGTAACGTCAAGCACTTATCGCCTGGACTAAACTTCCGAAGTTTTGCCTTCTTATCATAATAGGCTTTCTGAACTTCGTGCGCCTTGATCAATTCTTCCTTAGCTAACTCGCATGTCGACTAGAGGCGGTCAGCTAGATCAAGGACGTAGGTGTAGGTGGTCTTGACTTCAGGGTCAGGTTCTTCATCGTCCCACAACTCGCGAAGGACTTGAAGTGGTCCACGGACCGACCTTCCATAAACCAGTTCAAAGTGTGAGAACTTCAAGGAGTGCTGTGGGGCTTCTTGATAAGCAAACAGAAGAGGAGCAATGAACCGCGGCCATTCCTTTGGCTGTTCGGCGGCCATGCGCTTTAACATCTTCTTGAGAGTCCCACTGAACCTCTCACTTAGCCCGTTACATATGGGATGATAAGGCGTAGTTCACAGGCCTCGGATGGACAACAACCTGAATGCTTCATTCATCATTGCAGAGGTGAACTGCGAACCCCGGTCGCTTAAGACCTCTTTGGGGATACGTACGCGACAAAACACTTCGATCAATGCCTCAGCAACTGTGATGGCCTCTATATTCTTAAGGGCCACGGTTTCAGGCCACCGTGTGCTGAAATCAACAATAGTGAGGATATACTTTGATCCATCACTTGCCCTAGGAGAGATTGGCCAAACAATGTCAACTGCTACTCTCTCGAACGGTTCAGAGATTACAGGCATTGGTTTCAATGGTGCAGGACGGACACGTCCCCGGTCAGTGGTAACTGACACACATCACAGGAACGCACAAGCCTTTTTATTTCCTGTCCCATTCCTGGCCAGGAAAAGTCAGCTCAGATACGGCCCTGGGTTTTCCTTTTGCCCATGTGACCTCCTCAGGCTGAACAATGACCCCATTCTAACACTGCTTGGCGGTACTTGGCGGGAATGACAAACTGCAGTCGAACCTCACCCTCGGGTGTTGGTGACTCACGGCGGAACCGTCCTTGTTTGAGAAGGAACTTGGCTCGACCTCCCCGTGAATACTTTATCACTCTATCCTTTTGTTTCTTTCGCACGACAGCAAGTGTTGGGTCGGAGTATTGTTCTTGAACAACAAGTTGGCTACACATCAGCTCTTGCGGCAATTCAATGGTCACTGGGGTGACACAATCTGGAGCCTTAGTCATGGCTCGTGTTTCTGCAGCCGAAGTCTGAGTAGCGTCATCTTCGGTGCTACTATCCGTAGCACTGGGAATATTGCCTATGATTAGGTCAAATAAAGGTTCTGGCATGATAACTGCAAGTGTCGGACCAGTATGAAATGGAGATGCCACCTGGATACATGCCTTAGGGAAGAATCTCACTGATCCATCAATAAGGTTTGCATGGATCTGTCGACCTGTGTACTGCCCAGGCCGAACTAGACTCTGCTTGACAGAGCAACCTGAGGATCCATTATCTCTCAGAACCTTCACAGGAAAGCCTTCCACAAACCCTGGCTGAACAAGGAAGGTACTGTCACCTGTGGGAGGGCCTGTGGAGGAAGCAGCTAGCCACTCATGAGGCTGCTGAATAAATGATGTGGCAAACATGGTGCCTTGTGAACTAGATACTTGAGGGGTCATACTCACTGCCTGGGGAGATGGAGCATTGGCCATCTGTGGAGGGGGGTTCACTGTCACTATGGGACTAGTGAACTGTGGGGGAGTACCCATACTGGTAGGGACGTGACCACCGTGCTGCTGCTGAGGAATGAAGGCTGCGTTCGCCTCCTACCTCCTATTCACTTGAGCTGGTGGTGAAAAGGACTGTCCCGATGGTCGGTTGCGTGGCTGATACTGCTGCTGGTTAGGGTACTTGTTGTACCTCTTCCACTCAGGTTTCTGAGTGTTTTGCCCCTGGTCCTTCCACTGCGGTTTTGGACCTTGGTCATTATTCTGAGAATGGCCTTGTTGGTGGGGTTCAGTCTGAGATGGTTTCCCAGATTTATCAGCTTTCCTGTTCCAGGTATGCTGCTTACGAGTTTGATACCCGTATGCAGTAAAGAATGCGTCAACCTTCTTCACCATTTGGCTGGCATCTCTTACCTGGCAGATCTTAAGCTGAGCCATAAGTTCAGTAGGCCATGACTTTTCTAGCTGCGTGCGCAGCATAAGGTCAATTATGCCCTCACACGTGGAAGGAGTTTCATCTTTCTCCATCCACTCATCTAAGTAAGCAGTAAGCCGGTCAAGAAACTGAACTGCAGTCTCTTTATCCTGTAAATGCGCCCTCATGAACTGACTCTTGGCATCGTCAACTGTGAGACTGTACGCTTTGACGAGTGCGGCCTTCATTATCTCATACGTGAGATTGTCTCCACGAATTCTGTGGAGAATATCGAGGGCAGGGCCCTCAAACAGGCTAAGAAACTGAAGCCGCTTAGCTGCATCATCCAATTGGTAAAGTTGAGCCATGTCTTCAAAACGAGCTATGTATGGCTCGATTTGCTCGCCTTCTTTGTAGGAGGGAAGCTTGATGGGTGGGGTCGCCATAACATGTGCAAGGAGAACGCTCGTGGAGCTTGGACCAACTGCACCAGACGTGTCTGAAACCAAGGAATCTCGCTTGAGCTTTCACATTTCAAATTCATGTTTTTCGCGTGCTTCTCACTCGGCACGTTCGTGTTCTCGTTCTCTGTCTCGTTGTTCACGCTCGTATTTGCGTTGTTCTCGCTCTTGTACTAGCTCGAGTTCGCATTGTTTTTGCTCGTGTTCACGTTGTTGTCGCTCTTGTTCTAACTCGAGTTCGCGTTGTTTTTGTTCGTGTTCGGGCTGTTCTCACTCGTGTTTGCGTTGGATTCTACGCTCGTCACGAGCATCTTTCTCACATTCTTGCTCGTAATTAAACCGTGAGAGGACGTGGCTTTGAATTTTTTCTGGGTCAGAGAGGCCCATATCTTTAGCTTCCTGTACATAGACATTGGCTGCCATGACGCTAGCTCAATCCAAATAACTAGCAATTCAGTACTGACTGCGATTTTTTTTTTGCAAAGAAAAATGCCAATAATCAAAAATAAAGAATATAGGTACAGGTTAGTGGTGACCAGTATTATCTAATTAAACTGGTAAAGAAAGAAAATTAAACAAACAACTGACTGTCAAAACTATTATGTAAATTAATAAAAATGAATCAATAATCACCAGTAAGGTAGTGCCTATAGACTTTAATGATAAATACCTAAGTATGAATGAGTGAATATTATCTCGTAAATAGCTTTAGAGCTAGGAGTTAATATCCTGGCGAGGTCCCCAATTGTCACGGGGTTTTTAAGATAAATGCAGTATTAAATGATAATGTTCAATAATACTGATAGCAGGGACAATGAAATGTCTTGCTAAAATCAAGCAATGATTACTTGATGCTGGCTTGCTTCGCTCGATTATCTAAGAATGAGAATTTATAAACTTTCTCAACAGTACACAGCAGAGACTAATTCCTCACAAGTGCTGTTTATTGGTACTGTTAGCCTCTGGAGAAAGTGACTTCACCCCTGACAATAAATAACTAATACTATTAATGATATCAGATTCTTGCTGATGCGTTAACTCCTAGAAGGCACAACGGATTTTAAGCTTAATACAACAAGACTGGCCCAAGTACCAGTTATGAATAGCAAGGCGTGTATGCAAGCTAGGAGCTATAACTAGAATAAGCTTAATTATGGAGAAATGAAACACGAGTTTACTTTACATTAAGCTAAAAGAAAAAGAACTGTTAAATTTATTGATTACAAAGGAATAAATTTAACGTTACATTTCAAAGTGAATTCAAATAAAGAGATCAAACTCACTCACTCACTCCAAAGCTAAATTCTTAAACCTAGGAAAACAACATGCGGCGCAGCCGGCCAGCATGTGAGGGAACAGCACATTAACTAAAGTCTAAGTCTAGGAAAATAAAAAGAAAATACTGGTCAAAGAGTGGACTAAGCAGATGACTGGACGTCGTTACTGGAAGGACACTGCACTCGCTTAAGTCTCTCGCCTATCACGGTATGTGGAAATCAGGAACGGCAGCACTACGCTCTGACCCAACCTGGTTTCGTGGCATTCAAACCTCGACTGACTAACTCGTGGGAAAGAAGGGAGCGCTGTGGCCTCATTTCTAACGGCTAGAATGAGTGAAACACGCCCAAAACAAATCGCTCAGTGGAAGTGCTGATGTCTCACACAAAGACGATCACTTATGACAGTGAAAAATTTATTTGAAAAGACTCCCGACCGAATGAGCGGTTAACTGAACATTAAACTGGGATTCCACTAGAATTTGTGGTTTCCCACAAAAGCCAATGTCACTAGCCGACTCGTGACAATATGCTTTCTCTAAATCCATGAAGACCGCATACAACTTTTTTCCCTTCTCTAGAAATTTTTCCACTTAAGATCTAAGAGTGAATATCTGATCTACACAACCTCTTCCCATCCTAAAGCCTCCCTGTTCTTCTCCAACTAATTCCTCTGTTTTTTCCCTAACTCTGTCAATAAGTATCCTACCGTATACTTTTCCTATTACATTAAGAAGACATATGCCCCTATGATTAACACACACTTCTATTTCCCCTGTCCCTTTGTACAATGGAATAATTATACCTTTCTTCCAATCCTCCGGGACTCTACCTTCCTCCCAGGCCAATCTGCACATCTTCCACATCCATTCTACTACTACCTCTCCCCCATGCTTCAGCATTTCACCACACACTCCATCAATTCCTGGGACTTTCCCCATTTTGACCTTCTTCATTGCTTCCACAACTTTCATTCTACTGATTTCTTCCTGTCTTCTCACCTCCCTCCTTCTCCCAGCTATTCCTCAGCCACTTATACTCGCATTACTTCCATTCTCTATGTTCAACAATTCATTAAAGTGTACTCTTGATCTACTCACTTTTCTCCCATCTCAGCCAGTAATCTACCATTTTTATCTTTCACTCCCCTACTAACTTCATTGCCACCGTCTGACTGTCTTTACCTCTTTCCAGAACATTTTCTTACATTCCCTCCACTTGACACTCAAACTCCTTCCAAATTCCTCATCCACTCTCTTCTTACTCTCTCTTACTAATCTTTTCACCTCTCTCTTCCTTTCTACATATAACTCTCTCTTCCGTCTCTCAACTTTTTCCACGACCCTATTTCTCATCCACTCACTATATGCTTTTTTTCTTTTGTGCCTCAGCCTGTCTCACCTCTTCATTCCACCATGCTGTTTCTTGCACCCCTTTTCATGTTCTCTTCACCAAACATACCACCTTACAATCTGCACATACTTCTTCTGTGAATACATTGCACACACCTTCCACGTCCTCCATCTGCTACAATTCATATTTACCCAATCGTTCTTCCACTTCCCTCTTATATTCTGCCTCTTTCTCATCCTATTGTAACCTTTCCACTCTCCTTGCATATACTCCTTCCTCCCTTCCTTCCCTTCTTCTATTTCTCCATTTTTCTTGGACCTTGATTCTGACCACCACCAAGTGGTGGTCAGAAAGTCCACTCCCCTAACCTCTATATGCTCTCGCATCCATTACACATCTTCGCATCCTTTTATCCACACACACAGATAATCGATCATTGCCTTCCTTTCATTTATTTCATCATCCACCCTACTCATCACTCATCATGTATATCTGTGGATCATTTTGTGCCTGAAGATGGTACTGGCTACCACCAACCCCCTCCCGGCACAAATGTCCACCAAAGCACTGTCATTCTCATCTACAGTATCTCAGCAGCCACACCCCACTCACCAACTACTCCATCCACCTTCACATTTCCTACTTTACAATTATATCACCAACCATATATATATATATATATATATATATATATATATATATATATATATATCACCTGTACACTTTGAAATTGATGTTGTCTAAAATTGTTATTCCTGCTGACACCCGACGATTAATTGAGATTAATAGCTAAGCATTGGGGAGGAGTTAACATAGGCTTTATATATCTCTTGCAACTCGAAAACTCTCCCCAAAAGTAAAATATCAAAGTGAAGAAAACCAGAACAGATTATACAAGTACTCATGGGCCTTCGGGCCCCTCATACTTGCTCCTGCAGAGGACTCTCGTGCTGTGTGCTTCCTTTCTCGTGCTTCACACTTGTTTCCTCGTGCTTCTCACTCATTTCCTCTTGCTTCGCGTGCGTATTGTGATCATTTCAGGTAATCCAAATCAGATTTATGTGCTGTTCTAGTCTAATGTTGTCACTATCGGCCGTCAAGGCGACATCGAAGGGCCTATGATGGTGCGTTTATGTGCTGTTCTAGTCTAACATTGTCATTTGGATTTTTTGCAGCTAACCAATTGATCGTGCTAATTGCAGCTTCTGGAATGGAACCAAAGTTGTACGAATGCAAGTCCGAAATACACACACAGACACGCAGCTACTCCTACAGTATATTTTAGTTGTAGCTATGGGCAAAAAATTCTACGGAGATCCTATGCCGGGCCCCGGGAGCGGCGTTTTTTGGTCAAAATGTGATCACTCATTAAATATAGTATAAGCTTTTCAATCGTGGTGGGACCAAGTTTTTTCACAGCAGCTAATTTTTTGTGATTTTTGTGCCAGTTTGGTGCGATTTGAATGTGTGGTTTTGGCTGCCCAGAACACACACACACACGGCTAGTGCTATAGTATATTGGAAAAGACCGGACCTCAGTGACTGAGCTGATTAGTTGATGAAAAATTTATTGGAGAATTTGGAAAGCAAAGCAATAACAGCTGATCCCATTTTGCCCCTTTTGAGTAGGGGACCGAGGCTAGGTTTCTATAATCCATCATCCTTGCAGGAGTGGCAGCCTTATGCAGGTTCGATCCATATGAGGTGATAGATTTTTCGATCACGCAGTGCCTCTCAGGGAAGTGGCGAGTTAATAACCAGCCACTTCCCTGAGAGGCACTACATGATCAAAAAACCTTGTATCGTCTCATATGGATCAGACCTATACAAGGCTGCCACTCCTATCAGAGATCGGCCCCGGCATTTACAGTGATACTAGAGGTCAGTGGTTAAGTTCTGGTAACACAAGTAAAATCTGCCTCGGGTGGTACTAGAGGTGGCTTCGGAAATTTCGCAGCGCCTCCTTCTTAGTAATGTTTATACCGATTTATTCTCCACTTTATTCCTCAATAGCTTTATACGTGATATTGAAGGGAATTACGTCGATACAATAATATATGCAAGATAAAAGGAAATAATCATGTGACTTATGCATAAGAAGTCGCTAAGAATGATATGCTCTGCAGTCTGCTCTGCTAACGTGGATACAGGCCTTGGACTGAACCCTGGCCCATGGAGTGGTTGGTCAGGATCAGTGATAGTGGAGTGATAACCCTAATGGGGTAGTGGGAGTGTCCTTGAATTATTGCAGTAAACAATTCCGATGGTCACGATAACCCCAAAGAAATAGGAAGAAATTTACTATGTTAGCAAGGACACGAAGTGTTGTTCTGTAGATATCGACGAAAGACCGATATGAAGTATACCTACAGGTATTTCTTCCTTCAGTTCGACGACGTATCTATTGTACAAGCGTAATCTTACTGCCTCTTGATGATTTTGTTCAGCTAGGGACAGACCTCTAGCATTGTAATAATTCATGAAAGTCATATGTAACTTCTCCAGTTGGTTACCCAAAAGCTGAATAAAATCCTGTGGTAGCAGCAGTAATAGAAAGTAAAATACATCATCGGACTGAATTAAGATGATATTTCTTCAATACCTTATTTGATTATCACACTGCAAACCAAAGCGTCTGTCAACAATTAGGATGTTGTTACACGATGAAAATGGCATGAGTGAAAGACACATAAATGAATGAATTGAAGATCCTGGAAAATGCCACTAATTCATTAAAGAAGTCCGATGGCTCAGAAAAAATACAACACTGCCAAGAGTACTGAATGACAGTTAAAAAAAGGACAAACTCAGGGAAGCATAATTAAGACTAACAGAGCGAAGGATGTTGTATGGGCAATTGTTACGATAATTTCTGATGCACCTGACAAAGATACTCATGGTACCTGCCTGGCCTCCTTATATCACTACAGGCTGCACTTTGTTTAGTGGTGTGCAGGCTGATTACGCCTAATAACCAGAGCCGTTCCATAATGTCCAACAATAATTGGGGTCCTACCTTCGCCTTTCCAGCTCAAGGATTAAGAAAAAAAGCCATTAGTTACAATGGAATCAGCGTTGGCAGCACAACCTTAACCTCTTGAACGCAGTGACGCTTGTTATATTTCATCTATTCTGCGAAGTGACGATTTGATGCAGGTTAGAAAGTCTTTGCAAACTGGAGAGAATAAATTAACCCTTCAGTAATTCCCTCATTGCTAAGGACTCTCCTAAGCAAACTAGAATGAGCCAGAGATGCAGTCTTACAATCCATATTAATTTCTTTGTTATATATCAGCTTTAATATCAAAAGCCACTCTACCTCCTTCAGCCAATCTACCTTTCACGGCTTCCCCCGCTTTCTTCTGTCCTTTCAGTAACTGCGCCATCCCTTCAGAACGAGTACGTGTTTTATTTTCTTGTTGCCTCATGAACATTTCATATTATGCTTGAAAGATTTTCGAGCTGAAGATGGTAGGTATAGCTTTTGATAAACCCGTATTGCTTGGATACTGTTTTAATGTGAATATAATCGTCTGTTTGCAGCGTAAATAAAACGTACAAAGTGATTCTTTCTCCTCTTACCACCACAGCACGATTGGGCTATCATCTCTTTGAAGCACCATCACTTTACTCTTATCAACGTCATCTCTCAGATCTCGCTGTTCACTCCAATTAACAAACTTGTGAACCAGCCATAAAACATGAGGTTCGCTATTCAGCAAGCAACCCAGCATCACAACATATACAACAGAATCGAAATATGCCATTTCTCACCACTGTTCACAGACTTCAGTCCCGTTTTCAAAAATCTCGTTCCCACACCGATATTGAACAACTACTCTCAGCCATCGGTCTACTCTTTCACATGCTTTCCTGCCGTCATGAACCCCTCCACTCCGTTGATGTACTTGTGGTTCATGCTTGCTGTCAAGTGACTATTTTTAATTGCCTTGGGAAGGATCCCGAGTAGTGAAGGGATTGGTTAAGGCGGCCAAGTGATTATTTTTAATTGCCTTGGGAAGGATCCCAAGTAGTGAAGGGATTGGTTAAGGCTACTATCTAACTTCTGTTTTGTATGTCGTTCTCCTACCCTGAATAATATCGTCTAGAGGGAACAAAATTAAACTCTAAGTCTGTCACCGGATCGAAATGCTAAAGTCCTCTACAGCGTCCATAACTGTTCCTGCCACAACACACAGATCTAAACTAATCTATACACCAGATTACTTGTGTCCTTTGTTATAGACATTTTCCAGGGCCTGTATTAATAAAAACTTCTAGGAGTACTCCTAAATTTGCTACTAAAAGTGGTTGTAGCTCAAAGTTGCTTCTAAAAGTTCCTCCTAGGAGGACTCGTAGTAGTAATTTCGCTCCTACCATGAAGTGTTACCAACACAAAGAATCTCCGCTTAATTAATTTAAAAAATTACCATTACAAAGCCTTAGAGTATCAGTATGTAGTTAAAAAATGAAAAACTAGTTTTTATATATAGAAACAACATCTATTTGATCATATATTATGATTCTTTACGAATGTCGATAAAATGGATAAAATGTAAACACATCGTGTGGTCAGCTGATCGTGCCTGCTACCATCGGGGCATCGTGTGTACATGGTACAGTGACCGTCAACAATGGCACAATTTCAAGATTCCACGGCTGCAGATAAATTCAGGAGAAAGAGAAACTGGACGGAGTGTACGAGGGACCTTCACAAACCTCTTAACAATGTGTGGAGCAGTTAGAGCATACAGTGTTTCCGTTATCACATTGCTCACTGATGGCTGCGATGCTCCAAAGTCATCACAAATTACACTGCTGCATTTTTCCAGTTGCAAGGTACCTAATTAGTGTCAATACTTTCATCTCGGGTGTGAGAGGATGGTTTCGATGTGTGGGCCTTTCCAGTACATCTCTTACTAAATCAGTAATAAACAGAATGCCCTCACGATCGACACGGTACCTTCTTACAAGTTCTTGATCATCATATTCCATGAATGCGTCCCTCCGAGCTCGAAAATTTCTGTGTGGTGGATGGTGTCGGTCAGCCATGGTCTATGTTGTCTTATCTCTTGGTGTTTCATGGACGCAGCTACTGTGATTACTGTCACTAAAAGCCCTCCTAACTCCTTAAAAGTCCTTGTGGAGGACTTTTATTTTTTAGCCATTTTACGAGTAAACTTAAGAGTTGAAAGTAACTTTTAGGAGTACTTCTAGAAGTTAGGAGGCAAATTTCACTTTGAGAGGAACTTTTACTCCTAGGAGTTTTTATTAATACGGGCAAAGATCCATAATTTCCAGTCCATATAGTCTGACATTTTTTTTCATTACCCCTCCTTCTGCAAAATCTGATTTACATATCATCCACTCCAGCAGGCTCTCTAGGGTACCATGGAAACCCACCCTCGCCTGATCACTCACATTCCGAATTTTTTTTGCACTGCCTTAAGCACAAACGACGTACAAGATAACGGACCACACGGTTTGGAAGGTGCACACGTTCATGTTTTCTTGGCAAAACACACACACACACACACACACACACACACACACACACACACACACAATTAGTGTACTACTAGACTGGTCAAGGCACCAGAATGCATCATTTTACTCCTCTTTTCAGGAGAAAATTTTCAGATGCATTACACCTCGCCCGGCAATTGTCACGAGCATGATGTTTCTGACACTACCACCACCCCCAAACTTTTTTCTTTTATGGATCTGCCTCTGTTTCTATTAATCCTGCATACGACACATCATCTGATGTATTCCTATTCTCCCTCTTTCACACACTCTCGGGCACTACACATCACCCGGCTTGATCGTGTTTACAGCTACTCTGTTTGGAATGTTCTCGTTTAGCAGTTTTTGTCACGTTGTGGTGCTGGAGAGGGACGCCTGCTTATGATGGCATAGCCATAACTGGGCGACTCCATTATACAAATATTTAACTGCTCCTCTACTCACTCCTTATCTTCTGAAAAGGGGATGGTGAACCGCATGACAGGAGTAACTTCAGCCTGCAGTCTGCTGAGTTCAGATTCAGATGAACCTGGGGCTACAGCTACTAATGCTGTTACAACTGTCTTTGTCGTGAGACGCCAGGTATATGAGAGAAGTCAGTGATTACTTTTTTTTTTTTTTCATACTGGTAAAAGTTATAACCATGCAGGAGAAACTATAGCATCCAGATTCACTTGGTACACTGTTCCCATCCAGCCCCACTACCCACCAATATCTTAGCCTGTCTTGCCCCATCATCACAGAGTATATTGTCCCAGTATGGCCCTGCTATTCACGAATATTCTAATCAGTTCCCCCCCACAACTCTCCTTTCCCCATTTTTTTGTGTTTCACAAATCATATAGGACTTTTAAAGCAATATAGGCCCTCATAATAAATTCATCTTTGTAGGGTGCACCCACGGAATCCTGTCGCCCCATCAGTTCCTATTCCAGGCCGTCTCTCCCACTTCTCTTCCTTCACCCTACCCATTTTTTTACTCCTGTCTCTGTTCTGGGAGGACCAGGTCTACCTATACTTCCCCTGTCACAGTCAGATATGCACCACCATTCCGGTTCATTCCTCTCAATGCTCTCCATAAACTCCAGTCATCTTTGGTCTGATGAATTGACTGTCTTGAAATACTAGTAACGCTGCTGCGGCCGCCAGCTAACTTGGGACGCTTATTATTACGGGCTAAATTTACTCCAGTTGTCTCTCATTTCCTAGTACCTTGTCAGTGCATCTGTCCCCTCCTCTCCACCCACCTCATTAAGACCTGAGAGACCGAAATGAACATCTAAAAAGAAAAATCATTGCCTTTAAGCGATTTTGTACTGATCTGCATCGGTCTGTTGAATTTTAAGGGCCTTAAAAGGTTCTAAAAAACTAAAATTTCTCATTTTGATATTTAATGTGACAGTTGGCATTATTATTGCCACACACCTTTATAGCCATGACTGAGCTGATCTCTGTTGACCTAAAGTAATTGGATAACACAAGGTAATGTGCAATATTGCCAAAGGCCTAAAATTTTCAGCTATGGTTTCAAAACGACTGAGATATATAGAACGTACTGGATGGAACTAACGTAATTTAAATTAATGTGAATGGACCTGAATTTATTTAATCTGGCCCGACTGGGTGTGAAGATCCTCAAGGAACCTAAGTGACTCGAATGAAATTAATTTGGCTTGAACTGAGTAATTACATCCAAATTTACCTGAACTAACCAAAATCATCTAAACTCTCAGTAATCACAGAAATTTACATTCATTCTTCTTCTTCCCACTTCTTCATTTATTTGCTTCTGCGAACAAACCCACAACGACTGCCGTCAAGAACGGTCACTGTCGCTACAATTGTACCTCACGGTTCAAGCAGCGTTCCACACTCCAAGACGTTACAAATTCAGTGTTTGTTATGATTTTTACCCATAACACAGCATGAAGAGAAATTTACTTAATTTTGAGGAAACGTTCGAAAGAAATATTAACTTTTTCTTTTCTTTACACACTGGGGAGTATTTCATTCCACTAATGCTCACATTTTGACCCGAGGGAATATTTTCTGAAATTTAAAAATAAACATTTTCAAGGTCGATTTCCTTTCAGTTCATTGACCCGAATTCATCCCCTGTCCTCTTATTAATACACATCTTCTACTGCTTTCATTCTCAGTATCATCAGTTTTTGTTCATTGTAAGTAGCCATATCGCATTTCATCCACGCTGTTCTGTATTTTACCCAGCATGTTACGATCATATAACCATATTATCCCCAACACTGGCCTCATTTTACAGTCATATCATTATTCACTCACATACACTAATCTCTGCAAGCACGTAATCACCACCTGTATAGATTGCCATACTACAGTATTGGAGCACCACACTGCTTATCACCCCACACACCATACCATACAACACACTACACACCACATAGCACCAAACCGACCCTAAATACCACACCACACTATATCACACCACTCTCTGTACATCATGCCCTACCACACCAACCCCTGTGCACAACAGCAGAGTACACCTCACCACCACCTACACATCACACACAACCACATCACACCTCTGCAAGCAGAGAGTACATTGTAGCACCAGTCGAGCAGGGCAGTACTCCTGAGGTGGATGGAAAGCTGATAACAGGGAGTGCTGGAGCTCCCGTTTCATCAGACTTCAGGACTAGTTCCTGACCATCCCCCTTTGCTGAACTTTTTCAGTGTCTCAGTTACACAGAGAGTTGGCCAGGATGCTCTCCAGTACAAATTTCTCTAACTATCTACACCAAACTACATGCACAGTACACACTACACTTCCTATTCAAAATTCAACAAAAATGGCGTCTCTTCACCAAACCTCGGAGTCCCCAGGGGGGGGACCATAAATGCCCCCATCATCCGCCCCTCTCCCGGTGACGACTCGAGGTGCCTGGAACCACTGTCTGACTCTCTTCTTCTTCATTTGTGCAACATTCGCGGCCTTTCCTCTAACTTTCTCTCTGTTGAGCACCACCTCTCCTCCGCTAAACCTCACCTTCTTTTTCTAACGGAGACTCAGCTGTCTGAGGCAACTAACATCAAACCTTTTTTTGTATCCTCCTACTTTCTCTATACTCATTTCAAAGCCAAAGGTGGCTGTTGTGTATATATACACAACGACTTATCTTGCTCTCGTGTTCCTGAACTCGATTCTTCTGAATTCTGTACACTCTGGCTTCGGCTTTCCTGTCATTCTCTGACTAAATATATCTGTGCTGTTTACTTATCCCCTAATTCTACTGACTATCAAAAATTCTTCGACTATCTTACTTCTACAATGGAACACATTCTATCCATTTCTCCTTTCTCTGAAATCTCCATTCTAGGAGATTTCAATGTTCACAACCTTTGGCTCTCCTCTCCTTTCACGGATCCACCTGGTGAACAAGCCTACATCTTTTCTATCCTTAATAACCTAGAGCAGCTTGTACAGCACCCTACCCGTATCCCTGACCGCCTTGGAGAGAGCTCCAACATACTTGACCTCTTCCTCACAACTAATCCTTCTGCTTACTCTGTTAATCTTTTCTCTCCGTTGGGCTCCTCCGATCACAACCTTATTACCTTAACCTGTCCTATCACTCCGGTACGGCCTGTGGGCCCTCCAGGGAAACGTCGTCTGTGGCATTTTGGAGCCGCGGACTGGGAGGCCCTCAGGCAGTACTTCTTTGATTTTCCGTGGAATGATTATTGCTTCCATGGCCGGGAGCCATCTGAGTATGCCTTGTGCATTACGGAGGTTATTCTCTCGGGCATGGAAGCATACATTCCTTTCTCATATCCATTGACTAACACAAGAAAGCCTTGGTTTAATCACGCTTGTTCTAATGCTGTCCGCAACAAGGAGAAGGCCTACAAAAGGTATCGGAGCCACCCCCCCCCCTCTGAATCACATCATCTTTACGTTTTTGCCCGGAATCATGCTAAGTCTGTTCTTCGCTCTACTAAAAATAATTTCATCCATACTAAATGCTCTCAACTCTCCAACTCGAATTCTTCCCGCTTCTTCTGTCACCTTGCCAAAAATCTTTCTAACAACTTTACCTCATCATCCTTCCCTCCTCTTTTCTACTCTGATGGTTCTGTAGCTATTTCTTCTACTGATAAAGCAGATCTCTTCGCACAGACTTACTCTTCCAATTCCACCTTAGACGATTCCGGTGCTGTTCCTCCATCACTTCCCCCCTCTGACTTCCTCATGGCTGACATTAAAATTTCTTCAGTTGATGTATTTTCTGCCATCACTGGCCTCAATACTAACAAGGCCTGATGGGGTCCCTCCTGTTGTTCTCAAGAACTGTGCTTCTGTGCTCACACTCTGCCTAGGCAAACTCTTTCGCCTTTGTCTGTCAACTTGTACCTTTCCTTCTTGCTAGAAGTTTACTCTCATTCAGCCAGTCCCAAAGAAGGGTGACCACTCCCAACCCTCCAACTATCGTCCAATTGCTTTAACGTCCCGTATTTCAAAAGTTTTCGAGTCAATTCTCAATAGAAAATCTTCAAGGCATCTTTCCTATCACAACCTTCTTTCCAATCGTCAGTACGGGTTCCGTCAGGGATGCTCCACTGGCGAACTTCTCACCAAACTTTCAGACTCCTGGTCATCCTCCTTTCGGGACTTTGGCGAAAGCTTTGCCATTGCACTTGACATCTCTAAGGCTTTCGATAGAGTCTGACATAAATCTTTAATTTCCAAACTGCCCTCCTACGGTTTCTATCCTTTTATCTGTGCCTTCATCGCTAGCTTCCTTTCTGGTCGTTCTATAGCCGCTGTTGTAGACGGCCATCGTTATTCTCCTAAATCTATCAACAGTGGTGTTCCTCAGGGCTCTGTCCTATCACCAACTCTCTTCCTTTCATTCATCAATGATCTTCTAAGCTGTACATCTAACCCTATCCACTCATACGCTGATGACTCCACCCTTCACCTTTCCATTCGGTTCCCGCAACACCCATCTCAAAAGTTACTTCAACAAACAAGGGATGAGGCTATGGCACACCTAATATCTGACTTGGCTTGTATCTCTGACTGGGGTAAAAATAATATAGTTGTTTTTAATGCATCTAAGACTCAGTTCTTACACCTATCAACCCGACAAAATCTTCCACAGGTATACCCACTAATGTTTAATAATATTCAGCTTAATCCTGCATCATCCTTGAACATGCTTGGGGTTTCATTTACTCAGGACTTATCTTGGAAAGATCATATTACATTTCTTGGAAAATCTGCTTCCAAGAGATTGGGTGTGCTAAGCCGACTGCGCTCTTTCTTTACCCCTGCACAAATGTTGACTCTATACAGGGGTTTTATTTGCCCCTGTGTGGAGTACAACTCTCATGTGTGGGGAGGCTTCCCACATACAGCTCTTCTCAATAGGGTGGAGTCAAAGGCTTTTCATCTCATTAACTCTCCTCCTCTTACTGACTCCCTTCAACCTCTGTCTCTTCGCCGCACTGTTGCATCTTTATCTCTTTTCTATCGCTACTTTAATGGTCACTGCTCCTCTGAACTGTCTGCTTGCATTCCTCCACCTCTACGATGGGTGCGCAACACCTGTCTGGCAGCAAACTCTCATCCTTTTTCTGTCCAACTCTCTAATGCAAGAGTTAACCGTTACTCCCAGTCTTTCATTTATGCAACAGGTCAGCTCTGGAACTGTCTCCCTCTGTCTGTATTTCCTGCTGCCTATGATCTCCAGTCTTTCAAATGCAGTGTGTCCAGGCATCTCAAAATGATCGGATCTTGAATTTGGCTCTCTATTGTATTTTGATTTTCTCTTGGAGGGAACTGTTACTGCGGGCTCATGGCCTTTGGTTCCTTCTTCCTCGCATAAAAAAAAAAAACACCACACCACATCACCATCTGTACATCACATCAAACATCACCATACGACACTGCACGATATCACATCACCACCTTTACCCTACACCACACCCCAGCACACCAACCAACACCACATCACTAGCTGTGTACCACACCACACCATTACCTGTGTGTCACCACACAACAACACTATCTGTGTATCACACCACACAACAATACTATTTGTGTATTTCACCATACCACACCAAACCACTACCTGTCTATCACACCACACCATACCACTACCTGTGCATCATACCACACCATACCACACCTCACCACACCACTGTATGTGAAGCACACCACACCACACCACACCACACCACAACCTGTGTATCACAGTACACCACACCACTACCTGTGTATCACATTACACCACACCACCATCTGTACATCACATCACACATCACCATACGACACCACACTAAATCACACCACCACCTGTAGCCTATACCACACCCCGCCACCCCCACCCCCTCCAGAAATTCAAGGCCTCATCAGTCAACACGACACACTACGACACTCCTCAACACCCCATACACAAGACACCGTACAACAAATACAAGAACTCAACACTCAAATAAACAATAAAATATCAGAGCAGCAAACACGAAATTGGAATAAATATCTCCAGCACTTGAACTAAAAAACACAGCAAACTCTACAAAACATTAAACAGCATCGCACTCTCTAACAGCAACACTACACAATCACATGCTGCAATCACATCAACAGACATCATACCCTCAAACAAACAGCAAGCAAACATTCCCATCAATCAATTTTCACACGTCAGCCATCTAAACCCCAATCTCGACGACCGACGTGTCATCCGACGCAAGAGATAGTTCCCCACACACACAGACTTTGCACCCTTCGCTTACAACCAGAAAAAGCACATCATTAGCATCATTACACTCATCTGCCCATGGACCAGATTACATAAGCAACATACACCTTAAACATCTTGGACCACAAGGCATACAAGTGCTCACCAACATATCATACTACAGCAAGTCACACATCTGGAAGCATGGCTCCATCATCACTATGCTCAAACCCAACAAAGGCCCCACATTACCTTCTTCACACTGCCCCATCACACTCCTCTGCACCCCCTCCAAAGGCACTGAACGACTGCTATTACAATTAGTTACACCTCACATCCCCCTAGCCCCATCACAACATGGTTTTAGGCTGCTACACTCCACAAACACTCTTTTTACAGACCTTACACAAAGAGACTTTGATGGCATCAATTCAGCTAGGTCACCACACAGAACACTCCTAGTCGCACTAGACATTAGCAAAGTTTCTGATACCATCCCCCGCCACAACCTCACAAACAAAATATTCAATGCAAACATGCAACAGTAACACAAAAGATGGCTGGCAAACTATTTAGTACACAGATGTGCTCATGTAACATTTGCCGGTCATTCATCGAACATCAGAAACGGCGTCCCACAAGAATCTGTTTTGTCCCATACACTCTTTAACCTACTGTATACATGCACCACATACCCACACTCCACACACCACAAATACTCATAGCTTCCTATGCAGACGCCATAACACTTACGTGTACACACCAGCCACACACATCCTCCAACCATACCTCAACACACTACACGACTGTTCTCCACAAACAGACTCACTATAGCCCCAGCCAAATCTACTGTACTGTGACCCTTCTCACGAACTGGACAGTAGAACTTTAGTCACATTCCACACATCACCATAAACAACACTTCCCTACCACACACACACACACACTCGCACACACACACACACACACACACACACACACACACACACACACACACACACACACACACACACAAACACACACACACACACACACACAGAAATCCTTGGTGTAACATACATCAATGTCATTTTAATTACACATCACAGACATTAAAAACAAATTAACACCAAGCTTCAACGCCCTAAGATCACGGACCCATCCAACATTTGGATACAACAAAGAAACCACCACTGCAGTATGCAAACAATATATACGTTCAGTGATGAATTACAAACAATATATACGTTCAGTGATGAATTACAAACAATATATACGTTCAGTGATGAATTATGCAAGCCCTACGTGGGAATCTAAACTCACTAGAATACGCTACAACACTCTACAGACCATACAGAACATGGCCCTAAAAATAATTACAGACTGCACAGCTACTACACATACCGACCATCTACACCAAGAAACCAAAGTCCTCAAGGTCAAGTATCATATCTAAACATGAGAGGCACACAAATTCTTGCCGCAGCCTCCACAAACCAACACTACCCAATACACTACATGGCAGCACATCCACACACACCAAGGAATATCAAAACAACAAGCACGCGATATCATGCACATATACTGTCATCTCCCCCTTCGCCCTCCTCAAATCAGCTTCCAAAATCATATCCATGTTCAAATCACCCGCCGCTCGATTCAGTCACTCAAAGACAACACACAGCTGCATGTACCGCCTCTTGATATACACCCTTCTGAATCCTACCTCACTCGTGAGGACAGTGTCCACCTGACTAGGCTAAGCTGTGGTCATCATCCAGCACTCTTGAGTCATCAGAAGAGGCTGGATGGCTCCGTCACTGACGCCTGTCCAGGATGCAACACAGCACTCCTTACTATTAAGCACATTATGGAAGACTGCATTGCGCACAATCGCCTACGCCAACAACACAACACACACTCTTTCAGAGCTCTGTGGGAAACCGCGGTCTCGGCTGTGGCCTTCCTTAGTGTCTCCAGACTGACTAGGGAACAACAACAACTACCACTACTATTACCACACCACACCACAACCTATCTCGCCACACCGTTACCTGTGTATCACACTACACCACAACAGCACCTGTGCATCACACTATATCATACCACACTACACTTCCCTACATGCATATCACATGTACATCACACCATACCACACCACTCCCCACAACACCAAATGTAGATCACATCTCACCGTACCATACCTCACCACACCACACCGCACTGCACCGCACCTCACCGCACCACACAACACCACATTACGCCACCCTCATGTCATCATACCGTATTTGTACATTACACAGCACTGCAACACCACACCACACCACACCACACCACACCACACCACAGCCAGTGCAGCACACCACACCACACCATCGTTTGTGCAGCACACCACAGCACACCACATTACACTAGGAGTTGACCTCGTACTTCGACAACTTTATGCGCTCTTTCATACGAGAGGGCACCAGACAGCCTATTCAAAATTCATGGAAGGATAGACTAGCCTAGCTTCAAAGCAGTAGTTTTCACATACACACACACACACACACACACACACACAGATAGATATATATATATATATATATATATATATATATATATATATATACAGTATATATATATATATATATATATATATATATATATATATATATATATATATATAGGCAGATCGGCTGTTGGCTTTTCACAGGTGGTGACTGTGTGCATTTGACGAAAAGGTATGTAGGGCATTATGAAAACCCAGTTCCTAGTTCTTTGTTTCCTTTCAAATTTCCCCGAACACTGTCGGCCACATTCATCAGATGAGGTATATTTCATTGTTGCTGTCTCCAGATTACCTCATTCACCATAGGATAGACTAATCAGACTGAAGGGGTTAGATGCAGTAAAACATTGTACATACAATTGTCTGGTTGGAACCCAAATATAAATAAGTGTCATGGCAGTGGGATTTACCTAATTTTCTTCCTTCCGTCGCTTTTCCTGTTGCACAAATGTACACCCGAAGTCAAAAATTTTGACGAAGTCTGTGATAGAGGTAACAGAGTTTGGGTCAGAAACTGTGTTATAAAGGTAATGATCGTACAAGCTACTTGCCCTTGCTACCAGTGACTCTTGTGACACTGATTTAACTCCATGTGTACCTCGATCTGATGCAACTACTGGCACTGACTGAACCTCCAGCTCACACAATTATTGAACCCGCCTGTGCAATCATGCCTTCCCCCCCTTCTGCCTCCACAATGCTTTCCTGCCTAACTTAATTTTTATATCAGCCACGCCCCCTCCCTCCTGCGGTTCAGGTGGTAATACATTGCCGCAGATCAGTCTCGGGGGCTGCCATCTTTCCAATATGGGGTCCAGGGTCAATGCTCCTCCATCCAAATGGACATGGTCAGCATGTGGCGAGAGGGAAAGGGAGGGAGGGAATAACGAGAGAGGAAGGGACTTACATACCTACATACATTCATACATACATGCATACATACATACATACAGAGACAGACAGACAGACAGACAGACAGATAGGTCAGGGTAGAAGTGTGTTAGGGGGTAGGGTGGAGAGTGCTGATATTGGACATGGGTTAAACTGGGACGGTCTGGAGAGACGGACTGGGATTTGAGGGAATTGTGTCAGCAGGGTGGAACATAGGAATTATATACGTGAGTGATGAAGAGGGAATGGAAACGTGTGGTACGACACAAATAGTCCTGTGCAGGCAAGAGTAGGAAAGAAGTTAGGGCGTCATCATTTATTATTGATTTACATTATGTAATTTTACACGTAGGTACAGTTACACCACAACTGTCACACCTACACCGTGTATTACATACATCACACTACATAACAA
This sequence comes from Coenobita brevimanus, assembly GCF_032717465.1. Classification (NCBI taxonomy): domain Eukaryota; kingdom Metazoa; phylum Arthropoda; class Malacostraca; order Decapoda; family Coenobitidae; genus Coenobita; species Coenobita brevimanus. Next base: position 5,379,911 of record NC_137031.1, read on the forward strand.
TTAGTTGTTAATGTAAATGTAGTAAATTTTTCACTCAGTTTGATCTGAGTACAGGATTTTTCACCGTCGTCACGGAGTTTTTCCCTCAAACTTCCTTCTATTAACGTAAATACGAGGTTTTTTCGCTCACTGGCGACTGTGACTTTCTCCTGTAGCAGGATAGCACACACACACCATAGTATGAATCTTATGTGACTGAGTTAGGATTTATATATATGTACAGTATATTGAAATTTTTTTTCCTGAAAAAAAAAAAAATCATTTTTGATGGGGCGTAATGTCACGAGTCAGCACAATTAAGTATTTGAATAAACTCGTGACATTAACTTTGGTGGGAAACCACAAATTCTAGTGGAATCCCAGTATTTATTGCTCAGTTTAAGCGCCACTTATTCACCCGATCGGGAGTGTTTTCAGAACAATTTTTCACTGTGTCATAAATGATCGTCTTTGTGTGCGACTTTAGCACCTCCGCTGATTACTTTGTTATGGGCATGTTTTGTTCATTCTAGCTGTTACAAGTGCGGCTCGACACTTGCTCTCTCTCTCACGATTTGAAGTCAGTCGAGATTTGTGTGCCGTGGAAGCAGGTAGTGTGTGTGGCAGTGTCCTTCCTCAGCAATGACACCCAGTTCCCGCCGCCGCCGTTGAATTCCAGAGGCTCAGCGTGTGCAGTGTCCTTCCTCAGTAACGACGCCCAGTCATCCGCTTAGTTCACTTTTCTGACCAGTATTTCTTTTCATTTTTCCTAGGTTTAAGAGTTAGCTTCTGAGTGAGCAAGTGAGTGCGATCTCCTTATTTTGAATTCATTTTGAAATGTAATGTAAATTTATTTCTTTGTAATCAATAAATTTAACAGTTCTTTTTCTTGAGCTTAATGTAATGCAAACTCGTGTTTTATTGTCCATAAGCTTATTCTAGTTGCAGCTTCTAGCTTGCATAAATGCTTTACTATTCATAACTGGTACTTAGGCCAGTCCTTTTGTATTAACTCAAATCCATTGTGCCATCTAGGAGTTAATTGCATCAGCAAGAACTTGTTTATCATTAATAGCAATAATTATTGATTGTCAGGGGTGGAGTCACTTTCTCCAGAGGTCAACAGTACTAATAAACACCACGTGTGAATAATTAGTCTCTGCTGAGTACTGTTGAGAAAGTTTATAAATTCTCGTCATTAGAGAATCGGCGAAGTAAGCCGGCATAAAGTAATCATTGCTTGATTTTCACAAGACAATTCATTGTCCTGCTCTCAAGATTATTGAATAATATTTTTTAATATTGCATATACTCTTTAAAAACCCCGTGACAATCCTGCCATGTTCAGAAGGTAAACATGCTGTAAAACCACAGCTTTCTCTCCTTTATTCCAATGTCATGGAGGCTTGTTGATACCCGGTGGAGGGGGTGTGGCAGGAAAGTGAGGGGTGGGCAGGGTTGCATCTCGTCGTTTAATTTAACGTTTGATTAGCTACACTATCTAGGCATTTTTTCTGGTTGACGATACATTTCATTATTTGCAGGTACTAAATCATGTGAAATATCACATTTAGCACCTTTACTGTGTGGTGTAGTGCTAGACTACACTGCCAACAGCAACTACAGCACACACATCCTTCAATACCCCACCTCCACCCCCAAACCACTCACCCCTACCACCACCTGGTCTGACACAGTTGCCAGACTTGTGAAGCTATCCCTTCTTCTTCAACTTATCTGTTCGAATATTTGCTAGGTTCAGAAAGAAGACACGACTTTTTTGGCTGACTATACAATGTGACCGTGACGCATCAGCTTCACCTTGAAAGTGTGATGCCATGCTATATTGTCACACACCACACTCCTTCACGAATGCTTGTAGCAAGTTTGACATATATTTCACACAAATTCATACGTATATACACTGTCACAATTAAAATATCCATCCCTAAACACCTCTCCAGTAATTATCCCTTCCCGACTAAGGCATACAGGTGATGCCTGCCTCATTCCATACTATGGCTATGGCGTATGTAATGCCTACTTGTTCCAGTAATTCACAAAGCCAGCCACTATATCTTTCACACACCATACAGTTTAGGCATTGGCTTCACTATACACGTAAATGTACTCACAGCATAGGACCTAGGGGAAGCAGAGTGACAAAACCCCGCTATAGTGAACACGTGTCTTGCCCCTAGGCCTAATGACCAATGGGCACCATTGCTTTTCATGATATATATCTAAGTTCCATCGACAAAATAACATCAAAATATCTCCATAAATAATATATCATCACACTTAGTCCACATGGCCTTTGGCTTGGGTGGGAGGGGGAGAATATATAGAATTTAAAGGGACAACACATGCTGCGCAACCCTACAGCCTGGCTACTTCTGAGGTACTGAGGTTTACCGCTACAGACAGGTTCGAGGAGGCTCTACAGTGGTGCCAAGTGTTTACCTGGGAAGAGACACACGCCCTCTAGAACTCGTCAAAATTTGACATAAATCGGCCAATAACTTTCTTTTTGATGGCCTTTTTTCTGATTAGGACCATGACTCCTGTCTCTGTGCATTTCTCTCCCAGATAACATGGAACGCGATTCGCGTGAATGTACCTCGGAGGGTTAATATTCGTTTTAGTTATCTATACAATTAGCACATCTATGTTTCATGATAACAATTCTTAGCAAAATGAGTTTTATTGCAAAATGAGACAGCATCTTCATTACCCAATGAAGATTCACAGTTCGTAGAACAACAAGAAAACTTAACAAACACACATAGTTCTCCACGAACTAAAGATAAGGAAACAAACACTTCAGAAGTTGATGATGATGATGCTTCTTTGACATCTTTCACAGATGTAGATAGTGAAGATTTTAGCTCTGTCTTACACACCTATGAAAACATTTTCACAAGAGTTCACAGATCAGGAAATATTTACACAACTATCCCTTACCCCAATGACAAGGGACTTCAAGTGAATTTAACGAAACAAACAAATAACATGCCTAGCGGAGGTAATACCATAGTTACATATTCCCCTCCTCATGTCTATGTTTATCATGAGGATAAAAGTCTCACAAAATTCTTAGGCACAGAAAAGCATTGCATCAATGTGATGTGCCTTGTAAATCAGTGTGAGCAACTCTTTGATAAGAGACAAGTAACAGATGAATATGAGAAGGTAGCTGCTTTTTCTTCATGGATTAACCAAGAAAGATGTCCAGCTGGTGATCTACTCAGATCTGATAAACTCTTACTAGCTCACACATATGAAGATTTAAAACAGAATTCCTGAAGAAATTTTCTGGAGGTATAAATTTCTCACCAGGTATAATTCCAGAATTACTGTACATAAGACTGTGGATCTTATGAGAGAACATACAACCAATCCTGTCTTAGGTGAAATAACAGCAGATGTATCCACAATTAAAAGAATACTGTCAGCTAATATAGAGAACTCAAATTGGGTAACGGCTGATGGGGAGATGTCACCACTGCATGTCGTAGACATCTTTTGCTATGTAGCTGCACTGTGTAAATTACCTGATAGGGTATTAGAGTTAGCTAAAACAGTATTGTACACCCCAGGAATGTGTTTGTTAGATTTTATAAATGAGGTTAAGATGAATTGCAACAAGTAAGGGATGAGTGAATCAAAACCCAATACAACCAGAATGAGAATTACAGACACAGTGGCACCCATGAATGCTTCTAGCAAAGAACAAAATCAATCGCGACCCGAAAACAGACAAACCAAACAACCCTTGACGTCGAGGCAACGATCACAAACGCTAGGCCACAGACAGCCCCAAAAGTTTGCACGTAGTCCAAGCAGAAATCGTGCCACAAAAAAATCTAAATGTGGAAAGTCATCTTGAGAGTTGCATTCGAGAGAAAGGTCCACTCTGTGTTATTATTGTGTGAATCCTGGTCACACAAAAAATGAATCTTATACTAAGAATAAAGAGGACAAGCAAAAGTCAAAAGGATATAAACCATACTGTAAACACTACAAATCGTCTGGGTACTGGACCTCAAACTGTAAAACAATAGAAAAAGTGTTTTCTATTTTTAAGTCAGGGGAAGGGAAGCTATGACAAAAAACGACCAACCATAAATAAAGCCAAGCCTAAGTGCACATAGGAGGCATGGCTGGAAATGAATGTATCCTGGTGCCCGTTTCAGGTGAAGATGAAATCAGTTCATTATTCTTAGATACAGGCTCTCCAGTGAATTTAATACCACAAGAGGAATTAGAAAGGATTTTTAGGAATAAGAAGAAAGTAACTTTCTTGCAGGAATCTGATTTAGATTTATATGATGTAGATGGCAAACAAATAACTGTAAAGGGCATAGTACAGTTAGACGTCACTTTTACAGAGACTACGAGACCAATCTCTGGTATTTTCTATATAGCAGAAAACTTAGGAGCTATCATGTTATGGGGTTTGAGAACTATGAGGACAGAGAATATAATTTACTCCCACACATGAATGGGATAGATTACAATACTGAATTCATAGAAGAATTATCATCAGAACTGTCACTCATCAATAGCAGAAAATCAAAAGGAGTTGGAACTATCAAACGTCTAAACAGAAATACTCAATCGGATGAGGGTACACATGCTCTCACACCATCCCTCTCAGCCCGCCCATCCCCTTTGCCTGGAGACAGAAGTGAAGGCAAAGCAGCAACACTATTTCCTGCACATCTCACCAATGATGTAGTTCTTCTGCCTAAATCATATTTGAAAGTCACCATAAGGAGTAAAATGAAGAATGACACTGTTCTTGTCTTATAAGAAGTATGTAGCGTGAAAGGACTCTCAGTGGAAAATGCATTATCAGGTGAATAACGATGGGGAAACTCATGTGTTCCTAATTAATCAGATGAATGGGGAAGTACAGATAAAAAAGGGGACTTGACTCTGCAACTTACAGATATGTCCTGCCCCTATAAGAGAAATAATTATAGCTGGAACTTCAAGTAAGCTAAAATCTTTATGGACAGAGAATGCATAAAGTATAATATGATTCACTCAAGAAAATTTGATGTAGAAAATAACCTCCTAGATTTATTACAGAAACATTGACAAACTGTAGCATTACCCAGAGAACAATTAGAGTGTACAAACCTGATTAAACACAAGATTAACCCGTCACGTCCCGAACTATTTCGCACCTCCGACACCGCCCAATCCCGAGCTATTTTGGAAAAAAAAATTTTTGGCTAAAACTTCCGCTTTTGTTGAGAAACAAAGGAAAATCACCAAGAAAGGCCTTACCGTGGTCAATAAGTGGTCAGAACAGGTGCGGTCCACCCGCGCCAGGTATCATATTCTATCACTGACGTGGGAGTTGCTCACGTTTTCTATGGTAGGTAAATTTGGGAGAAACCACAAACAACACCTCTATATTTAATTGACTTTTTTTTTTTTTTACGTGTCCGACGTGTCCGACTCTGGACAAAGGCTCAGGGCCTATTTCTTGGGGGCATTGGCCTATCCCAAGGCCCAGTAGTCCTCCTACACTTCCACATGTCACCACTTCGGCGCTAACACACACCGTCCATATTGAATACATGCTAGGGCTGTCTCATACAGGACTGGTATACTGGTATTTGAACTAATAAACGATAAGAATAGCAATATAATGGTTTTGAATGACATATATATGAAAAATAAGAATTGTACCTTCGCATGAGCATAGCAAGTTGGATCAGAGTGGTAACACGCTATGTGCTAAGTTTCTTGTTTCAGTCAACATATCATTTTTTCTACTTGTATACTACTGTTTCAATGCCATTTTACCATTTTGTACTGTATGTAAATGTTTTCAGCTGTTTTCATTCATTACAATGACATGTAGCATAACTATAGCGCACATCCGCTTACTCAGCGCACTCGCTATGACTCGTATCTCAACATACCATAATGTTTTATCACTTTCATAATATTATTTTCTTTACATAAAACCTTTCCTCCAGCACTGTAAATCTTTTCAATTATTTTCATTCATTACGAGGGCATTTAGCGACATGCTAGCACATATTCATGTAGCAAGCACAATCTCTATGACTCGTGTTTCAACTTCTACTTTATTTTTTCACTCCCAATATACTTTCCCACTTACAGTACATTACACCCGTTTACACCCTATACTCCACTGTACATATTTGCTGGCATTATTTATTAAACTGAGCGTCAAAATATCGCACCAAAATACCCTCGCGGTGAATGTTTCGACTAAGATAATACTCACACACTTAGATACTAATTTTTCACATATATTACACCCGTTTAAACTTGTAGACTCCTATTTTCATATTTACGGGCCTTATTTATTCCACTGAGCATCAGGAAATCGCATCTATAAACACTTGCTAGGAATATTTTGGCTTAGAAAAAAAAAAGCTTACAAAACTTTCAACTTATATTACACCCGTTTGCATTTTCCATACAAATATTTACATGCTTATGGGCCTTATTTATTCCACTGAGCATCTGAATATCGCATCAAAATACCCTCGCTAGGTATGTTTCCACTTACTGTAGATCATATTTATACACTTACATACTAATTTTCCACTTATATTACACCCGTTTGCATTTTCCATACAAATATTTACATGCTTATGGGCCTTATTTATTCCACTGAGCATCTGAATATCGCATCAAAATACCCTTGCTAGGTATGTTTCCACTTACTGTAGATCATATTTATACACTTACATACTAATTTTCCACTTATATTACACCCGTTTCCACTTTACACAACTATTTACAGATCTACGGGCCTTATAATTACACTGAGCGTCTGTTTGTCGCTTTTATTTCAGAGTATCAGCGTCCTATAGCATTCACACCATACCGTATCAAAATAGCATCAAGGTGTGATACTCGCTGAAACTTGGGTAAATACAGAGACCCACGTCACACTCCACGCACTCATAGCAGGTGTCTTTCCTCTGAGTGGTGGGTCTCACCCGGGAATTGCTACACACGTGACACCTGCGTTGGGGCCTAGATCTATTTGGCTGGGGAGGGATAGGAGTGGGGAAATGGCGGACGGATATTCTCAGGGGAGTTTGGGCAACAGGGGCAGTGCGGGTGCGGTGTTGGGGCCTTTCAACCTCATACCGGGAAAAAAATCTCTCTTGTTAGCTCCCTCACAAACCCTTCAAAGGTTTCCTGAACTCCTGTTGTCATGGCGTGCAGGTGGTGGCGATTCGGAGCAGTTATATCTAGCAAGTGAAAGAAAAGCTTCTTATATCACTTCATCGTGGTCTTGGCACACTCGACCGTGGATATCATGGAGTCTGACTGGTCCACCAGGCGCATGTTGATGTTATAATCTAGGACACACTCAGGTTTCCATAGGTGGTGCCTGTTCTCGCTCCGGTAATCCACAGAATCAGTATGGTGCATCAGGGGGCGGTGAACCGTGGACAAGAGGCTTACTTCTCTATTATGGTTCCACACAGTTGCAAGTATGTTGTTTGCTTGGAAGAAGACAACCTCATTTCTGTCAAGTTTCCGCCCCACCTTGATCATCTGATGCCGGTTCACCTTGACGGTACCACAGATTCCCATGTCATGCCTGTGTAGATAACGAGAGAGAAGAGGGCTAGGGTACCAATTGTCCAGGTAAAGGATGTGACCACGATGAAGGTAGTCTTCTATCATTGTCTTTATCACTGCTCCCAACAAACCAATACTCCGATCTTCTATTATGTCTGTATGTGCACCGGTGTACAAGACTATGTCTTGTACATAACCACTCCTACAGTAACACATAACAAAGAACTTGAATCCAAAACGGTGCCTTTTGCTGGGTATGTACTGCCGAAATGAAATATTGCCTCTTCACAACACAAGATTCTCATCTATGACGAGGTCTATGTAGGGATGAAATGACGAACGAAATGTTTGCCTCAGGTGATCAAAGACCAACCTAATTCGTCTCATCTTATCTGTGTCATTCGCATTTGCAGGATCATCAGTATCGTAAAAGTGGAGGTGACTTAGAATTTGTTGGAAGCGATTATGGCTCATGACTTGGCCAAATATTAGTGTCAGCATTACAGGGTCCCTTGTCCAGTATGCCAGAATTCTGTTCTTTTGTATAATACCCATCAAAAGGTTCCCATCGTCTCCATCGTCGCCTTCGTCTGGGTGTGGAGGAGATGCTGGTGGGGGAGGTTGGGGAGGAGTGCGGAGGGCTTCCCCACTCACACTCCTCTTCCCTCGGCCTTTACCCTTTCCCTTTCCCTTACCCTTACGGCCTTGTGGAACATTAGGGGGCTGTGGGGATTAAGTCTGGGAATATTGGGGAGCATAAGATGTGTTGGGGAGTGGTTCCTCCCCACCTTCCCCCTGCATGACAACACCATGTGATTCATCATGCACCCTGAGTCGCCCACGTGTTAGGGAATATTGGGGAGCATAAGACATGCTGGGGAGTGGTTCCTCCCCACCTTCCCCCTCCATCACAACGCCATGGGATTCAGGACGCACCCTCACTCGCCCACGTGATACACCCCGCCGCCTAACACCACAGGAGAGCGATGACTCACTCCCACCACTCACACTTTCAATACTCCTCCCTGCACTTTCCCTTTCACTCTCCACTCCCTCCATGACACTTCCAACCTCCCCAAACAGAAGACTAGGCCCCATACCTGCTCGTTCGACGTGGTGTGCCTCAGGGCCACGATGAGTGATAACTTCACAGCCATACCAAGAGGCAGCACATCCCACGGCTCCATCCTCGTCCTCGTCCTCATCCTCAAAATCGGGCTCCACATCACGTTGGGGCTGGTTAGAGGATGTTGCATGTTGTTTTTTGCCTGCTGCCCCTCTCTAGCAGCACGATAAGTCACGTACTGCCACTTCCTGGGGGATGGGACCTCCTCATCACTGCTGGTGGTTTCCTCCTCCTCTGGCTGGACATAATCTTTGTCAACAACCTCGTCGTCCATTGGGGAATCACTATCTCCTGTAAAGGCGTCCAGGGCGGCTTGGATTTCCTCCTCAGAGAGACCTCTATGCGCCATGTCTGAGCAGGACCATTGCTAACAGGTGAGTGACCGAGCTGCAGGTGAGCGCAAGTCATGCAGGGTCGCCGAGTGTCTCTGCCTGATGGCAGGTAGGGGAAGGTTGAGCGACGATACGTACCGAAAATCAAGCACAAAATTTGAAAATTGTGCAAATTATGCACCTTGCAATTGCACGACGTACCAATACGTCGTCGGGACTGCCAAATGCAAAATGTTCCTATGTATCCATACGTCAACGGGACTCCTCGGGTTAACATGCACCCGGACACACAATCAATATGTATACCAGCCTTTAGAGTAGCACACTCACAACGTACCCTTGCAGATCAATATGTTGATGAAATGCTAAAAACTGGGTATTATTTAGCCATCAGTTTCCCCATGGAATGCCCCATTATTTTTTGTGCCCAAATGAAACGGAGAAATGCATGTGGAAGTAGAATACCATAAATTAAACCAACACACAATCCCAGACAGGTTTCCTATGCCATTGTTAAGTGACGTCTTGCAAAATACTGGACCAGATAATAATGTATTTTCCACAATCGATTTGCTTTATGGCTACTATCAAATATTCCTTCATCAAGAGTCACACAAATCTACTCCTTTCTCGACAAATACAGGGCATTACCAATATAAACGAATGCTGATGGGGTTAAGGACAGTGCCAGGTACATTTCAAAGTTTAATGAATTATGTATTGCCTGGAATGTTAGGAAAGGGAATATTCACTACATACAAGGCAAAACTATTTAGTCGCTGATGCATTATCTAGGAACCTGACGACAATTCATGTCGCAACATCAGGTGTCATGGGAAACATCCCAAACCATGATGAAATCTTGAAAGCACAGAGACTTGATCCAGCATGGTCTAAAGTTATATACAAAGTAGAAAGTGGCAAGGACATGAAATTACCCAAGCTACGTATACCACTCGAACAATTCACGATAGTCAATTATGCCTTATATGGGATCAACCCAGGACAACCGAACCATAGAAAAAAAAATAAACATGAAATGTTTATTATTTTTTCTAGATACCATAAGTATGAAAAATGATACACAATAGTCCACATGCAGGACATCCTGGCAAGGATAGGACAGTTACAGTAGACAAGCCAGGATGTTATACTACTGGCTATTGTTACGAAAAGATATATACAATCATATAGACAGATGCGAGTCATGTGCGAGACACAAAGGCTACTCGTTAACTCCTGCACCTATGAAGAGATATGCTGTACCTAATCATCTGTGGGACATTGTCGTGGTTGACTTACTTAAGTTACCCTTATCCTACAATAATAATCAGCATCTATTCGTTGCTACAGACCATTTCTCAGGATATGTGATTTTAGCCCCAATTAAGGATAATACAGCAGAAACCGTGCCAAGGGCAGTCATAGATTACGTCATATGTAGATTCACTAACACAAAGGTATTAATAAGTGATAATGGGGGTGAATTTAATTCTGAAATGTTGTAAAAAATAATTAAACAATCCAATATAAAAATGGTAAATATCTTCGCCTATCACCCAGCATCCAATGGGTTGGTAGAGACAAACCAAAGAAGTGATGGATGTGCTATGACACATTCTCAGTGAAAATTATGCAAGCTAAGATTGGATTCTCAGAGTGGAAGCATCAATTAATGGAGCAATTAATAGGACTATAGGAGACACACCACATTTCACTATGTACGGGACAGACAAGAAATTACCTTACGAAATTCTAGAATAAAAAGGCAAAATAATCAACAATCAGCTTAGGAGACATTGTTTATGGTATCATTCACACTAGAGAAAATAAACTATCACCGAAATTTTAAGGCCTATACAGAGTAATTAAGAAGACTGCAAACAAGTTAGTAATTAGGTCACTGTTGAGTGGTGAAGAAAAAGAAATTAATGTTGATCATTTACAAAGGGTCCCAAGTAATATAGCCAGCAATTATACAACCTCGGACACAACCAAAACCCCGAACATTATTGATGAAAATAAACTAGAGGAAACCAATACACACAAACATAAACACCGCATGACAAACACACACACACAAAAAAAAAAAAAAAGGTGCAACTGTCACTACAAATGCCACAATACAGCATTCACGTGAGCTAGGTATCGATTTAAACTCCTACAAGTGAAACACTGAGCAAAGTTATTGTTCTCCACGAGCCAGTTGTAATGCGCAACATCACTAGCATCGACCACAGCATGACTGGATTAGCTAATTAATAGATTTATTATTTTTTTGGGGTGGGTAATGATGAGGGTACTTATACCACAGATTCTCCTCTATATAGGAAGGGGATCAGCTCACTTAAACTCTCAACATATAGTAAGGCAAGGATGCCTCATAGCCCCAACGGCCTTGACAGCAATCATGAATGATATCATGAGTACTGAAATTAGTTTGGACATTTTTATGAATTACTGGAATTACTGGAGAACATTGCCAAGCCACTGAGGGCACTGGAAGTTAGGATAAGTTCTGTTTCAGAAGCTCATAACACAAAGGAAGTGACTGAAATCGTGAAGTTGGCGAAATGCAAGATTGAACAAGCTAAATCAAGCATGCTCATCATGATCCAAGATATCCCATCTCGTGGACCGGAGGCATTTATGGACATGAACATCACACGTACGCGTGAGAGGCGCGGCTTGTTCGACCTGGGTGGTGCAGTTCTAGGGAACATTTTTGGATTGGTTGCTCAGGAAGCTCTTCAAGAAAATATGTACAGCACATTTAATAAGATAGATCAGGTAATAACACATCCACAGAAACTAGTTGACGGTCAAAACACATGAATGATGATGATCGTGATAAATCTCAGAAAGGCAGAAAATATAACTCACCAGAGTGTGGACAAAATAAATGCAATGGAAGGAAACATGACACTTTTTCAACACTTCTCAGAAATCATGGAACATATTGATATAGTAATACTCCAGTTAGACAACACTAGAATTCGATATCAAGCATTGATGAAAGATATTGCAAATGCTGGTAATGGCAAGATCACCATTAACCTACTTCCAGTTCACGATCTATGTCAAATAATCAGTCAAGGCATACATAAACATGGTTTGAAGCTTTTATTCAGGGGAAGAAATCTCATGCTATTTTATCCAACCACAACATCATTAATAGTTCATGTATCATTCATTATAGATAATCTCTTCACAGTCTATCAAATATACCCCTCTCCTTCTAAGAATAATGACACCTTGGTCATCATCAATATCAACACAGACACAGAACTCATCATGGTCTCCAAGAGACAGGACACTGTCATTTTCGCTCGTGAATCAACTATTGAACGAAAGGGTCGTACATCCTTACATGCTGTTCACCTTTGTCCTGCATACATTTTCACGTTTCATCTTACTGGACCAGTCCCCTGTGAAATGGCTATCATAAGAAATCATGACATTCATCAGCATTGCAACTTCACATTTGCTCCAGATAAACACACACATCGGGCATTCACAGTTTTTCTACTTCACTCATACAGTAGCACATCAGTTTTCATAATTTGTCCAGATGTACTGCCATCTCATACTTCAGCATCATGATTATACATAGCACCTGATTACTTTGCTGAACTTACACCATCTATGTCCACCTTAGCTACAAACAATCACTATACCATTCTTAATCACACACACAAATATTTCCAACCACTACATGCAATGGATCCAAACATGAGAACAAGTATTAAGTTGACTTCAACTAAGTTTGAAACTATGCAATTCATCAATGAAACAAAGAAACCCTGGGAAGTATTGAGTATAAGTATGTTCAATTCATATTATGTGTATAGCCCCGCTCCAACTGTCTTTATACTCTTCTCCATTGTATTTGTTATATTACTATTGGTGACGCACAGAATGCAAGCAAGGATTGCAAACTTGGAGTCAGTATTTACAGGAAGAAGAGTAAACATTCAAGTGAGACCACCTAAGTGAAATATGTATTATATGTAAATTACACATATATATATATATATATATATATATATATATATATATATATATATATATATATATATATATATATATAATTAATGAAGAAAATTATGGGGTAACATATTATATAATAATAATATCATCATGAATTAATTTTAACTAATATACATGTATTGAATTCATGTAACAGTATTATTATATCTCATATATATATATATATATATATATATATATATATATATATATATATATATATATATATATATATATATATATATATATATATATATATATATATATATATATATATATATATATATATATATATATATATATATATAATCTCATCAGCCGTTGGAGTGTCCACTGCAGGATCGGCCTATCCCTACCGAAGTGAGGACGATACAGCCAGTGTATCTACCAAGTGGCTTAGGCTGTCTAGCAGAGATTGTATGTAGGGTGAGAAGTGCTTGTAAGTGTAATTGTTGTGTTGGAATGGCTTTGGATGTGTGTGTAGTCTGTGAACCAAGTGTAATCGCCCCACGCAAGCCGACTGGGTGCAAGCATAGTTTACAGTATGCGACACTGGTTCAACCACAGCACCCATTGTGTCTGCCAATGCTGTACGTGGCCAGAAGAACGCTCCCAAAGTTTTTTTTTACCCTGGCGGAGCGCGAACCCTCGTGCTTCAGTGTACGAAAATGCACACTTTACCACTGAGGCTCCATTTATATATATATATATATATATATATATATATATATATATATATATATATATATATATATATATATATATATATATTGTTACATAGCCTATGATTTCATCATCCTTTGTGTAATTTTAACGCACAGTATGCTGCATGTTTGATCACGAGCGTGTTCTACCTCACTCCCCCCTTCTACCGTTATAGTAGAGTAAGTCGTCCTTTTTGTTGTCCAGAGCAGGATTGTCAACTCTTTGTCCCCATGGCTTCATTTGCGCTTCCTTCTTACAAGTTGTATCAAGCTCTGCTGGCCTCTATATAATGAGCTCAGTCTCTGCATCATTGCCACTTAGATCTACTCCTCATTTTGTTCACATCTCTGTCCTCCCCTGTACAGTTATTATTGAGTGCTCAGGAAGTCTCCAACCATCTAGCAGCTGTGTAATTTGAGTATAACTGTTGTTGCATTTTTTCTTGTACTGTGTAGCGTAAGGTGTTAATTTGTAGGCCTAGTGGGGTTCTTTTGTGATGAATGTAAAGTTTCATGTCAGCCAGTTTTAATATTATTTTGTATATGTAATAATTTATCTTGCATTAACTGAGCATTACCCAGTGTATTTTCATTTTATCAGGGCTGACTTAGATAAATTTACTCTTGCTAATTTCGTGTTAATAGAGGCTATTTGCAGTTAACCATATATTTAATTGTTTTTGCCATTACATTATCCTTATGAGTCCTGAATGTTTTGTTGTTAGTTTGAGCATTAAACTTAACTTGTAATTTTACCTAACTCTTTTTATTTGAACCTGGAACTTTACGGGACAGTAGTGATTTTTAGTATTCTCACTTTAAGTGTACATTATCTTTCTCTGTTCCGTAACATAAATTTGGCGACCTCTCATCAGGATATTCAGGATATTATCATAAGGATATTGCTTGATATTTTGTGACTGTTACTTATTCATGATGTCTACTATTACTACACTAGATGAAGCCAAAGATTTTTTGTCAAATGTGCAAACAGTGTTGGATGTAGAAAACAGAACAAAGAATGAACTTAAGCTTGTTGCTCAACAATTGGGAATTGCTGTTCGCTCTCATCATTCTAAAGATCAAATTGTTGACATGATTAATGAAAGCTTGTTTAATGTAACTCCTCCAAATGAGCAAACGCAGATTGAATTAGCTAAGTTACAGCTAGCTCTGCAGGAGGCTCAGGCTAAGGAGGCGGAGTCTCGTGTTAAGGAGGCTGAATTTCAAGCACGTGCTTTGGAGGCTGAGTCTCAGGCTAAGGAGGCGGAATCTCAGGCTCGGATTCAGGAGGCACAGATACAGGCACAAGTTGAACTTGCCAGGATTCAGGCAGACCATGAGTATTGCATGAAACAAGGTGGAACTGGATCATCTAGCTCTGATGATTTTGATGTGGCTAAAAATGTTAAACTTGTCCCTCCTTTTAATGAATCTGATTTAACAAAGTATTTTCAGTTGTTTGAGAGGGTAGCTACAGGTTTTAATTGGCCCAAAAAGTAATGGCCAGTACTCCTTCAAACTGTTCTCACCTGTAAAGCTCAAGTAACTTATGCATCTTTGCCTCAGGATCAATGTGATAATTATGATGTAGTTCAGAGCTTGATTCTTAAGGCCTATGAGCTTGTTCCTGAAGCCTATAGAGTAAAATTTAGGGCAACTTACAAGCAAGATAAGCAATCCCATGATGAGTATGCAAAAATCAAAGAAGATCTGTTAGAGCAGTGGTTAAATTCTAAGAATGTGGATTCTGATTTTGGTAAATTTAAGCAGATGATTTTGCTGGAGGACTTCAAGAGATGTATTAGTAAAGATGTAAGCCTATATCTTGATGAGAGAAGAATAGATAATTTGTCTGATGCTGCAGTTTTAGCTGATGAATATGTTCTCACTCACAAGAGATATTCTAGAGAAAAAAGGAAAGCGGAGAGTAAGTACGTTGCCTCTACTCAGAGTACAGGTAACAGGAAAGAGAATAAAGATGATGTTTCTCAGGAAGTAAATACCAGCTTCACCTCTAGATTTCAGAAAAGTAAATGTACTTATTGTAGTAAGCTTGGTCATACTACGGAGAGATGTTTCAGGAGACAGCGTGATGTGAACAAAAAGGAGTCTTTAAATATTCAGTCAATTGGTCTAGTGTCCACTCTTGAGAATTCCCAGAATTCTTTAACTGAGTTAACTGAACCTGCTTTGAGGGGTAACTTAAATTCTCATGATGGAGCTCCTCTTTTGAGCAGTAACGTGGGTGACACTCTCAAGAGTTCATGTGCTAATTTCCTGTCTGATGGTTTTGTCAGTCCTCTGGACAGTAATGACAGGAAATCAGTTAAAATATATCGTGATACAGGTGCTTGCCAATCCCTTATGCTGACCAGTGTTCTAGGCTCTAATGTTAATTCCTCTGCTGAAACTGTAATCTTACAAGGTGTAGGGAATAATTACTTCTCTGTCCCTCTGTGCAGAGTGAATTTAGAGTCTGGTTTTGTTAATGGTTCCGATATGGTTGGGTTGGTTGAGACACTCCCAATGTCAGGTGTAACTTTCTTACTTGGAAATGATATTGGTGGAAGTCAAGTGTGTCCAGCTCCTCAGTTGTCTAGTGAGCCAGTGGCTGTGTCCCAGGATTGTGATGTCCCTGATGTGTTCCCTGCATGTGCTGTCACTAGGGCTAAGTCTAAAGTTACTGGTGATTTAGAGGATAATGATGATGATGATGTTATCCTAGCTGACACTTTTCTTGCTAATTTGGACCACTCACCAGATGAGGCAGTACCCCGTAGTGTTGATAATTTGTCTCGTCAAGAGTTGGTTGAGTTGCAGGTTGCTGACCCTGAGTTGAAAGGTCTAGCTAACTCTGTTTGCAGTGAGGAAGAGTCAGCTGGTGCTTCTACTTGTTATTATATAAAGTCAGGAGTACTTATGAGGAAGTGGAGACCCCCAACAGCATCAGCCGACTGTGAATGGGAGGTTGTACATCAAGTTGTCATCCCTCATGTTTGTAGGCAGGATATCATTAGAGTGGCTCATGATTCCAGTTTGGCAGGACACCTTGGAGTGAGGAAGACTGTGGCACGCATTTTGAAACACTTCTACTGGCCAGGTATCTTCAGGGATGTTTCCTGGTATTGTAAGTCTTGTCACACCTGTCAAGTTGTGGGGAAGTGTAATCAGACAGAAAAGGTTGCACCTCTAGTTCCCATTCCTCCTTTTGAGGCGCCTTTCACCCGTGTGTTGGTGGATATTGTGGGCTCTCTTCCTAAGACTTCTTCAGGATTTTCTTATGTGTTGACCCTGATTGATATGGCCACTCGTTATCCTGAAGCCATTCCACTTAGAAATATCTCAGCAAAGAACGTGGTTAAGGAAATGCTAGGGTTCTTCAGAAAGTTTGGTCTGCCCAAGGAGGTACAGTCAGACCGAGGAAGTAATTTCATGTCATATGTTTTCAAGCAGTCTCTGAAAGAGTTGGGCATCACCCAGATCACGTCTTCAGCTTACCATCCCCAGACCCAAGGAGCGTTGGAGAGATATCATCAAACACTCAAATCGATGCTCAAGAAATACTGTTTGGAACATCAGAAAGACTGGGATAAAGGTCTTCCATTCGTTGTATTTGCCACAAGAGAATCTCCAAATGAATCACTGGGCTTCTCACCTTTTGAACTACTGTTTGGCCATGAAGTAAGAGGACCCCTTAAGTTACTCAAGGAATGCTGGCTGTCGGAGGAAGATGACATCAACCTACTGGAGTATGTGATGAAGTTCAAAGAACGGCTGTCCACTGCTTTACAGCTAGCGAGAGAGAATTTAGGAGCTGCTCAGGAGAAGATGAAGACTTGGTATGATAAGAAGGCCAGGTTACGCCACTTTCAGCCAGGAGATCAGGTTTTGATTCTGCTACCGGTGCATGGGCAACCTCTTCAAGCCAAGATTAGTGGTCCTTATTTCGTGGAGAAGAAACTCAGTGATGTCAACTATGTCATCGCCACACCAGATCGTAGAAAGAACAAGCAACTTTGTCACATCAACATGCTAAAGTTATATCACAGGCGGGACGAAAATAATCCAGTCTGCACTGTAGCTGTTCCACCCGAGTCTGCAAGTGAAGCTCTCCCATGTAGTGTGAGCTTGAGTGATAGTTTGGGGAAGAATCCTGATATCATGAATGATCTGCAGACTAAGCTTTCTCATCTACCTCCCGAGGAAAGGCAGGAGTTTTCGGCATTACTGCAGGAGTACCCGCAAGTGTTCCATGCCACTCCAGGAAGAACCACTGTGTTGATGCATGATGTCGATGTTGGAGACGCAAAGCCAATTAAATTGCCTCCTTACCGTGTGAACCCAGTGAAAGTTCCTCTCATCCAGAAGGAGCTTGGCTACCTGTTGGACCACAAGATGATTGAGCCCTGTCAGAGCGAGTGGAGTTCTCTTGTCACTCTGGTCCCTAAGCCAGGTGGGTCACAGCGGCTTTGCATTGACTACAGACGTGTTAATCAGATAACCAAAACAGACACTTACCCTCTCCCTCGTGTGGAAGATTGCATAGACAAGATCGGAAAGGCTAGGTACATAAGTAAGTTTGATTTGTTAAAGGGATACTGGCAAGTACCTATGACTGAACGTGCTAGGGAGATCTCATGTTTTGTAACACTAGGAAAGAAAATGTTATTGCAGATTGCTTATCTAGACTTTAGACAGATTATTTTAGAGTAATAAGAAATTTCCTTTGTAAATTTCTTTTTTCTTTGTGGGGAGGTGTTACATAGCCTATGATTTCATCATCCTTTGTGTAATTTTAACGCACAGTATGCTGCATGTTTGATCACGAGCGTGTTCTACCTCACTCCCCCCTTCTACCGTTATAGTAGAGTAAGTCGTCCTTTCTGATGTCCAGAGCAGGATTGTCAACTCTTTGTCCCCATGGCTTCATTTGCGCGTCCTTCTTACAAGTTGTATCAAGCTCTGCTGGCCCCTATATAATGAGCTCAGTCTCTGCATCATTGCCACTTAGATCTACTCCTCATTTTGTTCACATCTCTGTCCTCCCCTGTACAGTTGTTATTGAGTGCTCAGGAATTCTCCAACCATCTAGCAGCTGTGTAATTTGAGTATAACTGTTGTTGCATTTTTTCTTGTACTGTGTAGCGTAAGGTGTTAATTTGTAGGCCTAGTGGGGTACTTTTGTGATGAATGTAAAGTTTCATGTCAGCCAGTTTTAATATTATTTTGTATCTGTAATAATTTATCTTGCATAAACTGAGCATTATCCAGTGTATTTTCATTTTATCAGGGCTGACTTAGATAAATTTACTCTTGCTAATTTCGTGTTAATAGAGGCTATTTGCAGTTAACCATATATTTAATTGTTTTTGCCATTACATTATCCTTATGAGTCCTGAATGTTTTGTTGTTAGTTTGAGCATTAAAATTAACTTGTAATTTTACCTAACTCGTTTTGTTTGAACCTGGAACTTTACGGGACAGTAGCGATTTTTAGTATTCTCACTTAAAGTGTACATTATCTTTCTCTGTTCCGTAACAATATATATATATATATATATATATATATATATATATATATATATATATATATATATATATATATATATATATATATATATATATATATTAACGACTCTTACTTTAGTCTTGGCATGGTACTGCCATTACATAAATATATGCGTATACACATTTGTTCCAGTATATTACTAAAATATGTTATACAATATTCTGTATTTAGTTTTACTGCAATGTATTTACTCCATTATACATACAATATATTACTACAATGTGTTATGTTTCTACAATATTGTTATGGCTCTACAATACTGTTATGAATATTATCTCTACAATATTATAATCAATACTATGTACTAATAGATTAGAATGTATAGTTGCTAAATGCTGTTGGAGGTTCGCCAGGAGGGCGTGACACAGCAATGTCAGAACTCTAAAATATCATAATACAATATATAATAGCTAGTAGTGTACATATGTAAGTCAGAGGCATGGCTAGAGGCTGAAGGAAAAGGCATTCGCACATTCTCTCTCTCTCAGGAATACCAGACACCACCTCGTGATGCCTGATAGGAAAGTCCCCGGAATCGAGAAAGTTCTACTTAACCGTGCATTACTCGTGACACAATCTCTCCTGTACGAGGGAGAAGAATTTAGGAGGCAGAAGGAGCCAGGCGAGAGAGCTAGAAGGGGGTCTAGAGAGAAGCACAGTGAGGAAAAGAGGAGGCTCGCAAAGTTAGCAAGCATAAAACGTACTCACCTCAATACGCTGTTGTGAGACATACTTAGTATAAATTTTGGGATATCCCCTTTGAAGAAATAAACTACAAACAAACCCCCAGTACTCATCTTTATCTTTCTCTTGTCATCGACGACAAGTACAACTAACATTATCTCCAACAAATTAACTCACTGTTAACTACAGCTCGGCAACGGCTACGATATAATTAACTACAAATTTGATAGGGTGCGTCTGGGATGTGTTTGGGGTGTGTCTGGAGTTTGTTTGGGGTGTGTCTGGAGTTTGTTTGGGGTGTGTCTAGCGTTTGTTTCGGGTTTGGCTGGGGTTTGTTTTGGGTGTGACTTAAGTTTGTTTGGGATGTGGCTGGGGCTTGTTTGGGGTGTGTCCACGATTTGTTGGGGTGTGTCAGGAGTTTGCTTGGGGTGTGTCTGGGGTTTGTTTGGGGTGTGTCTGGAGTTTGTTTGGGGTGTGTCTGGGGTTTGTTTGGGATGTGTCTGGGGTTTGTTTGGGATGTATCTGGATTTGTTTGGGATGTGTCTGGGGTTTGAGGTGTGTCTGGATTTGTTGTGTCCCCCCCTCCCAGTGGCGGGGGGAACACAACCTGGCCCCATTATGAGGTGGTACTACTACTCTGCGGCCAGGTTGTGTTAGGAAGAATACTGCCACCGTATTCCCTGCGTGTCGTAAAAGGCGACTAAAAGGGGCGGGGTAAGGGGACTAGGGACCCCCTCCTCTGTTTTTTAGTTCCTAAAAAGAGGCAGGCCAGAGAAAGGGATGGGGGATGGAGTTATCCCCGTACCCTGAAGATTGGGTCTATGAATGTGCGTGGATGTAGTACAATTGAGGCTAAAAGGGAGGAGATTGGGAGAATATTTGTGAGAAGAAAGTTGGATGTGTTAGCTTTGAGTGAAACGAAGATGAAAGGGAAGGGGGAATCTATGTTTGGAAGTGTGAAGGGAAGAGTGTCAGGTGTTGATAGAGGAAGGGCAAGAGAAGGTGTGGCCTTGTTAGTGAGTCCGGAAGTACAGCAGTGTGTGATTGAATGGAAGGAGGTGTCATCGAGACTGATGTGGGTGAAAGCGAAATTTGAACGTGAGTTGTGGGTGTTTGTGAGTGCATATGGGCCTGGTAGTGAAAGGGATGAACAAGAGAGGGAGTCTTTCTGGAATGATGATGATGAGTGTCTGCAGAGTTTTCGAGCGAATGTGAATGTTGTAATGATGGGAGATCTGAATGCTAGAGTGGGAAATGTAGCAGTTGAAGGCGTAGTTGGTATGCATGGTGTGCCTGGAAGAAATGAAAATGGGGAACGAATGATAGCGATGTGTGTTGAGCGAGAGATGGTGATTGGGAATACGCTGTTTGAGAAGAAAGATATTTATAAGTATACATGGGTGAGACAGGAGGGTGGAAGGGTTGTTGATAGAGCCTTGATGGACTATGTGGTTGTGTCTAGGAATGTAATAGGAAGATTGTTGGATGTGAGAGTTCTAAGAGGGGAGGGTGGAGGTATGTCTGACCACTACCTGGTGGAGGGAAAGTTAAGAGTAGGTAAGAGATGGGTGAGAGCTAGGAGGGTTAGGTGTGGCAGGGAGGTTTTGAAAGTGAGTGAGTTGGATAAAAGAGAGAAAAAGATAGAGTATCAGGAGAAATTGAAAGATGAGTGGAACGCAGTGAAAGATCGGGAAAATGGCAGCGTGGAGGAGGAATGGCAGTTGTTTAAGAGTGCTGTGGTGGGGCATGCAGAAGAGGTGTGTGGTGTGAGACGTGTGGGTGGTGGTGTAAGAAAAGGAAGTGAATGGTGGTGCGAGGAAGTAAGTATGGCTGTGGCCGAGAAGAGACGTGCATATGAAGTGTGGCTGCAGAGGAAGGATGAGATGTCATATGAAAGGTATAAGAAAAAGAGGAATAGAGCGAGAAGGGCTGTGCGTGATGCTAAAGTGGCAGCAGATGAGAGGTGGGGTAGGCGGCTGACAGAGAATTTTCAACAGAATAAGAAAATGTTTTGGAAGGAGGTGAAAAGGGTGCGAAAGGGAGAGTCTGGGAAGGAAGAACGAGTAAAAGCAGAGGATGGAAGGATGTTAATTGAGATGGATGCAGTAAGGAAGAGATGGGCAGAGTATTTTGAAAGATTATTAAATGTAGAGGAGGAAAGGGTGGCTGAGATTGTGGCGGATGGAAGGGTGCAAGGAATAACTGTGTTGGGAGAGTTGAATGATTCTTTGATCACGAAGGAGGAAGTGGAGAAGGCAGTAAAGGAGATGAAAACAGGGAAAGCTGCAGGTATGGATGGGTGTGCTGTGGAATGCCTGAAGGGTGGTGGAGTGACTATTGTTGACTGGTTAGTAAGATTGTTGAATGTGTGCTTTGAGAAAGGTATGGTGCCAATTGACTGGGCAAGTGCTTGTGTGGTCCCGTTGTATAAAGGCAAGGGTGATAAGTATGAATGTACTAGCTTTAGGGGTATAAGTCTGTTGAGTGTTGTAGGTAAGGTGTATGGTAGAGTGTTAATTATGAGAGTTAGAGAGGGTACAGAGGGAGTGATTAGTGATGAGCAGTGTGGCTTTAGGAGAGGGAGGGGATGCGTTGATCAGGTGTTTGCTGTGAGACAAGTGTGTGAAAAGTATTTAGCGAAAGGCAAGGATGTGTTTTGGGCATTTATGGATTTAGAGAAAGCGTATGATAGAATTGATAGGGAGGCTTTGTGGACTGTTTTAAGATTGTATGGACTTGATGGTAGGTTACTAAAAGGGGTGAAAAGTTTTTATGTAAATAGTAGAGCATGTGTAAGAGTGGGAAATGCTGTGAGTGATTGGTTTCCCGTGAGAGTGGGGCTGCGACAGGGATGTGTGATGTCACCTTGGTTGTTTAATATTTACATGGATGGTGTTGTAAGGGAGGTGAATGCAAGAGTTTTAGGTGGTCTGAGTCTGGTAAATGTTGATGGTGGAGATTGGAATCTGAAGCAGCTGCTGTTTGCAGATGATACTGCACTGGTGACTGATTCAGAGGAGAGATTGAGGCAGTTGGTAGAGGAGTTTGGAAGGGTGTGTGAAAGGAGGAATTTGAAAGTAAATGAGAATAAGAGTAAAATGATGAAGTGTACGAGGTTGATAGATGGTACGGGGATGAATATAGTTTTGAATGGTGAGTTGCTTGAGGAGGTAGATTGTTTTAAATATCTAGGGTCACATGTTGCTGTGGATGGAAGAATAGATGCAGAAGTGAAGTTTAGAGTAAATGAAGCAGGAAAGGTGCTGGGAGGAATGAAAAAAGTGTTTAAATGTCGTTCGCTTAGAATGGATGTAAAGAGAAGGCTGTATGAGGGTGTTGTGGCACCAACTGCATTATATGGGGCTGAAACATGGAATATGGGTGTAGCAGAGAGGAAAAGTTTGAATGTAATGGAGATGAGGTGTCTGAGGAGTATGTGTGGAGTGACGCGTATGGATCGGGTGCGAAATGATGAAGTGCGAAGGAGAACTGGAGTTGTTCAGTAGATGGCTGGTAGAGTTGAGCAGAGGGTGTTGCGATGGTTTGGGCATATGGAGAGAATGGATAATGAGCGATTGGTGAAAAAGATAACTAGATCTGATGTGAGAGGTGTAAGGCTGAGAGGAAGACCACGAATAGGATGGATGGACAGTGTGAAGAGAGCGCTGGATGCGAGAGGGATGTCTGTTGAGCAAGGAAGAGTGGCTGTGCGTGACAGAAATAAATGGAGAGAAATTGTGAATAAATAAGTGATGACGCAGCCCTGAGGGGATATTCTCCCGCATTTGGTCTGATCAGCTAGTCAGGTCAGGTGCGGGTAAGGGGATGGGTATGTTATGATGTGGCAGGGGTAAACCAGTTCTGCTGTCGGGCCCTGCTGCGGATGTCACTGATTGCATTGCGCAGTTGACCCTTGTGCAGTGTGGTGCGGTGAGGATCTGTCCGTTCTCCCCTTTGGGGCTAAGATGTGAATGAATGTGTTTAAATGGATGAGTAAATGGAGAGTGTGTCGTCCTGTCTCGGCTACCTCCCTTTCCTTGGGGGAAGCAGCCTAGGTATATAGATAGATAGATAGATTGTTTGGGATGTGTCTGGGGTTTGTTTGGAGTGTGTCTGGGGCTTGTTTCGGTTGTGTCTAGGGTTTGTTCGGGGTGTGTCTGGGGCTTGTTTGGAGTGTGTCTGGAGTTTATTTGGGCTGTGTTTGAGGTGAGTGTCCAAATACAGGACACCTTTTGGGATATGCTGATGCGGAAGATTTGGTTAGGTTGTGTGTGGTTATCAAAGATGTTCTTTGTCTTGTTCTTCTGTCGTTTCCACTGCTTCCACCCTAGCAGTACTCCTACCCCCTTTTCTATTTATCATGCCTACCCCTACCAGAAAAGTTTGTAAATATTATTAGAAGCCTGCATGAAGGTACTATTTGTAAGGTAATGATGGGTGGTTCTTTGAGTGATCCATCTGAAGTTAGGTCAGGAGTGATTCAAGGAGGAGTTCTTTCGCCATTGCTGTTTGTTTTGGTTATGGATAACGTTATGAGAAGGGTTGTAAGGAGAACTGGTGCAGGAATTAACTGGAAAGAAAAAAAAAGAAGCTGATGGATTTGGACTCTGCTGATGATATTGTACTGATCTGCGGAAGTATTTACGAGATGCAAATGGTGCTTGATTGTCTGGTGGAGGAAGGAGAAAAAGTGGGATTGGTAATAAATTGTGGAAAAAAAAGTGGGATTGGTAATAAATTGTGGAAAAAAAGTGGGATTGGTAATAAATTGTGGAAAGACTGACATTATTAATATGAACGTGGAGAACCAAATCGATTGTGTAATTGGGAATAATGTGGTGAAGAATGTAGAAAACTTTAAATATCTGGGAACGATTGTATTATCTAATGGACCATTAAACAGTTAAATTGAGGAGAGGATTAGACAGGCTTGGCGAGCTGTTGGAATGTTGAAATATGTTTGGAATAATAATATGCTTTCAGTACATACTAAAGTGAAAATTTACAAGTCCATAGTTAGACCAATTTTAATTTATGGGCATGAGTCATGGTACAGTACAATTGCAACAGATCAGAAAGTATTAGGGTTTGAGAATAAAAAACTGAGAAGGATTCTTTGAGTAAATTGGCAAGACAGAGTTACAAACGCAAGAGTAAGGGATATTACGAGAGTGGAACCAGTTAATGAATATGTGAGACTGTCTCGCTGGAAGTGGCTGGGGCACATATATAGAAAAGAAGGTAGTTTAATACAGGATGTGTCAGAGTGGACTGCTAGAGGAAGAAGAGGTAGAGGTAGGCCGAGGGAAACCTGGTTGAGGACAATGAAAAAAGAAGCAGGAGAGGAGTGTTGGTGGGACCTGAAGGAGATGACAAGAGACAAATATTGGTGGAGAGAGTTCATTGAGGCCCTATGCATCCCGTGGGGTGCCACAGGAAATGATTAATTGATTGATTGATTGACCCCTATCCAAACATCATTTCCTATCCCTTCTATATCTCTTGGCAGTTATCTTCCCCCTCACTAAACGACCCTGCCCAACATCCAGCTCTGAGCATGACAAGTGTACTATTCGTCATCCACTTCTCCCTCTTTGCTGCGCTGATCCTCCCACTTAATTCCTCTCCTTGGCTCTTCAGATTTATTTAATTTATTTCTATACTTTACTTTCATTTTGTACTCCTCGGACGTTCTTATTGTTCCCTTTCACTTTTTATCTCTTTTTATCCCTCGTCAGCTCTTTTTACCCATTTCACTTCTTTTCTGCTCCACTCTCACGTCTCTGCACTACTTATCATTCCCTCTGCTTAAAGGCAGTCATTTACAATCTTTTTTTTTTATTTTCTAATCATAAGTGTTTGACTCTACAAGTGTTACCGATTCTATAAGCGTGACTTAAAGAAGGCCACCTATAATCGTATCAGGTAAACAGTAAGTGATGCAAGGTTATGTTCTGTGTTGAAGAGGAGCCAATGGGAGACTGGCTAATGCAGAGAGGGTATTTTTGATTGGCCAGGTGGAGTAGTGCAGTATATGAGAGAGAGAGAGAGAGAGAGAGAGAGAGGGAGAGGTGCTTGTGCAGTGGAGTGACTTAGTTCACGTGATAATAATCTGGGTGAGTGCCCAGGTGAGGAGGCATTTGATAAAGAAAGATAAAGAGGGAGAGAGATCTGCTTGTGCCAAGATTAATTTAGTCAACGTGGTTAGTTGCGTGAGTGCGTTGCTACTTGTGTTTAATTTATAACTCGGTGAAAAGGAAAGATCTTTTAAAAACCCGTTCAGTTTAAATTTTTGCGTTATACTTGTTATTTCTCGATGATAAAAAAAAAAGTTTTGGAAAACCTTTTCAAACTGAAAGTGTTAGAAACAGCTACTAGATCCCTGCTCCTAAGCTGCATATAGTCGTCCATCAGCATCAATATATATATATTAAAATTGCATAATGAAATTAGAGGAGGCAAAGCGTTTTCTTCCTGAATAAGTGTATTATAGTGAATTGCTTAACCATTTCACTTCGATGGCGTGTATTTTTTTTGTTTCTCTTCTCTGCATATGATTTTACTCCACCTGGGAAGGATCTGTATTAATGAAAGGATTTACTAAGGTTATATTTAACCCCTTCAGTTCGAAAATTTTCTCCTAAGCAGCATAAGACTGTCTAGAGGTTGCAGGAACACACACACACACACACACACACACACACACACACACACACACACACACACACACACACACACACACATCGGAGTGCAGGGGTTAAGCTCCGGATCCATTAAACCTCGGATGAAGTGCCTGGATGGAACAAAATTTCTTCCGCAATATCGATAATCCCGAATTTCACTTTAACCATGGTTTTACGGGTTTTCTCTTTATCTGACATGATTTGTGTGTTTATGTGATTTATTATTATTGATGCCCACCCACCTACCTACCTACCTACCTGCATACATATATATTTACCTACCTATATACCTTCCTACCTATCTACCTTCCTATCCTACGTCATTACCTACCCACCTATGTCTGTCTATATGTATATCTTCCTTCCAGCTTACCTACCTATCTACCTACCTATTTACCTATTAGATTATCTATCAGTACACTTCTATCAATCTATCTATCTATCTGTCTATCAGACTGCCAAGTCTATCTTCAAACTTTCTCCACTCTACCTCTTAGTCCAATTTATGTGATGAGAATGTGGTGTGGTGGTTGTGTGTTCGTGATATTTTGGTGATAGGGGATGCTCTCTCTCTCTCTCTCTCTCTCTCTCTCTGTATTTTCCGTAACCACATCCATGATTATGTGTGTTGACGTAACGATAATAATGCTCATTGGTGCCTAGTCAATGTTTGGGTTGTAATTCCAGTATGGTTTGTGCTGATGGTATATGATTAGGTATAAATGGTACGTAAATGCTGTTGCTGTATGTATGTATGTATGTATGCATGTATGTAGACAGATAGACAGATAGAGAGACGGATGGAGACAGACAGACAGCCAGACAGAAAGACAGATAGGTAGATACTGTAGGTAGGTAGGTTGGTAGGTAGACTGATAGATGGACGGATGGATGGAGTGATAGATAGATAAACAGACAGACAGACAGACAGGCAAATAGACAAATAGGTAGATAGACAGACAGATTCAGCATGATGTTTCTGATACACCAGTTATGGAGCCTGGAGTCAGAAAAAAAAAATTGACTACCGTTCAGTTTCGCAGTATTTGATCCACACTTAGAACAAGTTAGCTGCCCCTTTGATCCTATCAGTCTCGTTTACCTGTCACTGGTAGGCTGAGTTTTTCATGATACTGAATAAAAAATCACACCAATGTAGTCAATTTCATCAAAATAATATAAAAATAAATAAATAAATAAATAACCTCTGTTGTGCCCTTGCTGTGACTCGACCAATGATACCCAAACAGTAAACAAAAATAGACTTTCAACTTTGTCACTGAGATTTTCACCCTACTTTTAACTATACTTTTAAGTGCTCATTTTGTTTTAATTACCTGGCTTCATAATCCTCACATCTAACTTACTGATTCGATCGAGAATGTCCTGCGTGCTACGATAAAGTGCTGGGGAGAGACTCCTTTATATGGTGGCACCGATATTACGAGGTTGCTCAGCTGCCTGGTTATATAAACGTCTCTCAACTACATCCCTATCCCCCGAAAGAAAAATGGTGGACTGCAGGAGAAGGTCAGCTTAAGCCCACAGTCCACCTAGTTCTACAAAGGAAGGTGAAGACGGGAGGCCACGGGGGTTATCTTATCTCACTTATCTTGTGATGGGAAGCGACAGGACGAAAAAGACCAGGAACCACTAATCTGAGGGAAGAGCAATACGCCAAGGCCCATTTCCTCGTCGGTTAAGGAAGCTCCTTAATACCTTTTCCTAAGCGATTTATTGTGCTTATTACACCATACATTTCTATTCTGCATTATATAAATCATTCCAACATCTTCTTTACTCTGCATAAACAACATGCAAAAGGATATTAACCACCCATATCCAAGAATAAATCGCCAAAGAAGAAGAGCCAGGAGATCTCCTTCACGATCTCCAGGCAGAACACAATTACGACGGCCAAGGTAGGACCTTCAGGGGTTGATGGTTGTTATTGTTGTTACCAGCCACCATAGCGAAGCTGGTATTGTTTTCAGTTTGTGTGTGTGTGCGTGTGCGTGCGTGCATGTGTGTGTGTGTGTGTGTGTGTGTGTGTGTGTGTGTGTGTGTGTGTGTGTGTGTGTGTGTGTGTGTGTGAGCACGATAACATCCCGACTGTTCAAGATATAAACACAAAAAATTTACAGGTGGGTAGTAGGGAAAACAGCGATCACGAGTTCGAAACTGGTGAAAGTAGGTCAAGGTCTGTATGTCTCTTACAACGATAACTTCCCAACTGCTCAAGATATCGTCACAAAAATTTACAGGTGCGTAGTAGGAATCTCCTACGAGTTCGAACTTGGTGAAAGTAGGTCTGTGTGCCTGTTACCACGATAACTTCCCAACCGATCAAGATGCCATCACAAAATTTTACATGTGTGTAGTAGGGATTAAAATCCCCTACGAGTGCGAAACTGGTGAACGTAGATTAAGGCTAAGGTCATATTCCGAGCCGCACTAGATGTGTATTGGCTCGGCTTTTAGTTACCAACTGTGATAGCCAATCAGGTACTGTTATCAGGTGTGTGTGTGTGTGTGTGTGTGTGTGTGTGTGTGTGTGTGTGTGTGTGTGTGTGTGTTAGGATGATAACTTTGCAGTGACTCAGGATATCATCACAACTTGGTGAAAGAAGGTCAAGTTCTGTGTGTCAGTTGCCACGATAACCTCGCAACCGCTCCAGATATCATCACAAACTTTTACAGGTGTTTAGTAGGGTTGATAATCTCCTGTGAGTTCCAGATTGGTTAAAGTAGGAGGTTTGTGTGTCTGTTACCACGATAACTTCGCAACCGCTTACAGCACCACAAATTTTTACAGGTGTGTAGGGATGAAAATCTCCTACGAGTTTGAAATTGATGACAGTAGATGAAGCTTAAGGTCATATTTCATGCTGCCCTTGTGGCTGGTGTGATTCCCCACTTGTGGAGGCCTCTAGTAGCTACCCATGATAGCAATGTTGGTAATGTTTTCAGATTGTGTGTGTGTGGGTGTGGGTGTGTGTGTGTGTGTGTGTGTGTGTGTGTGTGTGTGTGTGTGTGTGTGTGTGTGTGCTTTAGCATGATAACTTTGCCATCACTCAAGATACCATGACTAAATTTTACTAGTGTGTAGCAAGGAAAAAAGTGGTCACGAGGTCAAAATTTTGGGAAGAAGATCAAGGTCTGGCTGTCTGTTACCAAGATAACTATTCAACCACTCATGATATCATCACAAATTTGTACAGGCGTGTAGTAGGGATAAAAATTTAACATGAGTATTGTTTTCAGTTTGTTTGTCCGCCTGTGTGTCGTTTAGCAAGTTTACTTTGCAATAGCTCAAGATGTCATCGCAAAGTTTTACAGGTGTGCAGTTCAGATGAAAATCTCTTATGCTGTTGAAATTGGTGGAAGTAGGTCAAGGTCTGTGTGCCTGTTACCACAATAACTTCGCAACCGCTCAAGATATCATCACAAAATTTTACAGGTGTGAAGTAGGGATGAAAGTCTCCTACGAGTTCGAAGTTGGTGAAAGTACAGTAGATCACGGTCAAGGTCATATTCCGAGCCGCGCTAGATATGTATCGGCTCGCGGATGATGTTAGTCCCCCCTCGGGGGGCCCCTAGTTTTTGTTGTTGTGGTGGTGGTGGTTATTTTTGTTTTGGTGGTTATTCTCGTTGTTTTGGTGTTTTTTTATGTGTTGGTTGTTATTATTGTCTTAGTGGTTGTTCTGTGTTGGTGGTTGTTATTGTCTTGGTGGTTATTCTTGTCGTATTAGTAGTTATTTGTTTTGGCGGCTGTTTTTGTTTTCGTGTTTTTGGTGGTTGTTAATGTCTTTGTGATTATTCTTTTTGTTTTGGTGGTTGTTTTTGTTGTTAAGTTGGTTTATATTATTGTTTTGGTGGATATTTCTGTTGTTTTTGTTTTGTTGTGGTGGTTATTGTGTTGATGGATATTCTTCTTGTTTTGGTGGTTGTTATTGTTGTTTTGGTTTTTGTTATTGTTGAACTAGTGGTTGTTATTGTTATTTTGGCTCCTTTTATTGTTGCTATTGTGGTTTTGCTGCTGTTTTGGTTGTTGTTATTGTGGTTTTTGTTTTTTGGTGGTTGTTCTTGTTGTTTTGATGGTTGTTATTGTTGTCTGGGTGTTTTTTGTTGTTTTGGTTGTTGTTATCGATGTTATTGCTGTTGTTTTTTACTGTTATTGTTGTTTTTGTGGTTGCTCTTGCTGCTTTTGTGGTTGTTCTTGTTTTTATGATGGCTACTGTTGTTTTCCTGGTTGTTTTCGTTCTTTTCATGATTTTCTGTTGTTTTGGTGTCTGTTCTTGTTTCGATGGTTGTTATTTATGTTATTAATGTTTTGATCATTGTTCTTGTTTACGTATTTCTTGTTATTCAGTGATCATTCTTGTTGTTTTGGTGATCATGCTGCTGACCTCTCATGACCTCAGGTGGTGACCCCGTGACGTAGAAGGCGACGCAGAAGTGGGCAACATGGTGACCACGGACAAATTTGATGATCTCCTCACCAAACTGAGCACGGGATGGTGGAATGTTATGTTCATCTTCTCTACGGGGTACTGTGAGTATTATATAAATACACTATATATTTGTTGATCTGTCTTTCTGTTAGTTGTTTGGTAATTTATATATCTGTTTGTCTAGCTTTCTGTCTATCTCTCTGTCTATGCGTATGTCAGTCAGTCAGTCAATGAGTAGTTCAGTCAGACAGTTAATCAATCAATAAATCATTCAACAGTATCTATCTATCTATTTATCTATCTATCTGTCTATCTGCCTATCCAGTCACGTATTATATCCTTGAAAACTTATATTTTCCTTATTAATCCATGCATTATGTAACTTAATACATATTTATTTGCTTATAAATATCTATCTATCTATCTATCTATATATATATATATATATATATATATATATATATATATATATATATATATATATATATATATATATATATATATATATATATATATATTTACCCTTTCATGCGCAGATAAGTTTTTAAGTTTTGTGTTGTACGACACGTCGGCGTTTCTTCCCCCCCCGGCCACCGCACGCTTCAAAAAAGGGCATTCTTGGCTTATTTTCACCACCCAAACA
This sequence comes from Coenobita brevimanus, assembly GCF_032717465.1. Taxonomy (NCBI): domain Eukaryota; kingdom Metazoa; phylum Arthropoda; class Malacostraca; order Decapoda; family Coenobitidae; genus Coenobita; species Coenobita brevimanus. The sequence continues at coordinate 5,411,710 of NC_137031.1, forward strand.
CATTTATTTTGCCACAAAACCCACATTCTCCTATTCGTCGATATTTGTTCTACAAGATAAGGAAAAAAAAACAAAACATTATACTTACATGGGATTCAGGAAAATAGTTCTCATTTCCGAACATCATAAACCGAATTTCTACTAATCAATCTATACATTTTATACTATCATTGGAAAGAGAATTTTATTAGCTTTAGAATGCCAGAGGTCCCACTTTGATACGAGGTGTGGTGTTCGAGTAATAAGCGAGAAAGTAAAACCCATTTCCGACAGACAACAAATTTCTTATTCGGGGAGCTCAAGCAAAAAACTTTTCTCGCCACTGTTATGTGTTTATTATATCATCCTATGCAGAATTTCATTGGCTTTCATTTGAGCCAACAACAGTGATCCTAGGCCTCAATAAAAAAACTACAGTGTATTTTCCCCACACGCTGAACCGCCATCAGCCGTGCTCACTAACGTTATTTTCCCGTAGCGCTCAAACATTTTAATGCTTGCTAGCTATGCTTTCTTTGCCTTTATACCAATAACTATTTTATATAATTACGTCTGTTTTGTTTTCAGTCCTCTCAGAAACCACACATGAACACTACACCTGTTGCTAGCAACTGAAAATGAACCTGTACTTATTTCCCTGTCATTTGTGAGTAGGTAAATAACAATATATATGTATGTGTAAATATACTGACATAAAGATAGGTAAACAGATAAATAAAGAAAATCACATACTTCTCCAGTGGCAATGATCTTCCTGCAGGACCAGATGGGTTGGGAGGTGAGGAGTTTTCCACTGTGTGTGTGTGTGTGTGTGTGTGTGTGTGTGTGTGTGTGTGTGTGTGTGTGTGTGCTCCACTAGCAAAGGTATCTCTCGGTATGGTACAAGGCAAAACAATCACCCATGGAAAGCGGCACATCACATACAGGACACATGTTGCTTGTGTCCTTCGTCACTGCTAACTTGAAGCACAAGGTACACCTGAGTCTCTTCTTGTTGGGGATCCTCGCCCGGTGGTGGCCCACAGTGCAATCCAACCTCACGTCATCATTGATGACCCATTGACGCTTGCTTGGATGCCCTTGTGCTCCGTGGTCCTGTCGTGCGGGAGCTGCAGGCCCAGGTACGGGTTCTCCTGATGGACCGGCAACCGAAGGTGGTGGTGGTGCTGGCACCCCTGATTTGGCCTCCTGCAGGTGGTGCTGGTTTCGACAATGGCACCTGTGATGGCCCTGGTGGAGGCGGTCTGGTGGTGATGATGGCACCTGTGATGGGTCTGCTGCAGGTGGAGCTGGTGTTGGTGATGGGGCCCATGGTGGTCATCCTGCAGGCAGTGCTGGTGCTGGTGGTGGCTGGGCCCATCCTGGCAATGGTGCCTGTGCCTGCTGGATGCCAGGTGTTGCTGGTGCTGGCCATCAGGTAGGTAGGTCTGGGGCGTGGTGGAGTACGTGTCCAGACGCTATCAAGTCCTCTTCATAGAAATGCAGAAGATGGTAGATGATCTGCTCCACAAATTCCAGGAGAGTTAATGTCCTGCATCTGTACTTTTTGTACAAGGCAAATACGTTGAAGAGTGCCATGTGGATGAAGTAGAAAGTGATCTTCTTTGTCCACTTGACAGTTGGATGGGGAAGCACTGGACCATCTGATTGAAATGATCCACCCCACCCATGTACATGTTGTAGTAGTCCACAATGACAGGCTTGTTAACGACCTTCACCACATAGGATGTCTGCCTGTCATTATCCCGCACCTTCCCTCTAACCCTCTTCAGAAAAATTGTTGGCAGTGTGGAAGGTGGACACCATGTTCACAATGAGCTTGTCTTTCCACAGCAGGACTAGCACATTGTCCTTGTGCCTGTATGCCATGCCTCCCTCGGGCATGCTCTTAGCTCTGACGATGGCCTGCAGCTGGTGTGGTGCTCCTCTAGGCAGCCGTAGGGTCCCACACATGTAAAGGCCTGCAGTGAAGAGTAGTTTGCACAGGGATACAGAATTGTTGTATTTGTCCATGAACAACTTGTAGCCCCGGTCCTTCAGTAGTTCCACGAGGCCCCACACAGTGTTCTCAAGGGTCTGCTGCACCCCCGTGTAGACCTCAATGTTCCAGATGTAGCCTGAGGATGACACAGCCAACATGATATGCTCAATGGAGTACTTGGTGGGTTTCTGGGGGTTGTACACGCGGAAGGACAGCCGGCCCTTCCACCCCAGAGAGTCCTCATCCAGGCTGAGCTGCTGCTCACGTTGGTACACTGATTGGAACCGCTGAAGGAGGTACTCCATGACCGTGCGAATGCAGATGAGCTGATCTTGGTTGTTCCGGGGTATGGCGAGCGAGTTGAAGGTGTGGAAGTGCTTGAGGATGGCGGTGAAGCGCCTTCCACTCATTGCCCACCAGACCCTAGGGTAGTCGTGCAGCTCAGAGCTCCTCCAATAGTGCCTGATGGTCAGCATGTGCACGAGCCCCAAGAAAAGGTATAATCTCAGGAACTTGGCCATCTCCTCTTCATTGCAGGAGAACCAGGCATCCAGCTGAGTTCCCAGGAATGTGGCATACTGGTTGGTTTCCATGGTGAGATATGACAACAACTCCCGTGTGAAAAAGAGCTGGAAGAACTGCAGGGGAGTTGTTGGAATATCCACCTTGATCCCTGGGGAGCCAGTGAACGGCCCATGGTTTGGTGTGAACGGGCCACTGCTCCACCCAGGATCCTGGCAATAGTGGCGGTGGCAGCGGGTTGGCCTGTCGACACCCTTTGGCCTGACCTCCAACCCCTTGGACGTGCCCCATATCCAGGCAGCGGACCACGGTGCCATCGTCAAGGGAGGGACGCCTGACGAGACAGAGGGCTCTGGGGACATCAGTCTCCTCGGCCTGGCCGGTGAGGATGTTGACGTAGCATCCTGTATGGCAGACGTGGGTGGAGGGGCATCACAACGAACGGTGGCCCGGCTTCTGGTGACACTGGCTCACCAAAGGGGGCAGAGGGGACTGGAGATTGGGAGCTGACGAAGTGAGCGATGGGACTGGCAGGTCCTAGAGGTGGGGAGTGTTCTCCGGTGGAACGAGCCGATGATGGTGGTGTGGTCTCCCATGAAGGAAGGAGGCGGGGCAGCTCCACTTGCTGACCAGATGGTGTCAGCTCAACCTCCTCCACCCCAGAACTGTCGTTCTTAATGTTGCTCTCCGACTCATTCTCGTCAAGGAGCTTCTTCCACTAGTCTGGTGGCAACCCGTGTTTCATCTCTGCAAGACTGATGTCATTGCAAGCCAACTGGAGAATGAATTGCTGTCAAAGGGACTGGTACCTTAGGCTAGGTAGTCCTATGCTGTGCTAGGGGTGTGAGCTGAAATAAAGGAGTCAAGATATTTTATTCACAGCCAGCCAAGAACTTTGCTGAACACTGGCACAACGCCAGTGTATGTCCTTGAAAAACATCGTCTCCTACATCTGACTTAGCACTAAGGTAGGGGCCACGGGCACGTGGTTCACTCCTTCATTTCCTTTTCACATTACACATCACCAAATCTATCATTTTCATGAGATACACAGTACATTTCACCACTAAAATGTAAATGCACATGTTCCGTAGGCCCTTACCTGTGCGCAAAGGTGTAGCAGATGGTGTTTCCCTTACGAGAAGATGTCGCAGTGTTTACAATTTTATTTCACATTCCACATAACCAAGTCCATCATTGTATGAGAATTACAGTATATTTCACCAATGAAATGTGCATGTGTTCCATATCTCGCATTGCATGTTGCTACCTTTGTGCTAACTGAGGTGTATGAGACGTTCTCTTTCTTACGAGCACGTGGTTCAGTCTTTCATGTTATTTTCACATAAAACATAATCAATCTATCAATTTACGAGATACATAGTATATTTCACCAATAAAATTTAAATGCACGTGTTCCATATCTCACACTGCGTGTCGCTACCTTTGTGCTAACTCAGGTGTATGAGACGTTTTCTTTCTTATGAGCACGTGGTTCAGTCTTTCATGTTATTTTCACAAAAAACATAACCAAATCTATCATTTTATGAGATACACAATATATTTCACCAATAAAATGTAAATGCATGTGTTCCTTATCTCGCGTTGTATTTCGCTACCTTTGTGCTAACTCAGGTGTACGAAACATTCTCTTTCTTATGAACATGTGGGTCAGTCTTTCACGTTATTTTCACATAAAACATAACCAAATATATCACTTTATGAGATACACAATATATTTCACCAATAAAATGTAAATGCATGTGTTCCATATCTCGCGTTGCATTTCGCAACCTTTGTGCTAACTCAGGTGCATGACATGCACTCTTTCTTACAAGCACGTAGGTCAGTCTTTCACTGTCTTTTCACATAAAATGTAACCAAATCTATCAATATATGAGATACACAGTATATTTCACCACTGCAAGTACATGCATGTCTTCCGTAGGTCAATTACGTGGCCCCTTCCTGGGCGGTAAGGGGTAGCAGATGATTTTTAGATGATCACGTGGTTTGCTTTCACTTTCTTTTCACATTACACCTAACCAAACCCATCATTTTATGAGATACACTGTATATTACGCCATCTAAAATTACGTATCTCATGCATTTCGCTACATTTGTGCTAACTCAGGTGTAAGACATGCACTCTTTCTTACAAGCACGTGGTTCAGTCTTTCACGTCATTCTCACATAAAACAAAAACAAAATTATCAATATATGAGTTATACAGTATATTTCATCACTACAAGTACATGGACATCTTCTGTCGGTCAATTATGTGGCCCTTACCCGTGCACTAAGGTGTAGCACATGATGTTTCCCTTACCAAAAGATGCTACAGTGTTTACGTTTTGATTTCACAATACACATAACCAAATCCATCATTTTATGAGAAATACGGTATATTTCACCACAAACGTACATGATCGTGCTCTGTATGTCACATTTGCGATACCTAAATATCACAGACGATATCTTCTGATGAGCACGTGGTGCAGTGTTTACATTCATCCACACAAGCATACGATAAACATATCACTATAGCAGTCATGCTTTATTTCACATAAAAAAGCATATGGAATGCATATAACAATATGATATAATCAAATATCCCTATAAACCTCCTCTATTTCTCCAATCCTGACAATGGTGTGCTGTGGCTGTAAGGCATACGTGACTCATGCCCTAGCCAATATTTTATTACGTACACTCGTTGCACTGTACTCCTATCTATTGCACAATAACACTATCGACCATATATCAGCATAAAACAAGGACTTCATCAACACCTTGGCAAATATTCCGTTCAAGTCAAAGCCATGTCATAAGGTGGTTTCCTGCCTCCCTCTCCTAAACATTTCACCATGTCCTTCCTCACTAGCTATTGCACATTATATTCACTTGATTCACTATCACTATTGTTCAATGCTTGAATACTTATATTTGGTGCAGGGTAGAGGCAGTGTAGTTGTTTGGACACGGCAAAAAACGGGGCAGACCTTGTTCTGGTGCCAACATCGTTTCCCATGACGAGTTGTAATTTCACACTGTTGTTACATATTACATACAAAGTTCTTTATTCATAATTAACAATCTGCAATATAGTGTGAATGATAAACAACCAAACACCATTTCTCTGTAAAGTGTGGCATGGAAAGGATGGGCGATCAGGACTTGCAGAGCCCAGCAATTTCTGTCATAAACACTAGAGTAAAGGGAAGGCGATAGAGAAATATAAACTGTATATATGTTTAAAGTCTTGGGGAAAATATTTATCTTGTTGGTATACTTGAATGTAATCAATGCTACTTTACTGAGGTGTATAATGTAGATGGTAAAGTTATGATGCGTCTATTCATGTATAAATCCCAGTTGTCTGTGAGGTTTGGCACCTCTGAATATGTTGATCTGAGTGCCACACCTAGAGGGGACGCCGGCCAGCTAACAGCAGAACACTTATCATTAGAATGAGAGAGACTTATTAACTCTGAGCTCTCTGTGTCGCAGTTGTATCTTTCTGTGGCCAGTAAACAGAGATTTAATCTGCTCAGTTTCAGTTCACCTGCACACGCTACCTCTAAAATCCTTCATCAGGATTCTACACCGATTCCCACCATCTCCAGTGTGTGTGAAGACGTTTTGGTAGAGTGTGTCAGCCGGAATTGACTTCGACCAGGCACAACGTTATAACCTTGCATGGAATAGAGAGGTCACGTCTAAGTTGATATATAAATTGGTGATCAGCCGTGGGGTTGCAAGTTAATATAATAGTGACCAGTTGAGGTATCCATGCAGCCAAAACAGCCTAGCACATCTTCATTGGGCCAACGGTTGATACGGCCAGGAATGATTCACAAAAACCTAATTCCCTATTGCAAACACCAAATCTAATCACAATAGTGCCCAAAAAGTAAACACAAACACTATTGGTATAGTGGAATATGTCGTGCGCCAGGGATGGGGGTAAATAAAGTACGATATAAAAGGCCTGCCGCTCGCTACCCTCTCCCTCAACAGCCGATGTGGAACTAATCAACCTGTCTAGGCTGCCACGCATCTCAGGCCCCACAGTTGCCAACTCCTTCCTTTTGATGAGCGACATGGAAACTATGACGCCTCCAGAATTGATGCCGATCGACCAAAAACTTTTTCTCTGACGAAAGTTTGTATGCTTAAATGGAGACAAATGCATCAACGAGTATAGTTGCAGCCACACCCATATGACGACAAACGCATCAACGCGGGCAAAGGGGTTAATATTTCTCTCTCTTTCTCTCTCTGTATATATATATATATATATATATATATATATATACCGTAAGGTCGGGCAAGTGTGCACCCAATGAGGTAAGTGCGCACTTAAGTTAGTTATTTCTTAAAATGGTCAAAAACAGGTTTTGATATTTTATTTTCTTAATTTTTCAAAGTTTGAATACGAAGCAGTCATTGGTTCAACTTTAACAAGTGTTACCGAACCATTTTATCAAGAACAGTGACCACCACGGCTTTATACAGGGAGGACAGAGCATTGACGGAAATTTTGGACGAAGCATTACATTGGAACCTTAAGGGTAAGTTACCTGACAATAAATATTCCTAGGGTACTCTATTTAGGCTCATTAACTGTGCATATTCTAAGGTAGATTATGCTATAATTATAAGATGTTAGGTTTAAGCAATAGTGAATAGCTAGTCATGAATGAATGGTGGGGTAACTGCGCAAATTTTCATGGGGTAAACGTGCACATGCTGGTATTGCCTACAAATTGCTATCTAAATGAATTGGATCATGCCTTATAACCTACATTTTCAATCTTTAGAGCATAACAAAACAAAAACAATCCAAATACTATAATATCTATCTGTCAATGCAATTTATTTCTCATGTTTTTACAGATGGTGCAACCATACGTGAGAAAAACAGACCCCAAGCAGGAGCGCCGTTACTCCCCCGAGGACCTGTTTGAGCCTATCAGGCGTGTAAAAGCAGGAGAACCCATCAAAAGGGTTTCACGACTTCTACACATCCCTGCATATTGGTACAGGTCCCTCTGGCCAGCAAACCAAGAAAACTGGTGCCACAAAGAAGCTGAGAGTATCTGAAGCCAAGTCGGACAGTATCCCGGAAGAGAAGCTTTCATCAAGTGATGTGGACATGCCAGAGATTCTTCTAGAGTATAATGATGAGGAAAGTTCAGGGAAGGAATCAAAAGCAGAAGAAAGAGAAAAGAGAAGAGGAGGATCGAGAAGAGGAAGGAAAAGAGAAGGAGGGAAGAGAAGCGTGCGGAGTTGAGAAAGAGAGCAAGACCAAGGAAATAAAGGAGGGGTTGTATGTTATTGTGAAGTTTACCTGCAAAAAAGCTAATTCAGACTATCATTTTGTTGGAAAAGTGCTAGGGAAGGAAGTAAGTGGAGAAGTGTCAGCGAAGTATTTCAAACGTGATTACAACGTGTCAGGAGGTGAATTTTCATACTTTATAGAGCCACAAAATCAGGACATTTGGTCACTGATGTAACTCCTATTGTTAAGTGTTTGCCTGAGCCATCCTTTATTAGAGACAAACTTTGCTTTAAGGCTTAAGAAATGTGTAGAATGGTCATGCCTTAATAAATGCTTTACGTTTTCTTACGTTTTCTTTCTTTTCATCTTTTTTGCTCGTGTGTGTACTTTTTTACATCTGCATGGCCAATGAGGTGGCACATAATACACATACAATACAAATAATGCGTTTAAGGTATGAATAGGATTGTTCAAATATGCTTAAGTGTGCTGAAATTTAAAGAAAAAGACATTATGCGCACTTACCCCCAACCCTGGGGTAAGTGCGCAACCATATATTTTTTTTCACTACCTACCACATGAATAATTTCAGAAACATTTCAATATGTGCCAAAGGTTGATCTGTTAATAAACAACAAAAACATGTCTCACTTTTTTTCAGTTTCCTCCTATAACTCTTCCCATAGGTAAAAAAAACTCAAAAAAAGGTGCGCACCCTCCCCACTTTACGGTATATATATATATATATATATATATATATATATATATATATATATATATATATATACCTAGGCTGCTCCCCTAAGGAAAGGGAGGTAGCCGAGACAGGACGACTCACTCTCCATTTACTCATCCATTCAAACACATTCATTCGCATCTTAGCCCCAAAGGGGAGAACGGACAGATCCTCACCGCATCACACCGCACAAGGGTCAACTGCGCAATGCAAGCAGTGACATCCACAGCAGGGCCCTACAGCAGAACTGGTTTACCCCTGCCACATCATAACAGACCCATCCCCTTACCTGCACCTGACCTGATCATTTGATCAGACCAAATGCAGGAGAATATCCCCTCAGGGCTGCGTCATCACTTATTCATTCACAATTTCTCTCCATTTATTTCTGTCACGCACAGCCACTCTTCCTTGCTCAACAGACATCCCTCTTGCATCCAGCGCTCTCTTCACACTGTCCATCCATCCTATTCGTGGTCTTCCTCTCAGTCTTACACCTCTCACATCAGATCTAGTTATCTTTTTCACCAATCGCTCATTATCCATTCTCTCCATATGCCCAAACCATTGCAACACCCTCTGCTCAACTCTACCAGCCATATCCCGAACAACTCCAGTTCTCCTTCGCACTTCATCATTTCGCACTCGATCCATACGAGTCACTCCACACATACTCCTCAGACATCTCATCTCCATTACATTCAAACTTTTCCTCTCTGCTACACCCATATTCCATGTTTCAGCCCCTATAACGCAGTCGGCACCACAACACCCTCATACAGCCTTCTCTTTACATCCATTCTAAGCGAACGACATTTAAACACTTTTTTCATTCCTCCCAGCACCTTTCCTACTTCATTTATTCTAAACTTCACTTCTGCATCTATTCTTCCATCCACAGCAACATGTGACCCTAGATATTTAAAACAATCTACCTCCTCAAGCAACTCACCATTCAAAACTATATTCATCCCCCTACCATCTATCAACCTGGTACACTTCATCACTTTACTCTTATTCTCATTTTCTTTCAATTTCCTCCTTTCACACAGCCTTCCAAACTCCTCTATCAACTGTCTCAATCTCTCCTCTGAATCAGTCACCAGTGCAGTATCATCTGCAAACAGCAGCTGCTTCAGATTCCACTCTCCTCCATCAACATTTACCAGACTCAGACCACCTAAAACTCTTGCATTCACCTCCCTTACAACACCATCCATCTAAATATTAAACAACCAAGGCGACATCACACATCCCTGTCGCAGCCCCACTCTCACGGGAAACCAATCACTCACAGCATATCCCACTCTTACACACGCTCTACTATTTACATAAAAACTTTTCACCCCTTTTAGTAGCCTACCATCAAGTCCATACAATCTTAAAACAGTCCACAAAGCCTCCCTATCAATTCTATCATACGCTTTCTCTAAATCCATAAATGCCCAAAACACATCCTTGCCTTTCGCTAAATACTTTTCACACACTTGTCTCACAGCAAACACCTGATCAACGCATCCCCTCCCTCTCCTAAAGCCACACTGCTCATCACTAATCACTCCCTCTGTACACTCTCTAACTCTCATAATTAACACTCTACCATACACTTTACCTACAACAATCAACAGACTTATACCCCTAAAGCTAGTACATTCATACTTATCACCCTTGCCTTTATACAACGGGACCACACAAGCACTTGCCCAGTTAATTGGCACCATACCTTTCTCAAAGCACACATTCAATAATCTTACTAACCAGTCAACAATAGTCACTCCACCACCCTTCAGGCATTCCACAGCACACCCATCCATACCTGCAGCTTTCCCTGTTTTCATCTCCTTTACTGCCTTCTCCACTTCCTCCTTCGTGATCAAAGAATCATTCAACTCTCCCAACACATTTATTCCTTGCACCCTTCTATCTGCCACAATCTCAGCCACCCTTTCCTCCTCTACATTTAACAATCTTTCAAAATACTCTGCCCATCTCTTCCTTACTGCATCCATCTCAATTAACATCCTTCCATCCTCTGCTTTTACTCGTTCTTCCTTCCCAAACTCTCCCTTTCGCACCCTTTTCACCTCCTTCCAAAACATTTTCTTATTCTGTTGAAAATTCTCTGTCAGCCGCCTACCCCACCTCTCATCTGCTGCCACTTTAGCATCACGCACAGCCCTTCTCGCTCTATTCCTCTTTTCCTTATACCTTTCATATGACATCTCATCCTTCCTCTGCAGCCACACTTCATATGCACGTCTCTTCTCAGCCACAGCCATACTTACTTCCTCGCACCACCATTCACTTCCGTTTCTTACACCACCACCCACACGTCTCACACCACACACCTCTTCTGCATGCCCCACCACAGCACTCTTAAACAACTGCCATTCCTCCTCCACACTGCCATTTTCCCGATCTTTCACTGCGTTCCACTCATCTTTCAATTTCTCCTGATACTCTATCTTTTTCTCTCTTTTATCCAACTCACTCACTTTCAAAACCTCCCTGCCACACCTAACTCTCCTAGCTCTCACCCGTCTCTTACCTACTCTTAACTTTCCCTCCACCAGGTAGTGGTCAGACATACCTCCACCCTCCCCTCTCAGAACTCTCACATCCAACAATCTTCCTATTACATTCCTAGACACAACCACATAGTTCATCAAGGCTCTATCAACAACCCTTCCACCCTCCTGTCTCACCCATGTATACTTATAAATATCTTTCTACTCAAACAGCGTATTCCCAATCACCATCTCTCGCTCAACACTTGCTCTTAACTATACCTATTTATCACATCGTTATTTGCCCTATTTTTTACCTTATTTATCCATGCATTCCCTAATTATTTACATATTATCCAATGTCTTTATTCCCAGGGTACATGATCCTCGTCTCCAATATCCTGTCCATGCCCTTCGTAGCCCCTGCCCTCAACCACACCTGCGTACCGCGCGGTAATGGACACACACTCACCTCTACCACCTTTAATACCATCGACAGCAATACCACCACCGTGTATGTACTCCCAGGCATGAGTAGATAAGACTGATAGGTAGATAGATTGAATGATAGATTGACTGATAGATAAGGAAAATAAAGGGTAAGCACTCACCCTTACTAACGTCATTCTTTTCGGCAGAAACATTACCACCACTTATACACATACATACACTGAATTTTCCAGGCATGAGTACATAGACAAGTAGATAGTTTAGCAGTAGATAGGTCGACAGGTACACACACATATATGAGATAAGAATGAGGATACAGGGTCACCAGAACCACTTTCAACACCACTGGCACCATTATTACCACCGTGTACCTATGTTCATGCAAGAGACATGGATAAATAGATAAATGGATAGACAAGCAGACAAATAGATAGATAGATAGATAGGTAGATAGGTCAATAGATGTATTAGACGATTCCGGTGCTGTTCCTTCATCACTTCCCCCCTTAGACATCCTCATGGCTGACATTAAAATTCCTTCAGCTTATGTATTTTCTTCCATCACTGGCCTCAATGCTAACAAGGCATATGGGCCTGATGGAGTCCCTCCTGTTGTCCTCAAGAACTTTCTCCAGTACTTACACTCTGCCTAGGTAAACTCTTTTCTCTTTGTCTATCAACTTGTACCTTTTCTTCTTGCTGGAAGTTTGCTCTCATTCAGCCAGCCCCAAAGAAAGGTGACCATTCTCAACCCTTTAACTATCATCTAATTGCTTTAACATCCTGTGTCTCAAAAGTTGTTGAGTCAATTCTTAACAGAAAAAATTTAAAGCATCTTTCCTATCACATCCTTCTTTCTGATCGTCAGTATGGGTTCTGTCAGGTACGCTCCACTGGCGATTTTCTCACCTACCTCTCAGTCTCTTGGTCATCCTCCTTTCGGGACTTTGGCGAAAACTTTGCCATTGCACTTGATATCTCAAAGGCTTTCGATCGAGTCTGGCACAAATCTTTAATTTCCAAACTGCCCTCTTACGGTTTCTATCCTTCTATCTGTGCCATCATCCCTAGCTTCCTTTCTGGTCGTTCTATAGCTGCCTTTGTAGACGGCCATCGTTCTTCATCTAGATCTATCAACAGTCGTGTTCCTCAGGGCTGTGTCCTATCATCAACTCTCTCCCTTTTATTCATCAATGACCTAAGCTGTACATCTAACCCTATCCACTCATACTCTGATGATTCCACCTTCACCTTTCCATTCGGTTCCCGCAACGTCCATCTCAGCAATTATTTCAACAAACGGGATGAGGCTATGGCACACCTAATGTCTGACTTGACTCGTATCTCTGACTGGGGTAAAAATATTCTTGTTGTTTTTAATGCATCAAAAACTCAGTTTTTACACTATCAACCCAACACAAGCTTCCACAGGAGTACCCTCTAATGTTTATAATATCCAGCTCAATTGTGCATCATCCTTCAACATACTTGGGGTTTCATTCACTCGGGACTTACCTTGGAAAAATCATATTGCATCTCTTGTCAAATCTGCTTCCAAGAGATCAGGTATGCTAAGCCGACTCCGTTCCTTCTTTACCCCTGTACAGTTGTTGACTTTATACACGGGTTTTATTCGCCCCTGTTTAGAGTACAACTCTCATGTTTGGGGAGGCTTCCCACATACAGCTCTTCTCCATAGGGTGGAGTCAAAGGCTATTCATCTCTTCAATGGTCGCTGCTCCTCTGAACTGTCTGCTTGCATCCCTCAACCTCTACGACGGGTGCGTAGCACCCGTCTAGCAACAAACTCTCATCCCTTTCCTGTCCAGCTCTCTAATGCTTGAGTTAACCGTTACTCCCAGTCCTTCATTTATGCAACAGGTCAACTCTGGAACTGTCTCCCTCTGTATTTCCTACTTCCTATGATCTCCAGTCTATCAAACGCAGTGTGTCCTGACATCTCGAAATGAACGGATCTTGAATTTGGTTCTCTGTTGTATTGTTTTTGTTTTTTCTTCGAAGGAACGGTTGCGGGTTCTTGGCCTTTGGTTCCTTCTTTCTTGCATAAAAAAAAGATAGATATATAGATATAAGATAAACACCTGAACAACAGCCTACTACAAACACCGGGGAATAGAAGCAGAATAGGTATTTGAACCTACATATGTGACAGATAAGACACAGATACGGTAAAAAGGGAGAGACAGAGAGAGGAAGGGTATTTCTCCATAGATTCCTCACAGATAAGACACAAGTAGGTTAATAATAGGATGGATAGACAAAGGAATGAGAATTTTAGCTTACAGATACGACGATAGGATAATAGAGGTAGGGACAGACAGAGAAATGCATATTTTATCCTAGTGATGTAAGAGATAAGACAGAGATACTTAGATTAACCCTTTCACTTCGAGGTTGTATTATTTCCATCATTATTCCTACCACTAGATAATAATCTTTAATGAAGGGGAGACATCTAGCAGTGAAGGGGCTAATGAAGGCTGTATCTAACGGTTCCAGTCGAAAAGTCTCCCGTAAGGTTGGGTGGAAATAGTAAGAAGAACTAAGCAAGATGTTCCTGGATTCAAAGGGTTAACTCCTTCCCGGTAAGGGTTACGGGGTCCTAACGTTACCTTATTTGACCTCTGCCTCGGCTTTATTCAACCCCCCCTTCCCCCATCCCCACTCCAACTGTACCCTCTTCCCCACTCCCACTGTCATCCCATCCCCCACTCCCACTGCATCCCCATCCCCCACTCCACTTCACCCCAAATTCCATTCTTCTCTACCCCATCCCCACTTCACCTTACACCTTCCCCAACTCCATCCCCACCCCAATCCCCACTTCACCCGACACCTACCCCAACTCTATCCCCACCCCCCCATCCCCACTTCACCCTACACCTACCCCAACTCCATCCCCCCCCCATCTCCCCCCCATCCTCACTCCGCCTTACCCGATTCCCATTCCACCCTACCCCAGCTCAACCCTACCCTGACCCTCACTCCACCCACCCACACCTCCACTCCTCTCCGGTCACAGGGTCTAACATGAAGGATAGTTATATATGCAGACAGGAAGAGTTGATGAAGTCGCTGGGAAGTCAGGGATGCTTTAATAAATATTGTAAGCGAACTTATGATGAAAATTTAGTCGTACCATTCGTAAAAAATGATGCTGTAGTAAGCTGGCTCATTAAATAGTTTCATACTTTGAAGGTGTGTATTGGCGGCCAGCTTCGTGTGTCACTTGACTATAGTATGAAAATCCCAAAGACTAACCTAAAGCTACACATTATACAGCTGAATCTCGATTAAGTCCTTTTCTAAAAACCTGTTTACCCACTTTATGATTTCATGTAACCATTCAGCTAAGAGATCCCTAGGTTACATACATACATACATACATATATACATCACATCATTTCCACTCCGATGTATGTACAGTAACTCATTCACCGTTGACCTGCCAGGAATAAAAATTCTTGTGTGTTTTCTGTTTTGTGAAGGCGAGTGCAAACGTGTGAATTATTAATACAGATCGCGTTGTATAACACTTTAAAAAGTCTGCCTCCTTGTTCCTACAGACACCCCTCGATCTCTTAAGGCTGTCCTCTACCTTCCCTATTTTTTTTTTTTTTTTTAAGATTTACTTTTATACCTTTTATACCCATATTGCTCTCTCTCTCTCTCTCTCTCTCTCTCTCTCTCTCTCTCTCTTTCTCTCTCTCTCCCCTTGAAGCTTATCGTACATGTACAGCGTACGATCTCTTTGTCCATTTTTCCTGCATCTTCTTTTCCTTCTTTTATACATCCTCTTCTTTCTCTTCCGCTGATGTCAATATATCATTCTCTTTGCATATATTTCCCTGACATTCTGTTCCAAACATTCCTCAGCCTCCCCCCCCCCAATTTCTTTTCTCTGCCTCTAACATTCCACTTTCTTGTTTCTCTCAAAAACGAATAACATTTGCTTTGTTTTCAACTTTTGATTCCTTCATGCCGATGACTTGTTTAAATATCTGCAGCCACTAGGAAATTCTGTATCGCTTCAGAGAACACATTAGTCTTGGTGGGATTAGTGGTGGTTGTATGTTTTCACAAGCCACTCCACAGCTGAATATAATCTACATGAAGCTTAGAATTACCTTAATGAAGCGTCACTGTAGTAATTGGAATATATATTTTTTCCTAATGCCTCCTTTTTTGTCTGTTTCTCCCTTTAAGGGATTTGGGCAAGAAGGGGATATATGGCCATTTCTCGTAATGTATACAAACATGAGAGTACTTCACAACATCCAGAATTCTTCAATAATAGTTTGAGTGTTGATGGTATGTCTCAGAAAAAGAAGAGCAACCAAAAAGAAAAAGACAAAAGTCGTCGTATTTAAGGGATCAAATAAGTGACAGTCCTCTGTGAACCTTTACCTATCTCCTGTCGCTGCCGAAATACTAAAGGTTGTAGTTGGCTTATTTAGGGACTATCTAACTTTTTCCATGGTGAATGAAGGTTGTATAGCCCTTTGGTTCACCTTGATAAATACTTCTTGATAAATTCTGCTAAAGCTTATGGCAGTACAGATAGCCTAAATGCAACTCTACCATTTCAGAAACAACTGCCGCTACTACACGAATGACACTGAAGGAGGCGGGTTTGAGGAGAAGGCCTGCAGTGACTGGATATATGACAACTCCACCTACACCCTCACCCTCACCTCCCAGGTACTACAGTACACACTCTTCTGCATTATATATATATATATATATATATATATATATATATATATATATATATATATATATATATATATTGCCTGATGCCTTGATCCCGTAAGGGGTAGCCACAAACAAATCGCCTCCATGTCGCTCTGTCCCCCGCCATTTCACTGCGGTGCTCCCAGCTCATACCCCCCACTTTCATATACCTCTCCACTCCATCCCTCCATTTCATCCTTGGCCTTCCCCTCCCTCTCCCCCCCACCACCTCACATACACTCTCCTCATCAGTCTCTCACTCTCCATCCTCTCCACATGACCAAACCACCTTAATGAGTTTCTTCTAACTCTTCCTATCACATCCACATCCACACCACATTGCTCCTTCACTTCCTCATTTGTCAGCCTGTCTCTCCATGTGACTCCACATGCTCCACTCAAATAACTCATTTTCACTGCCCTTACTCTTGACTTCTGTCTCTCCAGCAAGGTCCAAGCTTCACTTCCATACGTTAGAGTTGGTATCACAATACTGTCATGTAGTAGCTTTTTCACTGCTTTCAAGGAACCAGCAACCTTTCTTCCCTGCTGCACCCTTTCAAGGACTTCACCCTCTAAACTTCCATCCTTACTCATCACACTACCCAAGTACTTAAACTTACTCACATTCTCCATTTCCTCATCATCCAATCTCACTGTACATTCACTAACTTCACTTCTTTCGAAGACCATAACTTTACACTTTCCTACATTCACCTTTAGATTCCGTTTCTTACACACTCTCCTAAACTCATCCACCAAGCCTTGCAGTTCCCCTTCTTCTTCAGTTAACAACACAGTATCATCTGCAAACAACAGCACAGGGAGTTTCCAAACACTGCCCTCTCTCACTAGGACCAGTCCAACATCCACTGCCCTGCCTTTATCTCTTTTATAACCCCATCCATATACTGTAGATTGAACAACCATGGAGACATGACACATCCTTGTTTGAGTCCAGCCTTCAAATATAAAAAATCACTCAGTTCACCATCCATATGCACTGCAGCCTTTGCACCCTTATACATACTCTTCACAGCATTCAACAACTTCCCATCTACTCCATATTTTCTTAATACTTTCCACAATCCTTGTCTATCCTCCCTGTGATATGCTTTCTCCAAATCCATGATAGTTGCATACAACTCCTTTCGCTTCTCTAGAAACTTTTCCAATAAAGATCTTAAAATGAATATCTGTTCCACACAACCTCTTCCCTTCCTAAACCTCCCTGTTCTTCTCCAACTAATTTCTCTGTTATTTCCCTAACTCTGTCAGTAAGTATCCTACCATATACTTTTCCTATTACACTAAGAAGGCAGGTGTCCCTATGATTACCACACACTTCTTTTTTCCCCCTTTCCCTTTGTACAGGGGAACAATTATACCTGACTTCCAATCCTCCGGGACTCTGCCTTCCTCCCAGGCCAATCTGCACATCTTCCACATCCATTCTACTACTATCTCTCACCCATGCTTCAGCATTTCACCACACACTTCATCAATTCCTGGGGCTTTCCCCATTTTAACTTTCTTATTGCTTCCACAACTTCCATCCTACTGATTTCTTTCTCTCTTCTCACATCCCTCCTTCTTCCAGCCATTCCCCAGTCGCTAATACTTGCATTACTTTTATTCTTTAAATTCAACAATTCATTGAAGTGTTCTCTTCCTCTCCTCACTTTGTCTCCCTTCTTCACTATTAATCTACCATTTTTATCCTTCACTCCCCAATCAACTTCTTTGGCACCCTTGTAGTGCCCAGAAGTGATAATGAGTTGTATGTAGTTTATTTTATGACCAAAAGTTCGGTTAAGTGAGAGAGCGGGGCCTAGGTATAGCTGTTTCCATGCGAACGTGATCAGAACGTAGATTAAGTTACCTAGTTGCTAAGTCAATTATTTTCCTATTGTAATTTACTAGTATTAAGTCTCTAATATAAAAACTCAAGTGAATATGTGCCTGTGGTCACGTAATCCAGGACAAGGTACGCATGCACAAAGGGATGTAAGGCACGATGATTCTTATTTATTTTCAATGCAAGTGTATCGAGATTGTTGTAAAGTAATTATTGTAACAACGGAATCTAATTTTTTTTTTTGGGGGGGGGAATCGCCTGAAGCAGGGAAAGGCATCACACTGAGTCTATCACGAGTCTCTAATAACGAAAATTTTAAATTGCGTAAGCCGTCATCCCCCCCTTCCCCCTTTCCACCACGGAAGACTGGCGTGTTTCACTTGCTCACCGGCCGTGAAACGTGGCAGATAGTCGGTACTGTCGTCATCCTCCTTTCCCCCCTCCCCAAGGAATTCAGGAGTGTGTAACAATCACGCGAGGTGACGCCACTAGTCTTTGGAGAAGCGAGTCTGTGTTCCCGTTCCCTTCCTTGCATTTCTTGAGCTGGATAGTGAGGTATTTCTCATATATTTGTGTACTGTACTTTATATTATTATTTAGTGTGTACTTGGAATACGAAAATACTAGCTGCAGAGTTCTGTCTGAGCCTCAGATAAATATGTGATTTTTGTGGGCCAAATATCAGGTGTCCTGGAACTGTGAATTGTTTATTAATACGTGTTGGGATGATTTGCAATTCAGTACTTTTTAGGGCTGTGTTGTGAGTTAATGTTCACGTATTTACTTTGTGTGGCACAATGATTTCGATGCAGTGATGTTTTTCATGGTTAGAGTTAGAGTTATTCATGCTTATTTGTTATGGTATTTCTATATTAGCCCTACAATAAGTATTATTTTGAGCAGACCTATGTGTCTGTAGTGCCATGTGTTATTCCATTTCTAACTGAAATGCCGAGTGTTGTAACTCGTGTTACTTTATTATGAGAATTTCTTGATCATGTGAAGGGATTACTTGCATTAGGGAGGGTAGTTATTCATTGTACATATTAATTTCTAGTGGGTCTAAGTGTGGAGGTCAGTCTCATTGAGTGAGTCAGAGTCCCAGTGTGGAGGTCAAGGTCCGCTGTGGAAGACGAGAATATTAGAAGACTGGACCAGTGAACTATGGGCTGAGAAGGACTATTATGGAGCGCCATATTGGACTGAATTTGGGACAAAGGAGCTAATTTTTTTGGATTTTGATATTAGGGCCATATGATGTGAGTAATGTGCCAACTGATTCAGGATTATTCTGCAAGACTTGTAGATGGGAAGATTTCTGCCCTTTTTGGGGGGTTTGTTAATACATATTTCCTCCCACTTGAATTTACTGTTTGTATAATCCTTGAGAACTGGTGGTATGGAGCTTACCTAATAGTTTGTTAACCCGCTGCGTGCCGGCTATTTTTACCCCTATGGGTCACCCCAGTGCTAGCCATTTTTCAACCTTTTTTTTTTGGCTAAAATGATAGATTTTGATGTGGAAACAATGAATTTCGCCATTAAAATGCTCACCGAGGCTCGAAAATGAGTTTTATTGAGTCCTGCATACTCGTGTACATGTATAGTCACTCTCTCACGCTCACCACATACGTGAGAGAAAGCCGTTTTCTATGTAAGATATACTCAGGTATTTATGCTGGGAAGGTATAGCCATGTTCAGTACACTTTTCTGATCACTTATTTCTTCAGTGTCTATCACAATTTGCGTGTCTTTCTCAATGTGAATGCATTATCTTACACTTACTTGAATATAGGTGCAACCTGACTTCATTACGTACAGTCCTGGCACTTACAAGAAGGTATTTACAACTTGACTTCACCATATAGTCCTTACACTTACAAGATAATATTTACAACTTACACTTACATGAAAATATTTACAAAATCCCTTCACTATGTACAGCACTGGGTGAGGAACACAGGCAGAGTGAGGCAGAGCGAGCATGAGGGGGGAAGCGAGTGAGTGTATGGCCTTGACAGGCTGGGAGATGGTAGA
The DNA here is from genome assembly GCF_032717465.1 of Coenobita brevimanus. Taxonomy (NCBI): domain Eukaryota; kingdom Metazoa; phylum Arthropoda; class Malacostraca; order Decapoda; family Coenobitidae; genus Coenobita; species Coenobita brevimanus. Next base: position 5,431,841 of record NC_137031.1, read on the forward strand.
CGAACAGTTACCTTACATACCAGTCAATTTTTTCCCGCGAATCTTGAAAAATGCTGTCACAGTGAAGCTTTTTATTTTAGACCATTTTAAAACGGCACTGACACTGGGCACGGCATTATGTCAGACCGTTTTAAATTGGCACTGGCATGCGGCGAGTTAATGTGTAACCTTAGAAACATTTGGGGGAAACTGCGAAAGTTGGGCTTGGGTTGGCCGAGTTGGAGACTGACCCCATCATTTTGTCATGCTACCACTCTTAACTTGACCACTTAAAAAGTATTAAATGCAACCGAAGAGACCGCTAGTGGGAGAGAGTCTCCGTCAGTCTGAGTTCCCAACCATTCCAGCACACAGTGGTCATCACTAGTGACTTGATTTCTGCCCCTTTTGACCACATAGAAGTCTGGATTGCAGAGGTGAGTGTACACCCTGTCTAACTCTCTTTAACTCTTTCCAAAACATCTTACATTCCCTCCAGTTTACACTCAAATTCCTTCCAAATTCCTCATCCACTCTCTTCTTACTCTTTCTCACTTATCTCTTTATCTCTCTCTTCCTCTCTACATATAACTCTCTCTTCCGTCTCTCAACTTCTTCAATGCCCCTGTTTCTCATCCACTAACTGTATGCTTTCTTCTTCTGTGCCACAGCCTCTCTCAACTCTTCAGTCCACCATGCTGTTCCCTGCATCCCCTTTCGTCTTCTCTTCACCCCACACACCACCTCACGTGCTGCACAGATTTTTTCTGTGAATATCTAACATCTTCCACGTCCCCCAACTGCTCCAATCTATTTTTATCTAATTCCCCCTTCACTTCCCTCTTATATTCTGCCTTTATTCCATCCTCTTGTAACTTTTCTACCCTCCTTGTAAGAAATATTTCCTCCTGTCGTTCCCTTCTTCTATTTCTCCTTTTTGTTTGGACTTTGATTCTGACCACCAGCAAGTGGCGGTCCGAAAGTCCACTCTCCCAACCTCTATATACTCTTGCATCCATCACACACCTCATCCTTTCACCTACACACACATAATCAATTATTGCCTTCCTTTCATTCAGCTCACCATCCACCCTTCTCATCACTTGCCATGTATACCTGTGGATCATTTTGTACCTGAAGAGGGTATTAGCTATCACCAACTCCCTCAGCACAAATGTCCACTAAAGCACTGCTAATCTCATCCATCTCTGCAGGCACACCCTACTCACCAACTATTCCATCTACCTTCACATTCCCTACTTTTCCATTCATATCTGCAGTCAAAAGCACTCTCTCATTCCTTTCAAACTTTTCCAAGCATGCTTCCACATTTGTCCAGAACTCTTCTCTTACTCTGCTTACACGATCTTGTGTCAGTGCATACACGCACACAATCGCCCACATTTGTAGTCCAACTTTCACTCTTATCCACACAATCCTTGAGCCAACTGATCCATACTCTCTTATATTTTTCTTCCATCTGTTACTCACAACAATACACACTCCTTTTGCCCTCTCATTCTCACCTACTTCCACACATACAGTATACCACATCCATACTCCCATTCTCTCACACTCTCATCTGGCCATTTAGTTTCAGTTAATCCACATACATCCACTTTCACACCCTCAAGCACCTGTACAATCTCTCTCTCTTTCACCTCAACATTCGCACCCCTTACATTCCATGTAGCTATCCATATCAAGTCCTTCGTTCGGTCCTTAGTTGTCATCTTTTGGTCAGTCCTTGTCCGAGGCTTCATGTTTGTATTTTTAGTTAGTTGTTTTCCGGTGAGGGCACTAGCTCTCCGCCAACTCACTTGTTGTTGCATTTGGAACACGTGTTGGTTGGTTATAAGGTTACCACCCCACGTTGTAAATGCTTTCCTGATTTCAAGAATTCATTTGCCTTGCCACTCAGTGTGGAACTACCCCCCAAAACAGGGTATCACTACACCAAGTGGATGGATGATGGGCACCCCCACCTACCACATACAGTATATATATATGCACAGCACTATGTTGTTGCAACATTCCACCTGACAAAGCACATACCCCCCTGCCCATTTCCCTGCACACCTAAGTGCATAACTACCCTTACCTCACCCCACCTCGATATAACAAATAGGAATTATAACTTAAAAATTTCAGATGTTTATCCATGTTAATAAAGTTATGAGCTGACATGAAGAAATTATGACTCGTGCTTTTTTTCATTTAGGCAGCCATTTTTTATGGTTACATAATAGGTACAGCCATGAAACTTCATACATATTTGGATATTTGTATAATCACTTATCATGTACAATTTCTGTCCCCTAGGTTTAATATTTGCAAAGTTTTAATAGAAAAATGCATTGGGCCCTTCAGATTCGTTGCACAGGTCACACTGAAATCTCTCAGAATTACATTTTTTTTTTTTAAATTTCATTATTAAAAAAAAACTTTGAAGATGCAGCATTTTATCCCTTCTTCTTTCTCTGAAATCTCCATTCGAGGAGATTTCAATGCTCACCACCACCTCTGGCTCTCCTTTCCATTCACTGATCCACCTGGTGAACAAGCCTACATCTTTTCTATCGTTAATGACCTAGAGCACCTTGTACAGCACCCTACCTGTTTCTCTGACCACCTTGGAGAGAGCTCCAACATACTTGACCTCTTCCTTACAACTGATCCTTCTGATTTCACTGTTAATCTTTTCTCTCCATTGGGCTACTTTAATTACATTCTTATTACCTTAACATGTCCTTTCACTCTGGTACAGCCTGTGGACCCTCCAAAGAAATGTTAACTGTGGCACTTTGGAGCTGCGGATTGGGAGGCCCTCAAGCAGTTTTTCTTTGATTTTCCCTAGAAGGATTATTGCTTCTGTGGCCAGGAGCCATCTGAATGTGCCCTGCGCATTATGGACGTTATTCTCTCGGGCATGGAAACATACATTTCTCTCTCATATCCTCTGACTAATTTAAGAAAGCCTTGGTTTAATCACGTTTGTTCTAATGCTGTCTGCAGCAAGGAGAGGGCCTATAAAAGATCACATCTTTTTTATGTTTCTGCCCAGAATCTTCTAAGTCTGTTCTTTGCTCTGCTAAAAATAATTTCATCCATACTAAATGCTCTCAACTCTCCATTTCGAATTCTTCCTGCTCCTTCTGGCATCTTGCCAAAAACCTTTCTAACAACTTTACCTCATCATCCTTCCCTCTTCTTATCTACTCTGATGGCTCTGTAGCTATTTCTTCTATTGATAAAACAGATCATTTTGCTCAGACTTTCTCCTGCAATTCCACCTTAGATGATTCCAGTGCTGTTCACCCGTCACTTCCCCCCTCTGACTTCCTCATGGCTGACATTAAAATTTCTTCAGCTGATGTATTTTCTGCTATCACTGGCCTCAGTGCCAACAAGGCATATGGGCCTGATGGAGTCCCTTCTGTTGTCCTCAAGAACTGTGCTTCTTTGCTTACACCCTGCCTAGGTAAACTCTTTCGCCTTTGTCTTTCAACTTGTACCCATCCTTCTTGCTGGAAGTTTGCTCTCATTCAGCCAGTCTCAAAGAAGGGTGACCATTCCCAACCCTCTAACTATCGTCCAAATGATTTAACATCGTGTGAAAAGTTTTCGAGTCTATTCTTAACAGAAAATTTTTAAAGCATCTTTCCTATCACAATGTTCTTTCTGACCGTCAGTATGGGTTCCGTCAGGGACGCTCCACTGGCGATCTACTCACCTACCTTTCAGACTCCTGGTCATCCTCCTTCCATGACTTTGGCAAAAGCTTGCCATTGCACTTGACATCTCAAAGGCTTTCGACCGAGTCTGGCATAATTCTTTAATTTCCAAACTGCCCTCGTACGATTTCTATCCTATCTGTGCCTTCATGTTTCTGGTCTTTCTATAGCCGCTGTTGTTGATGGCCATCGTTCTTTTCCTAGATCTATCGACAGTGGTGTTCCTCAGGGCTCTGTCCTATCACTGACTCTCTTCCTTTTATTCATCAATGATTTTCTAAACTGTACATCTAACCCTATCCACTTGTACGTTGCTGATTCCATTCATAACCTTTCCATTCAGTTCCCGCAATGTCTATCTCAGCAGTTACTTAAACAAACAAGGGATGAGGCTATTCTACACCTAATGTCTTGCTTGGCTCATATCTCTGACTGGGGTAAAAATATTCTTGTTTCTAATGCATCAAAGACTCAGTTTTTTCACCTATCAACCACACACAATCTTCCAAAGGAGTACCCACTAATGTTTAATACTATCTAGCTCAATCCTGCCTCATCCTTCAACATGCTTGGGGTTTCATTCACTCGAGATTTATCATGGAAATATCATAATGCATCTCTTGTAAAATCTGCTTCCAAGAGATTAGCTGTGCTAAGCCGACTCCATATCTTCTTTACCCCTGCACAGTTGTTGACTTTATATGTGGGTTTTATTCGCCCCTGTGTAGAGTACAGCTCTCATGTGTGGGGAGGCTCCACACATACAGCTCCTCTCAATAGGGTGGAGTCAAAGGTTTTTCTTCTCATTAGCTCTTCTCCTCTTACTGGCTCCCTCCAATCTCTGTCTCTTCATCACACTGTTGCCTCTTTATCTCTTTTCTGTCACTACTTCAATGGTCACTGCTCTTCTGAACTGTCTGCTTGCATCCCTCCACCTCTACGGTGGGCACGTAGTATCCATCTAGCAACAAACACTCATCCCTTTTCTGTCCAACTCTCTAATGCAACAGTTAACCATTACTCCCAGACCTTCATTTATGCAACACGTCAACTCTGGAACTGTCTCCCTCTATCTGTATTTACTACTTCGTATGATCTCCAGTTTTTCAAATGCATTGTGTCCAGGCATCTTGAAATGAACAGATGTTGAGTTTGGCTCTTTTACTTTTTTTTTTTTTTTTTTTAAGGAACTGTTTTGTTGGCTCCTACCTTTGGTTCCTTCATCCTAACTCCCCAAAAAATCTGTCTATTAAAAGGCACAAGTCCACTATAAGACAAATAACTATGTGAAATTTCATGACTCTATAGCAAATACTTTCTGAGTTCTGGCCCAGAATCAAAATCTCTACACCATTGGGCCTTTCAGATTCCTTGCACAAGTCACAGTGAAATCTCCAAGATTTTTTTTTTTTTTTACTTTTTTGTATTAAAAAACAACTACTTAAGACTCACCATTCTACCTATCAAAAAGGACACATAACTATATGAAATTTTATGACTCTATGGTGAATACTTCTGAATTCTGGCCTGGAAACGAAATTTGCATGCCACCTATTGTTGTTGATCTCAGTGATAACAATAGCCTCCTCTGACTTCATCAGATGGAGTGTAAAAATGTACATACAGAGTGGTCCATAAGTGGCACTCCATAGAGACTCAAATGGCGGTATCTAATGTATTGTGGGGACGGCTTAGTCTGTTAGTGTGAGTGTGGGTGTGACAGTGAGAGAGGGATATGAATAAATGACCCAAGGTAGACAGTAATAATGCTGACTTAACCGTACCTGCAGCACACGAGAAATTGCCCAGTAGAGTGGAAAATGAGCGTTATATACTGTATGGACCAAACTGTATATAAAAGGTATTAATAATGTACAGTACAGTGGATTTGTGGTGCTGGAGAGGGACGCCTTCAGGTATCAGCACCCATATAGCTCTTTATACAAACGTACCCCAGCTTCCTCGCTATCCAATGAAAGAGGGATTGCAGACTGCAGAAGGGCAGCCTTAGCCTGCAGTCCACTGGCTTTACATCCACATGAGCCTGAGGTTGCAGGTTGCAGCTACTAATACTACTGTATAGTTGATTTGTGTCCTCCTCTTCCACCAGTTCGATCTGGTGTGCTCCAGGGAGTACATCCGCCCCACCTATCAGAGCCTCTACATGTTTGGCACCTTTGTCGGGGCGCCCATCAACGGCCTCACGTCAGACAGGTTAGCTCACGGTTCCACGTGAAGTTTTACTTATTTACATGCGTCCAGCAGTGTTTCTGTGTTTTCATTGGCAGACTTAAATATTAAAAAAAAAAAAAAAAAAAAGCGGTGATCCAGTACGCCCATGCACACGTTGTTTCAGACAGGTAAGAATGTAGATTTTCTTCATTTTTTTTACTCTTTTTCTCCTCCTTGTGGGTATGGAGGAAAAAAAAATCCTATTCGTCTTCTTCTTTACATACAGGTTCGGGCGGAAAACAACACTAAGTCTGGGGGTACTGACGTATTTCTTCATCGCCATATCCAGCTGTTGGCTCACCTCCCTCCCGGCCATCCTCACCTTCCGTTTCATCCTCGGTTTCATCCATCCTGCCATCCTTCAGACTGGCTATATCCTCGGTTAGTCCGTATCTCCATTATGTTATCTGTTAGAAATCCTAGAACCAGTATATTGTCATCATAACTCCTTCACCGCTTTGACGTATTTGATTATTTTTCTTTCTATCTCCAGACAAGTTTACTAGACTTGGAGGAGACTTTTGGAACTGCAACGGTAAAACACACACACACACACACACACACACACACACACACACACACACACACACACATTCAATCTGGGCGGACGTGCGACGACGGCGCTCCGTGCCGAATCATCACGGCCAGTGGCATTACCTAAATTAGTATCTTTGTATGAGTCAAGCTCAGTACCAGGTTAGACTAAATGATTGTTCATTATTAAAAGGAAAAAAATAATAAGTTTAAACAAGACTTGTTCAAACAGGAAATAGAACCAAGACGAAAGAATATGCTGAGTCATCTCTAAGGTTTGTTTAGACTACAATAACATGGACATTGTAAGTACATGCTCTGCACTTTAAGTATTGCAAAATGGATACATACTTTAGTAAAGCAAATTTGGAAAAGAAAAGGGATACAGGTAAAAAGCAAAATGATGATTTCTACCAAGAACTAGTTGAAGTAGAGACTCACAATAGACTGGTTGAACGTGTAAACAAACTAGAAATGGCTTTCAAAAATGATATTGATGAAATAAAGAAGCAGATGCACTTCCAAAAGGAAGAAATGGAAAAACTTGGAAGGGAGGCCAATAAGAAAGACACAACCATCAGTGAACTAACAGTGGAATTGAGTACACTTAGGATGAAAATGAGTGAAATGGCAAGTACAGTAGTCAATCACGAGAGTGTTATGGAAGAGTTCAAAAATGACACAGAGACAATTAGGCAAGTTAGCAGTCTTATTGACCAGAGCAGTGATATTGAGGAGAAGATAACACAAGTGAATGAAGCTGTGCAAAGCTACAAAAATGATGTAGAAACCACGTATGCTGAAATGGTGAAAGTAAAGTAAGACTTAGAAACAAGGGTGGAGGAAAAAAGCATTAAAAAGGAGGTGAAAAGAATAATCCAAAACAATCCAAAGTTAGTCTGAGATTCAATAGAGATAAACAAATCAATAGTAATCACTGGTATAGAAGAGGAAGAAGTTAAAAACAAGATCACAAGAGACAAAAAGGAGATGACAAATGTAATGAACTTACTGAAAGAAGTATCAGAGGAAATCTGTAGTAAAGACATAGAGGAACACAAAAGGTTAGGGAAATACGAGAAAAGCAAGACAAGACCTCTAAAGGTGACTTTCCGGAGTGTAAACACTGTGGAAGAGATACTAAAAAATGCAAAGAATCTTATGGAAAAAAAGGAGTTCAAAAATGTATGGATAAAAAGATGCCTAACACAAGAGGAACTGGAATTACTGAAAGAGAAAAGGGAGGAAGCAAAAGCAAAAAATGAGGGAAGATCAGAAGAGGAGAAAAGGAAATTTTTTTACAAAGTAATAGGATTGCAGGTACGAAAGTGGTATACAAACTGGATGGAAGAAAAAGGAGGAAGGTAGTAGAACCATGTCATGACAAGTATATAAACAAGATGATAAAGTTGATGTACTCAAATGTAGATGGAATGGTATCTAAATTACTAGAGATGAATGATCGTGTCAGAGAAAATGAACCACAAATAATATGCCTAACTGAAACAAAATTAGCACCAAGGATATCCAATGACATACTAAACTTAGAGGAATACAATATATGGAGAAGAGACAGAAATGTAAAAAAAAGGAGGAGGAATTATAATATTAACTAAGAAAAATCTAAAAGTCAAGGAAATAAAACTAGATATACCATCACAAGTAGAACTGATTGCAGTAGAGATCGACACATCTGAAGGTAAAGTAATTGTAGCCAATTTGTACATGCCACCCAGATCAAACACATGGGAAAGAGACGAATATGAGGACCTGGCAGAGAGTACAATTCAGAGTATAAGATCATTGCTACATAAAATGGAAGAGAAATCGGAAAGAATTGTACTAACTGGGGACTTCAATACAAATATAAATTGGAATACTCTAGATATAAATAGCCAAGAAAGCTGTTGGGACCAAAAGCTCCTGGATCTCGTACAAGAGTTTTTCTTAATGCAACATGTGAGGGAAACCACCAGAAAAAGAGGACTTGATGTACCTTCAGTGCTAGATCTAATATTTACTAGGCAAGAAAATGATATTGACAGTTTAATATATCACCCTCCACTAGGCAAAAGCGATCATGAAGTACTAAATTATAACTTCAGGATAGCATATGACATAGTAAACAGCAATGACAGTTACAAAAAGAGCCTAAACTATAAAAAGGGAAATTATCAAGACCTAAAGAAGTATTTCTTAGAAGTTGATTGGGAAAATGAGCTTAGAGGACAAGATTTAAATGCTGTATATAAAAAACTTTGTGAATTTTGTGAAATAGGAGTCCAGAAGTACATCCCACAGCACAAAGAAGCAGATAAGAAAATACAGAAATGGTTCAATACAGAATGTAAAAAATCAAAAGAAAGAAGAGATTTGTTGTGGAATAGATACAGAAGACACAATAGTGAAAGGGCGTATAATAATTACAAACAGGAAAGAAACGACTATACAAGAATAAGAAGGGAAGCCCAAAAACAGTTTGAGGAGGATATAATAAATAAAAGTAGTAATCAACCAAAGCTGTTTTACAGCTATATCAGAGGCAAAACCAAAGTAAAAGATATAATACAATCCATTACGGACGAAGGAATCACTTATACACAAGAGAAAGATATTTGTGAAGCACTAAATAAGAATTTCCAATTAGTTTTTACAGAAGAAAACAATTTTGAGAGGGACTATGTGGAACATGCATGTCCACACATACTACCAGATATACAAATAGCAGAAAAAGTAATACAGGAGGAGTTAAGTAGATTAGACAGAGGAAAAGCAAGTGGTCCTGATGAAATTTCATGTTGGGTATTACGAGAATGTGCCAAGGAGTTAAGTAAACCATTATTTTTAATTTTCAAGAAATCCTTGAGTCAAGGTAAACTACCTGATATTTGGAAAAGCGCAAATATTGTCCCCTTATTCAAGAAAAGAAATAAGCAAAATCCACTCAACTACCGACCAGTATCACTGACCAGTGTTGTAAGCAAGGTATTAGAAAAACTTATAAGAAAAGCTTGGGTAAATCATCTAGAAGAACACAGTATGATAACAGAAAGACAGTTTGGTTTCAGAAAAGGAAAATCATGTGTTACTAATCTGTCGAGCTACTATGACAGAGTAACAAACACAATACAGGAAAGGGAAGGATGGGTGGACAGTATCTATTTAGATTTCAAGAAAGCTTTTGACACAGTACCACACCAAAGACTTTGTTGGAAACTGTACCATCAAGGAGGAATTCGAGGCAAACTTTTTTGTTGGATGCAAGACTTTCTCATAAAAAGAGAAATGAGGACAGTACTAAGAGGAAACTACTCATCATGGAAAGAAGTGATTAGTGGAGTACCACAGGGTTCAGTGCTGGCACCAATCATGTTTTTAGTGTATATAAATGATATAAACAGTAACACTGGAAATGAGAGCTATCTGAATATGTTTGCAGATGATGCAAAAATACAAAGGAGAATTACTAACACAGACTCTTGTAAAGAGCTACAAGAAGAATTAAAAAAACTTCATGAATGGAGTAGTACATGGCAAATGGAATTCAATGTGGACAAGTGTCATGTAATCAAGTTTGGTAAAGTGGAAAAAGACCTGATTGGGATTATAAGTTAGGAAATAAAACCCTATACACATCAGAAAGAGAGAAGGACCTAGGTGTGATTATCAATAACAGACTATCTCCGGCTGACCACATCAGCGAGAAGGTACGGAACATGTATACACTGCTTGCAAATATGAGAATAGCATTCACATACATAAATGAAGACATGCTAAGAAGGATAATAACATCACTCATTAGACCAATCCAGGAATATGTATCAGTAGTCTGGAGTCCTCATCTCAAAAAGCATATAGACAAGATTGAAAAAGTTCAAAGGGCCGCTACAAGATGGATACCAAGCTTAAGGGACCTAAACTACGAAGAAAGACTAAATAAACTGAATCTACCAACACTACAAGAGAGAAGGAAAAGAGGTGACATGATAATGCTATATAAGTGCATATCAGGAAAGGAGAAAATAGACATAAATGATTACTTAACATATGGAGAAGCATCAGCAAGAGGACACTGCAAAAAACTGCATAAGAAGAGAGGTGATAAAGACGTAAGGAAATTCAGTTTCCCAAACAGAGCAATTGATCAATGGATTGCACTACCGAATGAAATAGTGTGTGCCAAAACAATTCACAAATTTAAGGATATGTACGATAAATATGGTTTAAGACACGGGACAGTACGAGCTTGACTCATTCCTGTGAAGATACAATTAGGTAAGGTAAGAACACACACACACACACACACACACACACACACACACAAAGAAGAATCCAATAACGTCTACACAACGAGGGGTCTATCTGAAGTTGAACATTTTAATAAAAAATACACAAGGTCATCAGAGTGAAGTTGTTAAACAGTTCACGCTTGTAAATTACTTACACTGAATTAACAGCCTTGCTCAGATCATTATGTTCTTTTCAGCTATTAAAATTTTAGTAATGTGTTTCTTGAAAACTAGTGCTCTGTATAGCACTAGAGGTATGTGCAAGTCCAAGTAGCCTACAGATCCCAAATTGCAGATCCAAAAAGGTGAGACGTACTCCATCATCATTATGTGTTTTACAAATTCTGGGAAAAATTGATAAAACGATAATAATAATAATAATAATAATAATAATAATAATAACAGAGGTTATCTACACTTCCACGCACTCAATCTTAGCTATACGTACAGCCATGAGCAAAAGTTCGTTGACACTTCTCTGACGTGTGAGGCAAGGGACGGTGTTACATGAATTATTTGAAGAGAGAGCAAAATGAAACAGAGAAAGAATGGAAGAAGGAAAGATGCTCTCTGTTGTTTGGGGAGGAATGAAAGATATGGAAGGCAGGAGACAACGCTGGCAGAGGAGTGAAGCAGAATATTTGCTCCTGGCTGCATCGAAACCCCTCGTACTTTTATACAGCGCTTGAGGTATGCGAACCCAAGTACCGATCTATCGTGGGCGTGCTGGCGTCTTTCCCGTGGACGATCGGCACTATGATTTGGGGCGGAGTGGCCTACCTCATCAGGGACTGGCGATGGCTCCAACTGGCAGTTAACATACCCGGCCTTCTCATCGTTCCCATTCTCTTGTAAGTTTTTTTATCTTTCTTTTTTGGGTCAAGTTTTCCTCTAGGGTTTAGGCTTCGCCATGTATTTAGTTCCTCGTCTTCTCATCGTCCAATAATCGATTTAGTCCAAGATGCAATTAAGAATTAGCTTTTGACACGCTTTTAGTTGTTTCCTTTTTTTTTTTTTCTTGATTCGGTTAAGCTTTTGGCAACGTATTTTGTCTGGGTATAAATATGCTTTAGATTCGGCCTTGGTTTAGCGTTTGGCACGTATTTAGTTTTAGCTGAGCATACATGTTTCAGAACTAGTTAGGTTTTAGTTCTTGGCATACTCGTATAATGTCTAGGTGGGCATAAATATATTTCAGATTTAGTTAAATTTTAGCCTTTGACACGTATTTAGTTTCTATTTGATTTTTTTTTTTTTTAGACTCAATTTCGGTTTAGCTCTGGCATCCATTTTGTTTTGGTAAGTCATACAGCCATATAGCAGAACTTCTGCCTATCAGAATTCTTTTATTCCCCGAACTGAATCTCTATGGAACTCGCTTCCACGGAGTTGTTTCCCCCCAGCCTTCAACTTGCAGCTGTTCAAGTCCAACTGTTAGAGATATTTTATGAATGAAGGATGCCAGTTATCTTGTGTATGGATTATTTTTTTTAATTCATTTATTTTTCCTACCTCTGTTCTGTTATTTAAAAAAAAGGTATAGCTAAATTATGGGCAGTTATAGTTTAGTTTTGGTAAGAATACAGGGAGGAATAATTTTATTGCACAATCAGTTATAGTTGAGCTTTGACATTTCTTTAGCCTTGACATAATTTTATTTTAGATTCAATTGTGGCTTTGCTTTTGACCAACACTTAGTTCCTGTGGTTTTCCACAGCAGTGCCAGTTAGCCAGGAAATATCTTTGTAGCTGAGTAGGTTCTTCCTCCCTAGAATGTTCTGCCTAGTTCAGTACTCTACATTCCTTGATAAATTTGACCTGCCATTCACTGATTTCATAAGTATTTTCTTCAGTGTTGTAGACAGTAGTAGTAGTAGTAGTAATAGTAGTGGTAGTAGTAGTAGCTGAAACCCCAGGCTAAGCTGAATGTGAACCGGTGGACTGCAGTCTTAAGTTCTTTTTCTGCAGTCCACCATCATCATTTCGGGGGATAGTGAAGTAACTGAAACACGTTTGTATAACTAGGTAGTTGAAAACCCTGGTTATATCCTACATCTCTGATTGCACCATACATCATATATTTCTCCACCCCATCCACTCTGTCCTCTGGCGATAGGTCCCCCTTCCTGCGACTCACACACCCCATCTCTCATATAGTTAATTTCTCCATCCTATCCCTCCATCTCATTTTTGATCTCCCCTGCTCCCTTCCTCCTCTCATAGTGAAAAAAATAAAAACTGTCATTTGACCTTTTTTGCAATAAACAATTCTCCTGCATGTATCTTGTCTTTCGACGATTGGATGACTTTCCCCCAACTCACACCACCCCTCTCTCATACATCTCTCCACTCGATCCCTCCATCACAGCCTCAGTCTCCCCCTTCCTCCTCGTAATTAAAGGGAAAAAAGGTCTATCACTTACCTTTTCTTGCCACACACAGGATTCTGGATGAGTCTCCCCGTTGGCTCATCGTGCGAGGGAGATTTGAGAAGGCGAGCAAGACGCTGTACAAGGCGGCTCGCTGGAACCATGTCACCCTTCCGCCCCAGGAGGAGCTACACTCACTTATGCATGCTATTAGACAAGAGGTGATTGTCAGGGGTATATGAATAAAACACACACACACACAGCAAAATATATGCATGGCATAGTACCTAAACGTCATTAAATTCCCTTTTGATTCCCATTCGAAAACACTGTAAAATAGATATAAATTTCTTTCCTGGCAGGCTAACATGGGAAAATCCGGGATGGAGAAACAGAAGGTGAAGAGAGCCTACAGGGAGAAGGTGACGGACTTCCTCCTGCATCTGCTCATCCTCTTCAGGTAAGTTTCAGGAGTGAGAAACAAGAAAAGCAAATGAAACATGAGCAAATACTTGTGCATTATTTGTACTTCTGAATATTTCTTGTTGTAAAGTCAGGGACAAAATTTCTTCAATTAACTGCAGAGAACGCAAAAACTTTGTGTAATGTGTCATAATTCAAGCAGCAGCAGCAGCAGCAACAGCAAAAGTAGTAGTAGTAGTAGTAGTAGTAGTAGTAGTAGTAGTAGCAGTAGTAGTAGTTACAGCAGCAGCAGCAGTAGTAATAATAGTAGTAGCCCCAGGTTTATCTGAAATGTTGACCCAGTGAACTGCAGTCTGACGCTGACCTCCTCCAGCAGTCCACCAGAGGAATAAGGTTGAACTTGAAGGACATTTGTAGAACCAGGCAGTAGAGCCAGTCTGTTATATCAGTGTCACAGAGTGACAATGTCATTCTCTAGGATCTATAATTCAAGAAACTCCTTCCTTGTCTCCACAGAACACACAAACTACGCACCATCACTTGCTTCTTGTGCCTCAAGTTCTTCCTGGTCTCCCTCATCTTCTACGGGATTGCCCTCAATGCAGTCAACTTCAGCGCCAACCCCTTCCTCTACATGATTCTCTCAGGTGTAGTTGAGGTGCCTGCCTACGTGGTCTCGGTGCCCATCGTGGCCCGTTGTGGGAGGAAATGGCCCAGCATCGTCTTCTACTTCATAAGTGGAGTGGTCATTGTGGCTGTGGCGTTTATTCCTTCAGGTATGGTTGGGAAAGGGGGAGAGGGGATCAAGCATTTGTTAACCTCTTAAGTTTGGTGGCATATAGATTTTTAGTTTCTGTCGTGGCAATTTTTCTAAACTGCATGGGGTCCTTCTCAATTTTTCCTGTCGACTTCAGCTGGCTGGAGAGTTTGATGGGCAAGGGTAGAGCCTTCTTTCATTATTATCCTTATACCTGGTTGAGGACAATGAAAAAAGAAGCAGGAGAGGAGTGTTGGTGGGACCTGAAGGAGATGGCAAGAGACAAATATTGGTGGAGAGAGTTCATTGAGGCCCTATGCATCCCGTGGGGTGCCACAGGAAATGATTGATCTTTAGCTCACAGAATTAGCTCTCACAGTCATAGTCTTCTCTGAAACAAACACTTACGAAAGAACCAATAGGTTTGTTGCTGTTTGTTATCCTTTGTAACCCTTTACAGACAGACAGACAGGTAAACAGATAAACAGAGACAGATAGACAGATAACAAACGTTCCTATTCACCCAATCTCTTCCCTGGCAGATATGAAAGTAATGGTGCTGGTGTTGGCACTGATGGGGCGTATGTGCATCACCGCGGCCGATGTGATCCTGTACCTGTACTGCGTGGAGCTCTACCCTACTGAGGTGCGCCTTCAGGGCCTCGGCTACTGTACCATCTTCTCCCGCACCGGCTCCATGATGTCACCTTTCATCACAGAGCTGCTGGTTGGTATACTTCCACGCATATCTTGGCTCATTTACAAATACCTCACGCACGTACACACACTAAAATAATTATCAACACACAATGCTTCGATACGCTTTGTAACTATCACTGACACAGAAGCTGTGAATATGCTGTATGGGTTGGTACACCTGATTCTCCTCTCTCTCTCTCTCTCTCTCTCTCTCTCTCTCTCTCTCCATATGTAGTATAACTTACATAGTTTCATGTCGTGTATAATGAGTAATTCATAGCAATGTCCATAATGCTTAAAGGAAAGTCTCAAAGCATTGTACACTAGATAATACAGAAATCAAAGTGCTAAGATTCAGTTTGGCTTCCATCGTATCCAAGGTTACCACCTTATGATTTTCTGACACACTTTCATACAGTGACAACCACCATTAGCATTTAAAGAACGGGTTGATGGCAAACTCAACTAAACACGTCCACTTCCAAAGAACTATATTGCAGTGTTATATCTCTGACCTGCCTCATGTGCTTTCCTACATCTACAGCCTTCCCCTTTATGAATTTATTATTCTCTTCTTAGTACCAGTGTTTAAAATCCATTCTCTTTTAATATTCTGTCGTTTTCTGCTCTATGATAGTATCCTATTTTTATTGAAAGTCTGTGACTAAAGCCAAGTTTTTTTTAGGGCCTGTCTTTTACTCTCATTTACTATGATGATCCTGCATCACACCCTATTGTAGCACTAAGTTTTTATTAGCCCATTATACTCCGCCATTACATTAACCTGGGAGAGATTGGCCATCTCTTAACCATTAACCTTCTGCGTGCCAGTGCCATTTTAAAATGGTCTGACAAAACTCCGTGGTCAGTACCAGTACCATTTGAAAACGGCTTAAAATTAAACATTCACTGTGACCATAATTTTCTAGATTTGCGGGTAAAAATTGGCAGGCATGTATGTTAACTGTTCCTCTATCATGCCTTAGGCGGTAAAGGCCATACACCCACCCGCTCCCCACCTCATGCTCGCTCTGCCTGTGCCTCACCCTGTGCTGTACATAGTGAAGGCATGTTGTTAATATATTCATGTAAGTGTAGGGACTATACATAGTGAAATCAAGTTGTAAAAATTTTCTTGTAAGTGTAAGTACCGTACATACTGAAGTCAAGTTGTAAATACCTTCTTGTAAGTGCCAGGACTGTACACAGTGAAGTCAGGTGTACCAAGCTTCAGGTAAGTGTAAGACAATGCATTCACTGTGAGAGAGACATGCAAAATGTGACATGTTAAAGTAATAAGTAATGAGAAAAGTGTACTTAACATTGCTATACACTCAACCCCCTGCTATCGCACCTAATTGGTCACAGGAAACGCGCATGATAGCTGAATGCGTGATAGCTGAACTGAACAATCAATGGGAAAATTTCTAATTGGTTTTTCAGTGGCCCATTTTTCTAACTTTTAACCACTTTATGCCTACGATTTCCTGCCAATCTCTCCTCTAACATAAAATAAAGCATTATTATATTAATAATAACAGTATGATGAATAATTAAACAACATAAAAGGCCATCAAACTTTTATAAGGATTACGGCTTGGGTGCTTTGATGGGTTCCGAGGCTTGGGAGTGGCTTAGTTGCCGCCAGATCTCTTTGGCAGTCTCCATTTCTTTAGTGTCCACAGCTAAAGGGGGTATCACATGGTACCTTATATCAGGAAAGGCTGAGGAACATTTAAGTGGAACAAAACTTGGATGCTATCACACACGTAACTCACACCATCGTCAGAGCCCCGTATCAGTTGTAAACACGTGATTACTTTATCGACATCACAGTTTTTTCAGTATAAGAAATATTAACTCTTTATAAGGGTTTGAAAACGATTGATATTTATTCTAAAATACAATATTAATAAGTAATCAGCGTTAGGCTAAATTTCAATGCTGTAGTACGATATATTCTTTAGAGCCGAATGGGTTTTGGTCACTGTTTTGCCCGTCGTGTCCTTGGCAGGAATCCGTACAGATGCATTTCAAATGCCCGTGCTATAATCGGGAATTTTACCACATTACCTTTCCGATTAACCATCGTATCCTCTGCAAACCTCGTATGGTGCCGTGTGAATAAGTTTCGCTTAGCCTGTCTTCAAACTCGACGCATGATAGCGGTCTTGGGGTGCGTGATAGCATGTATGGTTGTGCATTTGATGTGTGCGTGATAGCAGATAAGCGTGATAGCTGAACGCGTGATAGCAGGGGGTTGAGTGTACCTTCGCAGCATACATACCTGAGTCTACTTTACATAGAAAACGGCTTTCTCTCACCTACGTGGCGAGCGTGAGAGAGTGGGAATACCTATACATGAGTATCCAGGACTCAATAAAACCCATTTCCGAGCTTCGGTGAGTATTTTGATGGTGAAATTCATCGTTTCCATATCAGAATCTATCATTTTAGCTCCCAAAACAAGGTCAAACAATGGCCGGCATGGAGGTGACCCCTTAGGGCTAGAAGTAACTGGCATGGGGCAGGTAATGTAAAAGCTATGACAAGAAATCACCACAACAGTATGATATTACCCATGAAGAAATGTATTGGAAAATATGATGAGTCATCTATTAATTATGCCATTAAGATCAAGGAAATAACCAACAAAATTATTAAAATGCCACAGGATCAAATGAATGAACATCGGCTGTAGATACGAACTTACTGCATTTTTCCCTTAATTAAGTAGCAAGAAAACGGTGTGCAGTATGGCAGTTTTGTTTTCTTGAGCATTCAGCCCACTGAAAAACAGGTATTAGTTTTAAAAATTGGGCAAGATAACACGCTAGCCGCAGTTTCACATATGTGTAAAATACACTAAATGATGTTTCAGTGTGCTAGAAATTGGGATTTCCCTCCCAGAATGACAACACTTCCAGTTACACACTACGGAGTACTTGAACCTAAGGTTCATATTGAAAGTGGTTTTGGGTTCTTTTGTAACACTTATGATACAAGGATTCATTTTGCACATAACACAACAACATGTGCTTTTATCATTTTTATGAGGATGATGTTGCTACTCAAACTCTCTAAGTAAGGTAGAATACCAATAATTATAGACAAGACAAATTACTTAGTCAACAGTACTACGAAGCCTCTGATACCACAATGAATAGTGACAAAGGCTCAGCAGATCTCTCCCCTCTCTCCCCAGGGCCCAGTCTACCCCTCTGCTCCCTCTCTGGTTTTCGGTCTGGGTGCCCTGGTTGCTGGGCTGGCCACACTGCCACTCCCGGAGACCCTAAACAGGAAACTGCCAGACACCATCGCTGATCTCGAAAATAAATCCTCGGAGTTCATAAGGTAAGCAAAAAAGAAAAAAAAGAAAAAAGAAAGAAAATGGAAATGAAAAGAAAAAGAATATTATAGTGATGACAGTGACATATCTATTGATGTATTTATTGGTTTATTTATTTATGTATTTGCAGGCTGGAGAACTGTGGAATGGAGAAACTGGAGGAGGAAGGGGAGGAGGTGATGGAGGATGAGGAATCCAAATTGGCCAAATTGCGGACGTAGGGCAGGAGGAGCTTCTGTCTCCATCTCTCTCTCTCTCTCTCTCTCTCTCTCTCTCTCTGTCCTTAACGTCTTCAGTCTGATGACTTTTTATTTATATTTTTATACTGAAGGCATAAATGAAGCCTAAATCTGAGTCTTCCCTTTTTTAAAAAAGAAATCGCTCCTTAACCCCTAGACACCGGGCATGGGTAGACCTACGCTCATCCCAGAACCGGGTTATTTTTAGGATAATCGGCTTTCCCCAAAATATATATATTTTTTTTCATTTCAAATCAAATAGAAATGACAAAAAAAAAAAAAAACACATAAAAAGCACGTACCTACTCTCTGTTGGCGATTTGGAGGTGGTGGTGTGGTGTGAGTGAGCACATGTGTGACGGCTGGGCTGAGCGTGTTCAAGGTCGTGGCGGTGTAATGGCGGTGTTTGGTGGAGGGAGGAGGGTGACATCTCAAGCCAGGATAAGTGTTGAGGTCTTTGTTTCTCTCTCTAATTCACAGTGCCGTATGAACACAATATTACAACTAAAATAGCAAAAAAACACAAGAAAGTAACTAATAAAGATCGGCTTATTTTATGTCTTCCATTATATTTATTTTCTAACAAACTTATGTCTGTTTAGGTATTCACAGTTATTTACACACTATTTACACATTATTTCACTGTTTTTAGTACTTTTTGACAATGTGATACTCCCTAAAGGCTGGCTATGGTCAGTACAAGTGTTCAAGCACCCGTACACTCTCTCCCACACCCCTCATGACCCCCTAGTAGCCCTCCTTATTACCCCACCCCACCCTACACCTCCCGACCCCTATCCCAAACCAGTATCCACTGGTTCCAAGGTCACATTCTCCCTATGCCAGCCTCCCACCACCCTCCACCACAGCCCTCCTCCCTGCTCAGCTGCCCTCCCACACCCCCTGCCCCCTCCCCCGGCCAGCCAGCATGACCCCATGCACCAGCCATGCTGGAACAATACTCTGAGTCCATGTCGTGCGCCATGAAGTTCAAACATGCCCGCAAAAAATTAAAACGTCATATGACGAGGACCGTAGGCCCTACCAACACATCATGTGATGTGGACTGGCGCCTAGGGGTTAAGCTGATGAAATTTGTCTGAAGCCAGGCCGGAAGCTTGAAAATTATATATAAATCACTGGACTTAAGGGGTTAGGTAATGCTGCTGAGCAATTATATTATTATTTATTTATTATTATTATTATTATTACTATATTATTATTATTATCATTAATCATTTTTGTTTATTTTTATTATTATTATTATTGTTTTTGTTGTTCTTGGAAAGTTAGTGAGAATGGCAATGAACTGAGTGATTATTATTATTACTATTATTAAAAACAAGTGGTCAATGGAAATGAATTGAGAATAATTATTACATACCTAGTGTCCTTCACCTCCTTCAAGCCAAACTATGTACTATCTATCTATCTATGTATTGCCAGACGCCTTAATCCCTTATACGGGGTGACCACAAACAAATCGCCTCCACGTCACCCTGTCCCCCGCGATTTCACTGCCCTACTCCCAATTCACACACCTCTCTCTCATATACGTCTCCACTCCATCCCTCCATCTCATCCTTGACCTTCCTCTCCCTCTCTTCCACTCCACCTCATTCACATACACTCTCCTCATCAGTCTCTCACTCTCCATCCTCTCCACATGGCCAAACCACCTCAGTGTGTTTCTCCTAATGTTCCCTATCACGTCCACATCCACACCACAGCACTCCCTCACATCCTCATTTGTCAGTCTGTCTCTCCATGTGACTCCACAGGATCCTCTCAAATATCTCATTTCCACTGCTCTCACTCTCACAACGTCAAGCTTCACTTCCATACGTCAGAGTTGGTATCAAGCAACCTTTCTTCCTTGTTGTACCCTTTCAAGCTCTTCACCCCAAAAACTTCCATCCTTACTCATCACACCACCCAAGTACTTAAACATTCTCACATTTTCCATTTCCTCATCATCCAACCTCACTGAACATTCACTGACTTCACCTCTCTTGAAGACATTAACTTTACTCTTCCCTCCGTTCACCTTTAAATTCTGATTCTTGCACACTCTTCCAAACTCATCCACCAAGCCTTGCAGCTCCCCTTCGTCTTCACTTAACAAGACAGTATCATCTGCAAACAACAGCACAGGGAGTTTCCAAACACTGCCCTCTCTCATTAGGGCCACTCCAACATCCACTGCCCTACCGTGTATCTCTTTTATAACCCCCTCCATATACAAATTGAAAAACCTTGGGGACGTGACACATCCTTGTTTCAACCCAACCGTCAAATGGAAAAACTCACTCAGTTCCCTGTCCACACACACTGCAGCCTTAGCACGCTCATACATACTCTTCACAGCATTCAGCAACTTCCCATCTACTCCATATATTCGTAATACTTTCCACAATCCTTGTCTATCCACCCTGTCATATGCTTTCTCCAAATCCATGAAGGCCGCATACAACTTCTTTTCCTTCTGTAGACACTTTTTCACTAAAGATCTAAGAATGAATATCTGCTCTACACAATCTCTTCCCTTCCTAAAGCCTCCCTTTTCTTCTCCAACTAATTCCTCATTATTTCCCTAACTCTGTCAATAATTATCCTACCGTAAACTTTTCCTGTTATACTAAGAAGACAAATACCCCTATGATTACCACACACTTCTTTTTCCCCTTTCCTTTTGTACAATGGAAAAATTATACCTGACTTTCAATCATCCGGGACTTTACTCCCTTCCAGGCCAATCTGCACATCTTCCACATCCATTCTACTACTATCTCTCCCCCATGTTTCAGCATTTCATCACATACTCCATCAATGCCTGGGGCATTCCCTATTTTGACTTTCTTCAATGCTTCCACAACTTCCATCCTACTAAGTTGTATATATTTTGAAGTGTCATTTTATGCATATCAGTGAAAGCGTTGTGATATATAGGGAGGTCCGTAAATGGCGATCCACTAGACACTCGCCTGAGAGTAGCTGGCGTGTTGCGGGGATGGCTCAGTCTGCTGGTGTGGGTCAGTGAGGGCAAGTGAAAAATAGATGATGCAGGGAGTTGACACTGATAGAGACTGGGTGTACAATGGGGGCAGATGAAGACTAGACGAAACAGAGTAGACACTGATAGGGACTGGGACTGTACAGTGGGGCATGTGGATGTCAGAAGTTTAAAATATCATAATACAATACATTATAGCTGGTAGCGTACACATGTAATCTACAGGTTAAGTGAAAGTCATGGCTAGGGCTGAAGGAAATGACGTTCGCACATTCTCTCTCAGGAATGCCAAATACAGCACCTCGTGATGCCTAATTGGAAAGTCCCCAGGGTCGAGAGAGTTCCACTCAGCCGTGCCTTACATGTGACACAATCTCTCCTATATGGGAGAGAAGTTAGCAAGCAGAAGGAGTTAGGAGGGAGAGCGAGAAAGGGGTCTAGAGAGAGGCACGGTGGGGAAAAGGGTAGGCATGCAAAGTTGGCAAGCATAAAATGCTCTTACCTCAATATGCTTTTGTGAGACATACTCAGTATTAATTTTGAGATATTACCTATGAAGAAATAAACTACAGTCAAACCCAGTTACTCATCTTTATATTTCTCCTGCCACCGACAACAAGTACAACTGACTATCTCCTACAAATCAACTCACTGTTAACTACAGCTTGTCTACGACTACAATATAATTAACTACAAAATCAATATATTATTTTTATGGCAGCGGTGGCATGAACCACGTCTACGAGTCTACAGTTGAGTCTACATTATCAAGATAGAAAACAAAAAATACTACAAGTTCGAGCCACATGACGCCTCACAATTTTACACTGGCAGTGGTTTGACAATATATTGATACAACCAACCTTCCAATTTCTACGTCAATCTACAATCAGCGAATAAACGAACTACAAGTATCTATGATTGCTATGGAATAAGCAGGCGAGACAATAACCAACATTATCTTCCAGTTAACACCTTACAGCAAGAAACTACAATTACACGTTGTACAGGAAATCTACGATCAAGTAACCACATATAGAGCTGCAGGGAGAGCGCTGACTCGCAACCACATCAACCCCCATCTGACCCCACCCTTCTCCCCAACCACCCTCCATCACCACTGCCACCACGCTGATGTAGGGATGACGGAGCAGACGACGCAGCAATTACAAAAGCCCTCACTCACCACTCGTCTCACTCATCGTTACTCACTCAACATTACTCATCGTTACTCATTTACTCACCACATTTACCACAGCGAGAAGTCAACTTTGTGCTGAGCTAGCATTTGCTGAGAAAACCACAACATGTCAATCAACCAGTGTCTGACAACACCACTCACCACCAGTCACACCGTTCCCACCACAATAAAAATCAGTGAGTTGAATAGTTACTTCATTTATACAATACACAATTATAGACACAGTGATAGACAAAACATACTGCACGAACATGGAAAACGTGCTTTATAGTTGCAACTTACGTACATATACCTACTTCAATTATCTACGTTGTCAATCGCTAAGTACTTGGACCAAAAATAACAATTATATACTGTATATATTCATTCGTTTACTATAGCATTCATTAATTCCCAACGATTGTTACTATTTATACATTTGGCATATACATAAAATACTTGTTTCATGCACAGAACTAAGCAACAATCCATCTGCAAAATGATAAATAAAATATACTATCACATTAATCCATTGAGCAGCGAAAAAAACTGTAATAAACAGTTATTAATTAAAGCTATCTAGTGGGACCAGACATATGAATTACAAGGAAAATCAGTAAGAGAGAGAGAGAGAGAGAGAGAGAGAATGGCCAGCACGAATGATGTTAGCAAGAATGAACAACCTCTTTCACTCAACTGTGAGGACAAAGATTTCCACACGGTGCTGACTCATACATTGTCCACCGTAGGAAAAACGAACATGTGAGTGTATATATTTAATGTTGTATATAATTATTGTATATTTATTTTTATGTAAAATAACAAAATATGGGGTAACATAATATCATTTCCAATAATTACTGTTCAACATACCCAAACCTTAAAAAGGGTCCCAAGGATTATGCAGCAATTATGCAATCTTGGACAACGCCAAAAACCTAACACAGATGATGAAAAAAAAGCTAGAGGAAATCAATAATCCCTCCACTATCCGATGTAATAAAGCCAAAGGCATGTCCAGAAAGTGGTCCCGTCCAGAAAGTGGGCCCCTGGCTCCTGGACTGCTACTTAACCCGACGCATGCCGGCTATTTTTACTCCTATGGGTCACCCCAGTGCCGGCCATTATTCGACCTTTTTTTTTTTTTTGGCTAAAATGATAGATTTTGATATGGAAACAATGAATTTCGCCATTAAAATGCTCACCGAAGCTTGGAAATCAGTTTTATTGAGTCCTGCATACTCGTGTACAGGTATAGCCACTCTCTCACCCTCAACACGTACGTGAGAGAAAGCCGTTTTCTATGTAAGGTATACTCAGGTAGTTATGCTGGGAAGGTATAGCAATGTTCAGTACACTTTTTTGATTACTTATTACTTCAGCATCTATCACAATTTGTGTGTCTTTCTCACTGTGAATGCATTATCTTACACTTGAAGTACAACCTGGCTTCATTATGTACTGTCCTGGCACTTACAAGAAGGTATTTACAACTTGACTTCACTATACAATCCTTACACTCACAAGAAAATATTTACAACTTACACTTACATGAAAATATTTACAAAATGCCTTCACTATGTACAGCATTGGGTGAGGCACACAGGCAGAGTGAGGCAGAGCGCGCATGACGGGGGAAGCGAGTGAGTGTATGGCCTTGACAGCCTGGAGGATGGTAGAGGAACAGTAACCTTACAAGCCTGCCAATTTTTACCCGCGAATCTTGAAAAATGCGGTCACAGAGAGGTTTTTTATTTTAAACCATTTTAAAATGGCATTGCCACTGGCCATGGAATTATGTCAGACTGTTTTAAAACACCACTGACACGCAGCGAGTTAAGGACCCTAACCCAGCCTAACTTTCAAAGCCACCTAAATAACTACCGGACATCCCTAGCACCTATTTTAATCTATTTAACTCTTTAAACGCAGATCGTCGCGTTTGCGACGCTCGGCAAAAAGGACATAATGGCGGAGCATCGCGTTTGCGATTCTAGTAAATTTTGAATAACCGCGGGCTGGCAGGCTCCAGCTGGTATTGTCTATCAGTACCACCACCCTTTAGCTACTTTTAGCACACTTAACCTTTGTACCACTGACTTCTGTTGTTGCCAAGTATTGCGTTTTTCCCCTGTCCCCCCCCCCACCACGGCCCCTGCCAGCTTGGCTGTGATACATGGCAGCGCTCTGAGTGCTCAGAACTGTAAATCTGCGCTCTCCTTTCACAAGCAGTTTATGCTAATACGAAACGCTTGTTTCCCCGGTTGTAACACTAGCATTTTTTCTCACGGTTTGCCCCTGTTTAGCGTCAGTTTACCGCAGGCTTTCAAAGTGACATAATGGCGAGTTCTAGCTCTTCCGAGTCAGTGCAAGCGGCCGACAGGAACGAAAATAAAGTGACGGGCGT
The DNA here is from genome assembly GCF_032717465.1 of Coenobita brevimanus. Taxonomy (NCBI): domain Eukaryota; kingdom Metazoa; phylum Arthropoda; class Malacostraca; order Decapoda; family Coenobitidae; genus Coenobita; species Coenobita brevimanus. Next base: position 5,457,045 of record NC_137031.1, read on the forward strand.
AAGGCAGAATAAAAAGCGCGCCGTGGTGATCTTTTGGGAAGTAATATGATTGAAAATAATGTAGTATACATGTTTTTAGCTGTGAAAATGGAAATGTTTGTTGAGTGACGGGAAGACCGCCGCCGCGCTGCATGTCGGCCGTACGCTCCATTGATTTTAGCCTTATTTTCAGTGCTTATTGTACAAATACGGATTCCTAACTACCTTTACTTTGTAGTATAAAGTTTACTGTGACAGAATGAGGCTGTGGTAGAGGGGAAACCGGGTTGCTGGAGGTGTGAAAGTGAAGATTTGGTTACCCAACTTTGCAAGTCTCCACAAGTCCTTGGGTAGTCCACGAAGACTCGACACCTCTCTCTGGAGAAAGCTGAATGTAAGTACTATCTGCCATACCAAGTATAATGTTCTAGGGTTAATCTCTGATTTTTGGCTAATATTTTCCTACAGGTACTCAGACCGCAATACAACCCCGCTACTCGGAGGGACGCGACTGTTCACAGCCGCGTTTAAGAGGTTAAGAACCTATTCACATCAATAATGGACATAAAGCACGAAATAAATGAAAAGGAACCAATGAATAAAGAATTAGAAGTGACTGTACCTCACCCAGGGTACTTACAGCACGTCTGTGGCCGCCTTCCCAAAGGCTTTGGCAGTGGTGAAAATGTTGTATTGCACTTTCAGTAATTCTTTGCACTGTGAGTTATAATTATTTAACACTGCACATTGTTAATTGAACCACGCCAGTTTTAACGCCAGTTTCAACCGCCGATTTCAACCGCCAGTTTGCACTCCACAGTTAATCCTTTGCTCACTAAATTCTAATTTCTTAGCACTGCACAACACTGTAAATTCCCATATGGTCTAGTGGCTAGGTATTGCAGTTTATTCACTGTTTATTCACAAAAAATTAGCACATGCACCATCCATTGTGATAAGTATCTACTCGTGATCACAGTAAGCGGTAACTGGTGGTGAGGGAGAAGCAGGGTTTTCAGATTGGAGCTCGACCACATTACCACACTCCTCAATTTTCATTACCAAATTTAAGTTTTCATTACGAAATTCATAAAGCTAGCATTTATTTTTCACTAATTATATACACAAATGGAAAAAAATGTAATCACTCTCCTTATAATTAACAGCATATTGATTATTTTCATGCTATGTAGGCTAGCAGATTAATCAGAAACAATCCACCATCTCCATCCTGTGTATCCTCATGCATGTGAAAAATGCATTTGGTGATGCATTATTCTGATTCATTACCAAACGAATTTTCATTACCAAATTGGTCCACATCTGGTAATGAAAAATACCAAATGGCAACCCTGACAGGGGAAGGGGGAGGGGGAGGAAGGAAGGGGTGAAGGGGCCTTGGTGTAAACAGCTGTTCAGCACCGTGCGGCAATTTCAAATTATGGGTGGGAAAAAAATTAGATTGGGAGGGGGATTTTTTTCTTTTATTGGCCATTTTTGGGTTCTGAAGGTCCAGGCCCAAATGTCCGGTAACTGGGGTGTCCGGATACTATAGGGATTACTGTACATACAAAAATAAATTACGGTTGTATAACAAACAAACAAATATAGGTGCAACTGTTGCTACAAATGCCACAATACAGCATAAACTCCTTCTGTAAGTGAAACAACGAGCAAACTTAATGTTCTCCAAGAGCCAGTTGTAATGAACCTCATCACTATCATCGACCACAGCATGACTGGATTGGCTAATTAATAGATTTTTTTTTTTTTTTTTTTAAGGAAATAATGAGGAGGACTTGTAATACGAACTGTGTAATATTACTGCAGCAAGTGTTATATATGACTGATTCATAGTACTATTCATTGCTGTATCTTGCTATTGTGTTACTATTGGGTAATTATATGCATGTGCACACAATTATGTCACAACTTACAATGTAACATACGATGTAATTGTACAATATTACTAAAGTTACTACAAGTACCTACAGTATTACTGCAGTTACTACAATATTTATGTGAATACTACAATAGCTACGATATTACTGCAGTTACTACAATTAACTACAATATTACTGCAATTATGTATCATTGCAATTACAATATTACTTCAATTAAAAAAACAATTATGTAAAAATTTTAATATTACTTCAAGTAAAAATAAAATAATATAACAATAAAATTATGTAACTGTTATGCTACATACTCAGAGCTCAACCTCTCACTCCCTGAGTATGAGGAACTGATCTGGGGCTCTTTTCAAGACAGGGTCTAGAGTATGCAACCAGAGGAAAAGGGTTAAAAAACATGGGCCGATTAATCTTACATGTATATTACCATACAAACATACAGTACTGGGCACAATACAGCAGAGCAGATGATACACACTATGATGGACAGGACAAGAGTTATGACTACAGGTGCCAGGATAGCTGTAGGTGTTGCCCAGGTGTGGGAGGGGTCCCTTCAGGTGTGCGCTCTCTGAAGGGGCGCAGGACCATTGTCATAGGCCAGATCATCCGGTGTGGGCTGCAGGGTGACCTAGAGGGAGGCCTTTCCCTGGAGAGGCCTCAATGAGTGTGTCAGTCCTCAGGACTAGAGCAAGTAGGCTCACTGCCTTGTTCCTACCCTTGGTGGAGGACGGCTTGCCGGCTGGTCTGTGAAGGTATCAGCCAGGAGTCCTGGGGGCTTCCCTCAGTGAGTGGGGGCTGTGGCCTCGCTTTTGTTGAGAGGCCATCAGGGGCTGCCTGTGGCATCACTTCCTCTGGGAGTTCAGCAGTGACCGGTGTCATAAGGGCGCTGGCTGCAGTGAGAGAATCCCCTGGCTCACTATGGGGCCACTCCAGAACCCTTCCAGCTGTGACTCCACCAAGGAGCTATCTCTGCCCCTTGGGGTGTGGGAAGAATGAGAGGGGCATCCCACTTGGCCTCTGGAGGAGTGAGGCGAGAAAGGGTCATTGCCCTCGGTGGGTGTCACAGAGGTAGCAGACGAGGGAAGTAAGTTGGACATTCCCTCCCCAGCGAACATGGTGGGCATCGCCGCGGTCATGCTCCCAGCAGGGGCTGCAGGTGAGGGAAATATGGTGGACATTCTCTTCCCGACGAGCAAGGTGGGCGTCATCGCGGTCCTGCTTGGGACTGTAGGTGAGGGAAGTACGGTGGGTGTTCCCTCTGTGATGAGCACTGTGGGTGTAGTCGCGGTCCTGCTTGGGACTGTAGGTGAGGGACGTACGGTGAACGTTCCCTCCCCAAGAAGCACAGTGGGTGTCATCGCAGTCCTACTTTGTATTGTGACTACACTAGTCCCACCCAGATCCTGGCAAGTGTTGGTCTGCATAGAGAGTAGTACAATGGGGTGGCATGCCTTCTGCGGGCTCCATCGAGGGGAAGAGGGGCGCATGGTGGCCGGGGATGTATACCCGTTTTGCTCTGGCCCTTTCCACACCACCCTGTGGTCTTCCCTTGGTGTGGGTATTTCACCACCATTGCAGCTGGAAAAGTCCCTGTGGTTGAGAGGTGGTAGGTGTTGGAGGTGGCAGTCTTGTGGGTTGGCATGAGGTGTTGGAGGAGTAAGGTCCAGTGATGCATGGGTAGGTTTGGCTCCTGGTGGGGTTGGTATATTATCTCGAGGGTGGAGGTCTGTGTAGTTCTTTGCAGATGTAGAAGTTGTTGTGTCCCTCGGAATCAATGTGTGTTCCCCTGGGGAGGGGCCCAGAGCTCGCATCTGATCTTTATTTCTGGAGGCACTGAGCGTAGTGACTGGCCGGTGACTCTCGGCAGAATGCTGGAGATGGGTAAGGCGACCTGGGTTTTATGAGGTTGCGGGAGACATACCTTAATCACCCTGGTGGGCTTGGCCACTGGAATTTTCCATCCCGCCTTGTGTAGCTTGAGGATTATGTGGGAGATGTTTAGTGTGGAGGGGCTGGAGGTGGATGGTCTGGGTGGTGTTGGAGGTGGTGGGGGTGGGGGTGAGGGTGTGGGTGCATATCTTTCTGGTGGGCGAGAGAGAGAGATGGCTGGATCTGGTAGTGGTGGTGGTGAGCATGGGTGTAGGTGGCGTGGAGCTTTGGCCACATGGTGAGATGGCCAGGTGGGGATGGGGGGTTCTTGGTTTAGGTGGTGGAGTTTTTGTGTTAGTGGCGGCAGTGTGGTGGTGGGCGAGGATGGGGAGCTTGTGTGGGGTCTGGTGTAGGACGTGGGTGTGGAATGAGGAGTGGGTGAGGGTGAGGAGTGTGTGGGTGTGAGGTGGCTGGTCCTAGGGGTAGTGGGGGTTAGGGTAGGTGTAGACAGCGTGGAGCATCGGTCATGTGGTGAGGTGGCCAGGGGTGGGTAGGGGGTTCCCTGGTTGGATGGCGGGGACTTTGTGTCCAATGGTGGCAGTGCGGCAGCAGATGTTGAGGTGGGAGGTGCGGTTGCCGGGGGTGCATGGGGGGGTCTGTGGGGAGGGTGTGGAGTTGGTGGAGGGTAAGGTGGGGGACGTGATTGTGGAGGGGGGAGTGAGTGAAGGTGATGAGTGTGATGGTGTGAGGTAGCAGGTGTACGAGTCAGTTGTGTGGTCGGGGAGGTGGGTTGTGGTGCAGCGTGCTGGGTGAAGAGTGAGTGCAGCGTGTTTGAGAGGTGGCGGGTGGGGGACGGAAGAGACGCATGTGACGATTGTGGTAGGTACACGGGGTGTTGTGGCACTGGATGGTTACTTGGTAGAAGTTGGGAACGTTGATAACTGTATATGGTCCTATGAATCAGGGTGATAGTTTGTTGGGGACTGGTAATTGGGCCACCACAACTGAATCACCCAGTTTGTAGGGACTGGCAGGGGTGATGTCAGGTTGAAGGTCCTGATGGTTTTGTAGGTGATGCAGTCGGCTCCTGAGGTGGTGAAGGGGGTCGGATGTGGGGGACGTGGAGGGGGGCTGTAGGTGGTGTCAGAGCGGTGGGAGAAGTAAGGTTTCTCTGAAAACTCGTTCTTAAGGGGTAACGCCATCTTATCAGGGACAGGTTTTCATTCCTTGCTGCACAATTTTTACGTGGGCTCGCCACTCCCTGTTTTGCGTTTCTTCTATTCTAGCCTGCACCTGGTTGAGAAGGGTGTGGTGATTTCTCTCGCATATCTCATTCCCTTGTAGTCAGTACGGGGAGGAGTGGGAAAGTTTGTACTCGAAGATGGTGGTGAGCTCCTTCCACATCTTGCTGGTAAACTTTGGGGTGTTGTCTGAGTGAGGGACTTGGGGGATGCCAAAGTAAGGGAAAACGTGGTAGACGAGAGCATCGGCCACGGCAACGGTTTGGTGTTCTTTGGCCGGGCAGGCAATCTGGAAATTCGAATACATGTCTATGATGGATATGATGTATCTGTAGCCTGCTTTAGATGGTAGGGGTCCAACTATGTCCACAGACAAAAGTTGCCATGGCTTATGGGTAGTGATGCTCCCTGAAGGGCCAGGCATCTGTGTGACATCCTTGCCTAGTGCACAAGCCCAGCATGCCTGAATGACTTGTTTGGTAAAGTTGGAGGGGCCAGTTGTCCAATACATGTCATTAAATACCTGCAATAGTTTCTTGGTCCCGAGATGTGTGCCGTTGTCCAAGTATAAGTGGATCATCGTGTCAAGGGCGGTGTCCGGGTTGAGCACTATATGCCCGATATGGGTGAACAGGTTGCCGTCGTGTCAGTGGTGCTTAGAGAATACTTGGAGTGGTATCCAGTCAAAGCAATCTTTGTTTTGCCATTGTTGTAGGAGGCTGGTGGAGGCGCTGATGGTGTTGATGGGCAGCCGGGATAAGGCGTCGTCATTTGTATTTAATTTGCTGGGCTGGTATGCAATATTGTAGTTGAATTCTTTGAGAGTTTCTCTCCACCTGATTAACTGGACATTATGGGTCTGGGACTGGCATAGCCATTGCAAGGACTGGTTGTTGGTTATTATGGTGATGTGGGTGCCCAACAAATAGGCTCAGAAGTGGTCCAAGGCCCAGATGATGCCTAGGCATTCTTATTTGGTGGCAGTGTAGTTTTTCTTTGCGCGAATGAGGGTACGACTGGTGCAGGGGTTGATGTGTTCTCATCCATCTTGGACCTAGGCAAGGATGGCACCAATCGCCACAAGGGATACATCAGTGTACAGGCTAAAGGGCAGAGTGTAGTTGGGGAATGTGATGATCAGGGCAGTGATGAGCTTGGTCTTGTGGGTGTGCAAAGCTGCAGTGTGATTGTCTGTCCAGGCATAATGTTCGCCCTTTTTTGTCATGTCGTGGAGGGGCTTTGCGATGTTAACAAACGCTTTCACAAAGCGCCAGTAGAAGGACGCAAGCCCAATAAAGGTGTGGACTTTGTGAACATCTCGTGGTAGGGGGAAGTCTGCAATAGCATGCAGTTTGTTGGGGTCGGGTGCCATGCCTTCCTTGGAGATGATGTGTCCCAGGAAGGAAATGGATCGTTCAGCCAGGATGCATTTTGACAGCCTAAGCTTAACCCCTCCCTGCATGATGACGCGTTTGTCATCTTATGGTAATGGCTACGACTACACTCATTGACCTTTTTGGTGTCATTAAAGCATAAAAACTTTTGTTGGAGGAAAAGTTTTTGGCTGATCAGCGTCATTTTTGGAGGCTTCATAGCTTCCCTGCTCCTCGTCAAAAGTAATGAGTTGTCAACTGTGGGTCCCGATACCAGCAAGAGAGTGGACAGGTGTTTCAGTACCAAATGAGCTGTGAGTGGAGAAGGTAGTGCGTGGTTCTGTCCCTTTAAATTTCCACTCTTGCCCCCGTCCTGGCAGTGCAACATATTTCACGATACCAGTAGTGCTTGTGCATAGTGTTTGGGCACTGTTGTGATTGGATTTAGTGTTTGCAATTTAAAATTTGGTGTTGATGAAGCAATCCTGGTCGTTATTAGCCGTTGGCCCAACGAAGATTGCACTACTGTTTCTAATCAACTACACTGCCTCTACCCTGCACCAAATGTGAGTATTCAACTATAATAACAGTGACAGTGATTCATGTGAATATAGTGTGCATATCTAGTGTACAAAGAATTGGTGAAATACATGCAGTAGCTTAGAGGAAGACAGGAAACTGCCCTACAGTCACAACACGGCATGGGTACACCGTAGTTTTTAGCATTTTTCTCGAAAACTTTGAGGCCTGGGATCACCGTTGTGAGCTCAAATGAAAGCCAGTTAAATTCTACATATGATTATAAAATAAAAACATAACATTGGTGTGAAAAGTATTTCGCTAGAGCTCCCCGAATGAAAAAAAATTCTTGTCTGTAGGAAATGGGTTTTCCTTTCGCTTATTACTCAAACACCATACCTCGTATCAAACTGGGACTATCAAACTGGACCTCCGGCATTCAAAAGCTAATAAAATTATCTTTCGAATGAAAATGTAGAAACTGATTAGTAAACATTCGACTTATGTTGTTGGAAAGTGAGATGTATGCTCCAGAATGTTTATTCACAAGGCCCTAATGTACATACCGGTATAGTGCTTTTTTTTTGTGTGTGTGTTTTCTTTTGCTTATTGTGTAGAACAAACATCAACAAATATTGTGGCAAAATAAATATGTTTAGGTGGTGAAATTAAGCCAAGAATACACATTTTGGGGGCACGCAGTGGGAGGGGGGGAGGGGAGAAAAGCCGTTGCATCATGTCCTAGAAAACTTATTAACTTATCTGTCTGTGAAAGGGTTAAGTCCTGCCTGTCGGATTCAGATGAAGACTTATTTAAGGCACTAGAGGTGGTCGGCCTATGTCCGGCTGAAGACAATGACGTCATCAAGGTATGCCAGGTAGATTTCCCAGGTAAGGCCACTGAGAGGTGACTCCATCAGCCAGGAAAATGTAGTGGGGGCATTGCAGAGTCCATAGGGGAGGACATTGAATTCATAATGTTTCCCATTGCTGGTTGAGAAAGCTGATTTTTCTCTGTCCTTTGGGTGTACAGGCACTTGCCAATATCCTGATTGGAAATCCAAGGTGGAAAGCCAGGATGCTCCATACAGGAAGTCGAGGGAGTCATCTATTCTGGGTAGGGGGGTGGCATACTTTGTGATCACGTTGTTCAGTCATCGGTAATCCTCACAGATAGCACATGGTGCCATCTCTCTTTTTAACTACGATGACTGGAGAGGACCAAAGGGCGGTGAATGGGGATATAATGCTGGCATTGAGCATTTCCTGGACCTGCCGGTCATCCTCAGCCCATTACTTAGGGTTTTTCCCTTTGAGATGGTTGGCGAATGGGTGGCCCTGTAGTATGGATTTTGCTTGTCAATCTGTTGATCCTGATGAGAAGAAGTCTTGAAAGTCCAGGAGGAGGTATCGGAGGCAGTCAGCCTGGTGTGGTGAGAGGTGTTCTGGTAGGGGGGGGGTGGCAGGGAAGGAGGGGAGGGCATGCACTGTTCAGTTTCTTTCATATCACATACCACTAATCCTTTGGGGAGGGTGAGAGGGGTGATGATGTTGGCAATGCATACCGCCCTGAGATGGGGGGGAAGGAAGATGGGAGATAGAAGACAGGAGGAGATGGTTCCATAAGGCAAGTTTGGAGAGAGAAGGTTGGAGGTTCCAGTGGGCCTGTTCAGGTGGAGCCAGGCCTTGTACTGTGGGGGGATAGTAAAGGAAGAGGCGATGGTTGCAGGGAAAGTGGTGTGTGGAGGAGCGGGAAAGGTAGGGACAACAGGGGGTAATGTACTGTAGAGGACATGGCGGGGAGAAAGTGGACAGAGAGAGAAGGTGTCGGTGTGCATGTGCAGCGTGGCTGGGAGGGAGGGTTTGGAGACTTCTGGAAGTGGAGGCAATGCTTGTGACAGTCGATGTTGGTGTGTAACTTCTGCAGGAGGTCCAGCATTAGGTAGCCATCGCAAGTACAGCAGGTCGAGTCGAAGATGATGAATTGGTGGTGGGCTGACACTTTCCGTTGAGTATCAGCACGCAAGACCCAGGTTTCCCCAAGGATAGGCAGGGGGCCATCCCCTGCATCTACGAGGTGAGCTGAAGTGGGGAGAAGCAGGCTGAAAGCTGAGTCATGGCGGGAGTAGAAATGATGGCAGAGGCAGGATATGGCCCCTCCCATGTCGACCAGTAGCCTCGTTTTCACCCCGTTCAGTCTCATCTTGTTGTAGACTGGGGGGCGATATTTTTGTGATGTGGCCCCCGCCACCTTGGGGAGGTGTGGGGATGGTCCTAAAAATTCAGCTGTTGTGGGGTGTCTTCTTCATAGAGCTCTACTTCCCCAGGATCGGCATAGTCGGTGGATGGTGCATTGTCCTCAGTGTACTCATCTTCTATGAAGGAGACCTTGCGGTGCCCTACGGTAGTTGGTCTGCACCTGGCAGCTTTCAGCTGTTTATGTATGTCGTGAATAAGGCACCGGTGACTATAGGCAGAGAATTCCAATGGGTTTATGGAGATGAGTTTGGTATTCTCCTTAGAGGCAGAGTGCCTCTTGGTGGGGACTGCCCTGGGCATAGTGGGTGGTGTTGAAGGAACTGTGTGGGTGGGAGGTTTCCGTGGTTTGGGGTGTGGTGCCTTGTAAGTCGAGACTCTGTTTACTGTGCCAGTGTTGTGGGGTGGTACAAGCAGTGAGAAGGCGCCTGACAAGCTAGACATCCCGGTCGAGGTCTCCCGTTTGGTCATAAATTGTAAAGTGTTCTCTTATGGCACTGGAGAGGATCTTCAACAGGGTGTTGAAGATGTGCTGTTCCCAGGTGGCTGTGTTGGCCTCCGGGTAAGTGGCAGTGACGAGTTGCTTGGCATGGTTGAGCGTGTTGTCCAGGTTGCTATAGTAGGTAAGGGAGTCCAGCTGGGATAAAGCAACGACTTTCCTTAGTGATGGTGTGACTGCTTGAGTCACAATTTGTGTGAACTGCACCCACGTCAGCTCAGGGACGATCTTCATGGCGATACTTGAAACTGCTTTTCCAAGGTGGGGTAGAGTTACTGTTATCCGCTCCCTGTTGTTCTTGAATCCAATGTCCAATAGTCGTTTAATCATGCACATGTACACGGTGATGTCACACTGTTCAGGATTGAATTTTGGCATTTGTGTGTGTGATTTGACTGCTATTTTGTTAGATTTTCTCTTTCGTTCCTAGTTGCTCTCTTCTGACCGGATCTAGAACCACCACTAACCACCAGTGTTATGCTACCTACTCAGAGCTCAAATTCTTGCTCTCTGAGTATGAGGAACTAATATGGGATTCTTCTCAAGACCGGGTCTAGAGTATGCACGAGAGGAACGAGGCTCAAAAACACAGGCCAGTCAGTCTTACACATATATTACCATACAAACATACAGTACTGGGCACAATACAGTCGGGCAGATTATACACACTATGATGGACAAGGACAAGGGTTGTGACTACAGGTGCCAGGGTAGCTGTACTGTAGGTGTCACCCAGGTGTGGGAGGGGTCCCATCAGGTGTGTGTTTTCTGAAGGGGTGCAGGACCGCTGTTGCAGGCCAGATTGTCTGGTGTGGAATGTGGGGGCAGTGTAGAGGGAGGCCTTTCCCTAGAGGGGCCTCGGTGAGTGTGTCGACCCATGGGACTAGGGCCGAACAGGGCGAGTAGGCTCACTGTCTTGCGCCTACCCTTGGTGGAGGAAGCAGGCTCGCTGGCTGGTCTGTGAAGATCTCAGCCAGGAGTACTAGGGGTGTCCCTCTGTGACTGGGGGCTGCTCCCTCACCTTTGTTGAGAGTCCATCAGGGGCTGCCTGCAACGTCTTCCTCTGGGAGTCCAGCAGCGATGGGTGTCGTAGGGGTGCTGTCTGCAGTGAGCCTATCCCCATGCCCACTATGGGGCTGCTCCAGACCCTCTCCAGCTGTGACTCCACTAGGGAGATAGCTCTGCCTCTTGGTGTGTGGGGAGAGTGAGAGGGGTGTCCCACTTGGCCTCTGGAGGAGAGGCAAGCAAGGCGTTGCCCTTGGTGGGTGTCACAGGGGTAGCAGATGAGGGCAGTACGATGGACATTGGTGGACGTTCCCTCCCCGGAGGGTACGGTGGGTGCCGCCGGGGTTCCACTAGACCCTGGGACTGCAGGTGAGAGGAGTACAGTGGCCATCCTCTCCCTGTCAAGCACGGTAAGCATCGCCGCGGTCCTACTTCCAGCAGGGGCTGCAGATGAGGGAAGTACAGTGGACGTTTCCTCTGACAGGCACGTTGGGCGCCATCATGGTTCTGCTTTGCCCTGGGACTACAGGTGAGAGGAGTACAGTGGCCTTCCTCTCCCCAACAAGCACAGTAGGCATCTCCGAGTCCTGCTCCCAGCGGGGGCTGCAGGTGAGAGAAGTACGGTGGACGTTCCCTCCCCAATGCGCTTGGTGGGCATTGTCGAGGTCCTGCCTGGGACTGTAGGTGACGGAAGTACGGTGGACGTTCCCTCCCCGACAAGCATGGTGGGCAGTGTCACAGTCCTACAGGGGGCAGCAGGCGAAAAGAGTATGGTGGACGTCCTTTCCCCATCGAGGAAGGTCGCCGCGGTCCTACTTGGGACTGTGGTTACACGAGTCCCACCCCGATCTTGGTGAGTGCTGGTCTGGGTAGAGAGTAGTGCAGTGGGGTGGCGTACCTCCTGTAGCTCGATTGAGGGGAAGAGGGGTGCATGGTGGTGGGGAACGTATACCTGTCTTGCTCGGGCCCTTTCCACGCCTCCCTGTTGTCATCCCTTGGTGTGGGTATTTCAGTAACAATTACATTCATACAATGTGACTACAGTATTCCTACAATTCTGTGTTACCAGAATTATGTATTTCACTTAATCATCATACAAGTTCAGGTAATATTAGGAACTACCATAGGCATAATACCACATGTAATGTAATGACCTAGCAATTTTACCATTGCATAAGTATATGCGTATGTATGTTATACATACACATCTGTGCTACTATATCACTACAATATGTTATACAATATTCTATGTTCAGTTTTACTAAATAACGGCTAGTAACGTATATACTCATACGATGTAATGATCAAGTAATATTACCATTGCATAAATATATGCGTATGTCTGTTGTATATACACATTTGTGCCAATATATTACTACAATATGTTATACAATATTCTGTATTCAGTTTTACTACCATGTATTTACTCCATTATACATACAATATATTACTAGAGTTATTATATTTCTACAGTATTATATCTCTACAATATTGTTATGAATATTATGTCACTACAACATTATTGCGAATACCATGTAATAATAGATTAGAATGTAATTATTTCTACATGCTGTCGTAGGTTCGCCAGCAGGGCGTGACCGAGCAATGTCAGGGCTCTAAAATATCAAAATAGAGTATGTAATAGCTGGTAGCTTACATATGTAACCTAAAAGTTAAGTCAAAGACATGGCTAGGGCTGAAGGAAATGGCATTCACACATTCTCTCTCTCAGGAATGCCATATGCAGCACCTCGTGATGCCTGATTGGAATGTCCCAAGAATCAAGAGAGTTCCGCTCAACCATGCCTTACGCATGACACAACCTCTCCTATATGGGAGAGAAGAAGTTAGCAGGCAGAAGGAGTTTTTTTTTTTTTTTTTGTGAGGAAGAAGGAATCAAGGGCCACGAGCCCGCAAAATTGCTCCTTCCAAGAGGAAAACAAAAAACAACAAAGAGCCAAATTCAAGATCCAATCATTTCGAAATGCCTGGACACACTGCGTTTGAAAGACTGGAGATCATAGGAAGCACACACACACACACACACACACACACACACACACACACACACACACACACACACACACACACACACACCGGGTAAATACAGTATGTCAGTAAGTACCACAGGTGTAATAACAAACTTAACATGTATAGTACAAGATATAGTGTACTATGAGAGGTGCAAATATAGGACATATACCGGTATATACAAACAAGAGGCTGGTTCATATACAACGATTCCTTTCCACTCCGTAGGGCGTTTTCTTGTGTGTTGGGGGGACGGCTCAGCTTTATCAGTGTCTACCCTACGTCCTCTATTCTTCACATGCCTCTCGTTGGACCCCCAATCCCTATCAGTGTCTACTCTGTGTTCTCTAGAATTCAGCTGCCCCTGCTGTACACCCAGTCCCTATTAATGTTTACTCTGTGTTCTCTAGTCTTCACTTGGCCCCCACTGTACACCCAATCCCTACCAATGTCTACCTTGCCTCATCTTCACCTGCCCCCACTGTACACCCAATCCGTATCAGTTTCTACTCTGTGTCATCTAGTCTTCACCTGCCCCAACTGCACACCAAATCCCTATCAGTAACGACCCTGCATCTTCTATTCTTCACCTGCCCCTCACTCAGTTCCTGTCAATGTCCAATCTGTGTCATCTAGTCTTCATATTGAACTTGCAGTTAATTACAGTATATCGTAGTCGTAGCCGAGCAGTAGTTAACAGTGAGTTGATTTGTAGGGGATAATGTTAGTTGTACTTGTCGTCAATGAGAGGAGAAAAATAAAGATGAGAACTGGGGTTTGATTGTAGTTTATTTCTTCAAAAGGGAATATCTCAGAATAATTACTGAGTATGTCTCACAAGAGCATACTGAGGTGATAGCATTTTATACTTGCCGACTTTGCGCGCCTGCCCTTTTCCCCACTGTGCCTCTCTCTAGACCCCCTTCTCTCTCCATCACTTCCCCCCTCTGACTTCCTCGTGGCTGACATTAAAATTTCCTCAGCTGATGTATTTGCTGCCGTCACAGGCCTCAATACTAATAAGGCATATGGGCCTGATGGAGTCCCTCCTGTTGTTCTCAAGAACTGTGCTTCTGTGCTTACACCCTGCCTAGGCAAAAAAATGATAAATAAAATATACTATCACATTAATCCATTGAGCAGTGAAAAAAACTGTAATAAACAGTTATTAATTAAAGCTATCTAGTGGGACCAGACATATGAATTATAAGGAAAATCAGTAAGAGAGAGAGAGAGAGAGAGAGAGAGAATGGCCAGCACGAATGATGTTAGCAAGAATAAACAACCTCTTTCACTCAACTGTGAGGACAAAGATTTCCACACGGTGCTGACTCATACATTGTCCACCGTAGGAAAAACGAACATGTGAGTGTATATATTTAATGTTGTATATAATTATTGTATATTTATTTTTATGTAAAATAACAAAATATGGGGTAACATAATATCATTTCCAATAATTACTGTTCAACATAACCAAACCTTAAAAAGGGTCCCAAGGATTATGCAGCAATTATGCAATCTTGGACAACGCCAAAAACCTAACACAGATGATGAAGAAAAAACTAGAGGAAATCAATAATCCCTCCACTATCCGATGTAATAAAGCCAAAGGCATGTCCGGAAAGTGGTCCCGTCCAGAAAGTGGGCCCCTGGCTCCTGGACTGCTACTTAACCCGACGCATGCCGGCTATTTTTACTCCTATGGTTCACCCCAGTGCCGTCCATTATTCGACCTTTTTTTTTTTTGTTAAAATGATAGATTTTGATATGGAAACAATGAATTTCGCCATTAAAATGCTCACTGAAGCTTGGAAATCAGTTTTATTGAGTCCTGCATACTCGTGTACAGGTATAGCCACTCTCTCACCCTCAACACGTACGTGAGAGAAAGCCGTTTTCTATGTAAGGTATACTCAGGTAGTTATGCTGGGAAGGTATAGCAATGTTCAGTACACTTTTTTGATTACTTATTACTTCAGCATCTATCACAATTTGTGTGTCTTTCTCACTGTGAATGCATTATCTTACACTTGAAGTACAACCTGACTTCATTATGTACTGTTCTGGCACTTACAAGAAGGTATTTACAACTTGACTTCACTATACAATCCTTACACTTACAAGAAAATATTTACAACTTACACTTACATGAAAATATTTACAAAATGCCTTCACTATGTACAGCATTGGGTGAGGCACACAGGCAGAGTGAGGCAGAGCGCGCATGACGGGGGAAGCGAGTGAGTGTATGGCCTTGACAGCCTGGAGGATGGTAGAGGAACAGTAACCTTACATGCCTGCCAATTTTTACCAGCGATTCTTGAAAAATGCGGTCACAGTGAAGTTTTTTATTTTAAACCATTTTAAAATGGCATTGCCACTGGCCATGGAATTATGTCAGACTGTTTTAAAACACCACTGACACGCAGCGAGTTAAGGACTCTAACCCAGCCTAACTTTCAAAGCCACCTAAATAACTACCTACCGGACATCCCTAGCACCTATTTTAATCTATTTAACTCTTTAAACGCAGATCGTCGCGTTTGCGACGCTCGGCAAAAAGGACATAATGGCGGAGCATCGCGTTTGCGATTCTAGTAAATTTTGAATAACCGCGGGCAGGCAGGCTCCAGCTGGTATTGTCTATCAGTACCACCACCCTTTAGCTACTTTTAGCACACTTAACCTTTGTACCACTGACCTCTGTTGTTGCCAAGTATTGCGTTTTTCCCCTGTCCCCCCCCCCACCACGGCCCCTGCCAGCCTGGCTGTGATACATGGCAGCGCTCTGAGTGCTCAGAACTGTAAATCTGCGCTCTCCTCTCACAAGCAGTTTATGCTAATACGAAACGCTTGTTTCCCCAGTTGTAACACTAGCTTTTTTTCTCACGGTTTGCCCCTGTTTAGCGTCAGTTTACCGCAGGCTTTCAAAGTGACATTATGGCGAGTTCTAGCTCTTCCGAGTCAGTGCAAGCGGCCGACAGGAACGAAAATAAAGTGACGGGTGTAAGGCAGAATAAAAAGTGCGCCGTGGTGATCTTTTGAGAAGTAATATGATTGAAAATAATGTAGTATACATGTTTTTAGCTGTGAAAATGGAAATGTTTTTTGAGTGACGGGAAGATCGCCGCCGCGCTGCATGTCGGCCGTATGCTCCGTTGATTTTAGCCTTATTTTCAGTGCTTATTGTACAAATACGGATTCCTAACTACCTTTACTTTGTAGTATAAAGTTTACTGTGACAGAATGAGGCTGTGGTAGAGGGGAAACCGGGTTGCTGGAGGTGTGAAAGTGAAGATTTGGTTACCCAACTTTGCAAGTCTCCACAAGTCCTTGGGTAGTCCACGAAGACTCAACACCTCTCTCTGGAGAAAGCTGAATGTAAGTACTATCTGCCATACCAAGTATAATGATCTAGGGTTAATCTCTGATTTTTGGCTAATATTTTCCTACAGGTACTCAGACCGCAATACAACCCCGCTACTCGGAGGGAGGCGACTG
The DNA here is from genome assembly GCF_032717465.1 of Coenobita brevimanus. NCBI lineage: Eukaryota > Metazoa > Arthropoda > Malacostraca > Decapoda > Coenobitidae > Coenobita > Coenobita brevimanus. The sequence continues at coordinate 5,473,237 of NC_137031.1, forward strand.
TTCACGGCCGCGTTTAAGGGGTTAAGACCCTATTCACATCAATAATGGACATAAAGCACGAAATAAATGAAAAGGAACCAATGAATGAAGAATTAGAAGTGACTGTACCTCACCCAGGGTACTTACAGCACGTCTGTGGCCGCCTTCCCTAAGGCTTTGGCAGTGGTGAAAATGCTGTATTGCACTTACAGTAATTCTTTGCACTGTGAGTTATAATTATTTAACACTGCACATTGTTAATTGAACCACGCCAGTTTTAACGCCAGTTTCAACCGCCAATTTCAACCGCCAGTTTGCACTCCACAGTTAATCCTTTGCTCACTAAATTCTAATTTCTTAGCACTGCACAACACTGTAAATTCCCGTATGGTCTAGTGGCGAGGTATTGCAGTTTATTCACTGTTTATTCACAAAAAATTAGCACATGCACCATCCATTGTGATAAGTATCTACTCGTGATCACAGTTAAGCGGTAACTGGTGGTGAGGGAGAAGCAGGGTTTTCAGATTGGAGCTCGACCACATTACCACACTCCTCAATTTTCATTACCAAATTTAAGTTTTCATTACGAAATTCATAAAGCTAGCATTTATTTTTCACTAATTATATACACAAATGGAAAAAAATGTAATCACTCTCCTTATAATTAACAGCATATTGATTATTTTCATGCTATGTAGGCTAGCAGATTAATCAGAAACAATCCACCATCTCCATCCTGTGTATCCTCATGCATGTGAAAAATGCATTTGGTGATGCATTATTCTGATTCATTACCAAACGAATTTTCATTACCAAATTGGTCCACATCTGGTAATGAAAAATACCAAATGGCAACCCTGACAGGAAGGGGGAGGGGGAGGAAGGAAGGGGTGAAGGGGCCTTGGTGTAAACAGCTGTTCAGCACCGTGCTGCAATTTCAAATTATGGGTGGGAAAAAAATTAGATTGGGAGGGGGATTTTTTTCTTTTATTGGCCATTTTTGGGTTCTGAAGGTCCAGGCCCAAATGTCCGGTAACTGGGGTGTCCGGATAGTATAGGGTTTAGTGTACATACAAAAATAAATTACGGTTGTATAACAAACAAACAAATATAGGTGCAACTGTTGCTACAAATGCCACAATACAGCATAAACTCCTTCTGTAAGTGAAACAACGAGCAAACTTAATGTTCTCCAAGAGCCAGTTGTAATGAACCTCATCACTATCATCGACCACAGCATGACTGGATTGGCTAATTAATAGATTTTTTTTTTTTTTTTTTTTAAGGAAATAATGAGGAGGACTTGTAATACGAACTGTGTAATATTACTGCAGCAAGTGTTATATATGACTGATTCATAGTACTATTCATTGCTGTATCTTGCTATTGTGTTACTATTGGGTAATTATATGCATGTGCACACAATTATGTCACAACTTACAATGTAACATACGATGTAATTGTACAATATTACTAAAGTTACTACAAGTACCTACAGTATTACTGCAGTTACTACAATATTTATGTGAATACTACAATAGCTACGATATTACTGCAGTTACTACAATTAACTACAATATTACTGCAATTATGTATCATTGCAATTACAATATTACTTCAATTAAAGAAACAATTATGTAAAAATTTTAATATTACTTCAAGTAAAAATAAAATAATATAACAATAAAATTATGTAACTGTTATGCTACATACTCAGAGCTCAACCTCTCACTCCCTGAGTATGAGGAACTGATCTGGGGCTCTTTTCAAGACAGGGTTTAGAGTATGCAACCAGAGGAAAAGGGTTAAAAAACACGGGCCGATTAATCTTACATGTATATTACCATACAAACATACAGTACTGGGCCACAATACAGCAGAGCAGATGATACACACTATGATGGACAGGACAAGAGTTATGACTACAGGTGCCAGGATAGCTGTAGGTGTTGCCCAGGTGTGGGAGGGGTCCCTTCAGGTGTGCGCTCTCTGAAGGGGCGCAGGACCATTGTCATAGGCCAGATCATCCGGTGTGGGCTGCAGGGTGACCTAGAGGGAGGCCTTTCCCTGGAGAGGCCTCAATGAGTGTGTCAGTCCTCAGGACTAGAGCAAGTAGGCTCACTGCCTTGCTCCTACCCTTGGTGGAGGACGGCTTGCCGGCTGGTCTGTGAAGGTATCAGCCAGGAGTCCTGGGGGCTTCCCTCAGTGAGTGGGGGCTGTGGCCTCGCTTTTGTTGAGAGGCCATCAGGGGCTGCCTGTGGCATCACTTCCTCTGGGAGTTCAGCAGTGACGGGTGTCATAAGGGCGCTGGCTGCAGTGAGAGAATCCCCTGGCTCACTATGGGGCCACTCCAGAACCTTTCCAGCTGTGACTCCACCAAGGAGCTATCTCTGCCCCTTGGGGTGTGGGAAGAATGAGAGGGGCATCCCACTTGGCCTCTGGAGGAGTGAGGCGAGAAAGGGTCATTGCCCTCGGTGGGTGTCACAGAGGTAGCAGACGAGGGAAGTAAGTTGGACATTCCCTCCCCAGCGAACATGGTGGGCATCGCCGCGGTCATGCTCCCAGCAGGGGCTGCAGGTGAGGGAAATATGGTGGACATTCTCTTCCCGACGAGCAAGGTGGGCGTCATCGCGGTCCTGCTTGGGACTGTAGGTGAGGGAAGTACGGTGGGTGTTCCCTCTGTGATGAGCACTGTGGGTGTAGTCGCGGTCCTGCTTGGGACTGTAGGTGAGGGACGTACGGTGAACGTTCCCTCCCCAAGAAGCACAGTGGGTGTCATCGCAGTCCTACTTTGTATTGTGACTACACTAGTCCCACCCAGATCCTGGCAAGTGTTGGTCTGCATAGAGAGTAGTACAATGGGGTGGCATGCCTTCTGCGGGCTCCATCGAGGGGAAGAGGGGCGCATGGTGGCCGGGGATGTATACCCGTTTTGCTCTGGCCCTTTCCACACCACCCTGTGGTCTTCCCTTGGTGTGGGTATTTCACCACCATTGCAGCTGGAAAAGTCCCTGTGGTTGAGAGGTGGTAGGTGTTGGAGGTGGCAGTCTTGTGGGTTGGCATGAGGTGTTGGAGGAGTGAGGTCCAGTGATGCATGGGTAGGTTTGGCTCCTGGTGGGGTTGGTATATTATCTCGAGGGTGGAGGTCTGTGTAGTTCTTTGCAGATGTAGAAGTTGTTGTGTCCCTCGGAGGCAATGTGTGTTCCCCTGGGGAGGGGCCCAGAGCTCGCATCTGATCTTTATTTCTGGAGGCACTGAGCGTAGTGACTGGCCGGTGACTCTCGGCAGAATGCTGAAGATGGGTAAGGCGACCTGGGTTTTATGAGGTTGCGGGGGACATACCTTAATCACCCTGGTGGGCTTGGCCACTGGAATTTTCCATCCCGCCTTGTGTAGCTTGAGGATTATGTGGGAGATGTTTAGTGTGGAGGGGCTGGAGGTGGATGGTCTGGGTGGTGTTGGAGGTGGTGGGGGTGGGGGTGAGGGTGTGGGTGCATATCTTTCTAGTGGGCGAGAGAGAGAGATGGCTGCATCTGGTAGTGGTGGTGGTGAGCATGGGTGTAGGTGGCGTGGAGCTTTGGCCACATGGTGAGATGGCCAGGTGGGGATGGGGGGTTCTTGGTTTAGGTGGTGGAGTTTTTGTGTTAGTGGCGGCAGTGTGGTGGTGGGCGAGGATGGGGAGCTTGTGTGGGGTCTGGTGTAGGACGTGGGTGTGGAATGAGGAGTGGGTGAGGGTGAGGAGTGTGTGGGTGTGAGGTGGCTGGTCCTAGGGGTAGTGGGGGTCAGGGTAGGTATAGACAGCGTGGAGCATCGGTCATGTGGTGAGGTGGCCAGGGGTGGGTAGGGGGTTCCCTGGTTGGATGGCGGAGACTTTGTGTCCAATGGTGGCAGTGCGGCAGCAGATGTTGAGGTGGGAGGTGCGGTTGCCGGGGGTGCATGGGGGGGTCTGTGGGGAGGGTGTGGAGTTGGTGGAGGGTAAGGTGGGGGACGTGATTGTGGAGGGGGGAGTGAGTGAAGGTGATGAGTGTGATGGTGTGAGGTAGCAGGTGTACGAGTCAGTTGTGTGGTCGGGGAGGTGGGTTGTGGTGCAGCGTGCTGGGTGAAGAGTGAGTGCAGCGTGTTTGAGAGGTGGCGGGTGGGGGACGGAAGAGACGCATGTGACGATTGTGGTAGGTACACGGGGTGTTGTGGCACTGGATGGTTACTTGGTAGAAGTTGGGAACGTTGATAACTGTATATGGTCCTATGAATCAGGGTGATAGTTTGTTGGGGACTGGTAATTGGGCCACCACAACTGAATCACCCAGTTTGTAGGGACTGGCAGGGGTGATGTCAGGTTGAAGGTCCTGATGGTTTTGTAGGTGATGCAGTCGGCTCCTGAGGTGGTGAAGGGGGTCGGATGTGGGGGACGTGGAGGGGGGCTGTAGGTGGTGTCAGAGCGGTGGGAGAAGTAAGGTTTCTCTGAAAACTCGTTCTTAAGGGGTAACGCCATCTTCTCAGGGACAGGTTTTCATTCCTTGCTGCACAATTTTTACGTGGGCTCGCCACTCCCTGTTTTGCGTTTCTTCTATTCTAGCCTGCACCTGGTTGAGAAGGGTGTGGTGATTTCTCTCGCATATCTCATTCCCTTGTAGTCAGTACGGGGAGGAGTGGGAAAGTTTGTACTCGAAGATGGTGGTGAGCTCCTTCCACATCTTGCTGGTAAACTTTGGGGTGTTGTCTGAGTGAGGGACTTGGGGGATGCCAAAGTAAGGGAAAACGTGGTAGACGAGAGCATCGGCCACGGCAACGGTTTGGTGTTCTTTGGCCGGGCAGGCAATCTGGAAATTCGAATACATGTCTATGATGGATATGATGTATCTGTAGCCTGCTTTAGATGGTAGGGGTCCAACTATGTCCACAGACAAAAGTTGCCATGGCTTATGGGTAGTGATGCTCCCTGAAGGGCCAGGCATCTGTGTGACATCCTTGCCTAGTGCACAAGCCCAGCATGCCTGAATGACTTGTTTGGTAAAGTTGGAGGGGCCAGTTGTCCAATACATGTCATTAAATACCTGCAATAGTTTCTTGGTCCCGAGATGTGTGCCGTTGTCCAAGTATAAGTGGATCATCGTGTCAAGGGCGGTGTCTGGGTTGAGCACTATATGCCCGATATGGGTGAACAGGTTGCCGTCGTGTCAGTGGTGCTTAGAGAATACTTGGAGTGGTATCCAGTCAAAGCAATCTTTGTTTTGCCATTGTTGTAGGAGGCTGGTGGAGGCGCTGATGGTGTTGATGGGCAGCCGGGATAAGGCGTCGTCATTTGTATTTAATTTGCTGGGCTGGTATGCAATATTGTAGTTGAATTCTTTGAGAGTTTCTCTCCACCTGATTAACTGGGCATTATGGGTCTGGGACTGGCATAGCCATTGCAAGGACTGGTTGTTGGTTATTATGGTGATGTGGGTGCCCAACAAATAGGCTCAGAAGTGGTCCAAGGCCCAGATGATGCCTAGGCATTCTTATTTGGTGGCAGTGTAGTTTTTCTTTGCGCGAATGAGGGTACGACTGGTGCAGGGGTTGATGTGTTCTCATCCCTCTTGGACCTAGGCAAGGATGGCACCAATCGCCACAAGGGATACATCAGTGTACAGGCTAAAGGGCAGAGTGTAGTTGGGGAATGCGATGATCAGGGCAGTGATGAGCTTGGTCTTGAGGGTGTGCAAAGCTGCAATGTGATTGTCTGTCCAGGCATAATGTTCGCCCTTTTTTGTCATGTCGTGGAGGGGCTTTGCGATGTTAACAAACGCTTTCACAAAGCGCCAGTAGAAGGACGCAAGCCCAATAAAGGTGTGGACTTTGTGAACATCTCGTGGTAGGGGGAAGTCTGCAATAGCATGCAGTTTGTTGGGGTCGGGTGCCATGCCTTCCTTGGAGATGATGTGTCCCAGGAAGGAAATGGATCGTTCAGCCAGGATGCATTTTGACAGCCTAAGCTTAACCCCTCCCTGCATGATGACGCGTTTGTCATCTTATGGTAATGGCTACGACTACACTCATTGACCTTTTTGGTGTCATTAAAGCATAAAAACTTTTGTTGGAGGAAAAGTTTTTGGCTGATCAGCGTCATTTTTGGAGGCTTCATAACTCCCCTGCTCCTCGTCAAAAGTAATGAGTTGTCAACTGTGGGTCCCGATACCAGCAAGAGAGTGGACAGGTGTTTCAGTACCAAATGAGCTGTGAGTGGAGAAGGTAGTGCGTGGTTCTGTCCCTTTAAATTTCCACTCTTGCCCCCGTCCTGGCAGTGCAACATATTTCACGATACCAGTAGTGCTTGTGCATAGTGTTTGGGCACTGTTGTGATTGGATTTAGTGTTTGCAATTTAAAATTTGGTGTTGATGAAGCAATCCTGGTCGTTATTAGCCGTTGGCCCAACGAAGATTGCACTACTGTTTCTAATCAACTACACTGCCTCTACCCTGCACCAAATGTGAGTATTCAACTATAATAACAGTGACAGTGATTCATGTGAATATAGTGTGCATATCTAGTGTACAAAGAATTGGTGAAATACATGCAGTAGCTTAGAGGAAGACAGGAAACTGCCCTACAGTCACAACACGGCATGGGTACACCGTAGTTTTTAGCATTTTTCTCGAAAACTTTGAGGCCTGGGATCACCGTTGTGAGCTCAAATGAAAGCCAGTTAAATTCTACATATGATTATAAAATAAAAACATAACATTGGTGTGAAAAGTATTTCGCTAGAGCTCCCCGAATGAAAAAAAATTCTTGTCTGTAGGAAATGGGTTTTCCTTTCGCTTATTACTCAAACACCATACCTCGTATCAAACTGGGACTATCAAACTGGACCTCCGGCATTCAAAAGCTAATAAAATTATCTTTCGAATGAAAATGTAGAAACTGATTAGTAAACATTCGACTTATGTTGTTGGAAAGTGAGATGTATGCTCCGGAATGTTTATTCACAAGGCCCTAATGTACATACCGGTATAGTGCTTTTTTTTTGTGTGTGTGTTTTCTTTTGCTTATTGTGTAGAACAAACATCAACAAATATTGTGGCAAAATAAATATGTTTAGGTGGTGAAATTAAGCCAAGAATACACATTTTGGGGGCACGCAGTGGGAGGGTTGTAGGGGAGAAAAGCCGTTGCATCATGTCCTAGAAAACTTATTAACTTATCTGTCTGTGAAAGGGTTAAGTCCTGCCTGTCGGATTCAGATGAAGACTTATTTAAGGCACTAGAGGTGGTCGGCCTATGTCCGGCTGAAGACAATGACGTCATCAAGGTATGCCAGGTAGATTTCCCAGGTAAGGCCACTGAGAGGTGACTCCATCAGCCAGGAAAATGTAGTGGGGGCATTGCAGAGTCCATAGGGGAGGACATTGAATTCATAATGTTTCCCATTGCTGGTTGAGAAAGCTGATTTTTCTCTGTCCTTTGGGTGTACAGGCACTTGCCAATATCCTGATTGGAAATCCAAGGTGGAAAGCCAGGATGCTCCATACAGGAAGTCGAGGGAGTCATCTATTCTGGGTAGGGGGGTGGCATACTTTGTGATCACGTTGTTCAGTCATCGGTAATCCTCACAGATAGCACATGGTGCCATCTCTCTTTTTAACTACGATGACTGGAGAGGACCAAAGGGCGGTGAATGGGGATATAATGCTGGCATTGAGCATTTCCTGGACCTGCCGGTCATCCTCAGCCCATTACTTAGGGTTTTTCCCTTTGAGATGGTTGGCGAATGGGTGGCCCTGTAGTATGGATTTTGCTTGTCAATCTGTTGATCCTGATGAGAAGAAGTCTTGAAAGTCCAGGAGGAGGTATCGGAGGCTGTCAGGCTGGTGTGGTGAGAGGTGTTCTGGTAGGGGGGGGGTGGCAGGGAAGGAGGGGAGGGCATGCACTGTTCAGTTTCTTTCATATCACATACCACTAATCCTTTGGGGAGGGTGAGAGGGGTGATGATGTTGGCAATGCATACCACCCTGAGATGGGGGGGAAGGAAGATGGGAGATAGAAGACAGGAGGAGATGGTTCCAGAAGGCAAGTTTGGAGAGAGAAGGTTGGAGGTTCCAGTGGGCCTGTTCAGGTGGAGCCAGGCCTTGTACTGTGGGGGGATAGTAAAGGAAGAGGCGATGGTTGCAGGGAAAGTGGTGTGTGGAGGAGCGGGAAAGGTAGGGACAACAGGGGGTAATGTACTGTAGAGGACATGGCGGGGAGAAAGTGGACAGAGAGAGAAGGTGTCGGTGTGCATGTGCAGCGTGGCTGGGAGGGAGGGTTTGGAGACTTCTGGAAGTGGAGGCAATGCTTGTGACAGTCGATGTTGGTGTGTAACTTCTGCAGGAGGTCCAGCATTAGGTAGCCATCGCAAGTACAGCAGGTCGAGTCGAAGATGATGAATTGGTGGTGGGCTGACACTTTCCGTTGAGTATCAGCACGCAAGACCCAGGTTTCCCCAAGGATAGGCAGGGGGCCATCCCCTGCATCTACGAGGTGAGCTGAAGTGGGGAGAAGCAGGCTGAAAGCTGAGTCATGGTGGGAGTAGAAATGATGGCAGAGGCAGGATATGGCCCCTCCCATGTCGACCAGTAGCCTCGTTTTCACCCCGTTCAGTCTCATCTTGTTGTAGACTGGGGGGCGATATTTTTGTGATGTGGCCCCCGCCACCTTGGGGAGGTGTGGGGATGGTCCTAAAAATTCAGCTTTTGTGGGGTGTCTTCTTCATAGAGCTCTAATTCCCCAGGATCGGCATAGTCGGTGGATGGTGCATTGTCCTCAGTGTACTCATCTTCTATGAAGGAGACCTTGCGGTGCCCTACGGTAGTTGGTCTGCACCTGGCAGCTTTCAGCTGTTTATGTATGTCGCGAATAGGGCACCGGTGACTATAGGCAGAGAATTCCAATGGGTTTATGGAGATGAGTTTGGTATTCTCCTTAGGGGCAGAGTGCCTCTTGGTGGGGACTGCCCTGGGCATAGTGGGTGGTGTTGAAGGAACTGTGTGGGTGGGAGGTTTCCGTGGTTTGGGGTGTGGTGCCTTGTAAGTCGAGACTCTGTTTACTGTGCCAGTGTTGTGGGGTGGTACAAGCAGTGAGAAGGCGCCTGACAAGCTAGACATCCCGGTCGAGGTCTCCCGTTTGGTCATAAATTGTAAAGTGTTCTCTTATGGCACTGGAGAGGATCCTCAACAGGGTGTTGAAGATGTGCTGTTCCCAGGTGGCTGTGTTGGCCTCCGGGTAAGTGGCAGTGACGAGTTGCTTGGCATGGTTGAGCGTGTTGTCCAGGTTGCTATAGTAGGTAAGGGAGTCCAGCTGGGATAAAGCAACGACTTTCCTTAGTGATGGTGTGACTGCTTGAGTCACAATTTGTGTGAACTGCACCCACGTCAGCTCAGGGACGATCTTCATGGCGATACTTGAAACTGCTTTTCCAAGGTGGGGTAGAGTTACTGTTATCCGCTCCCTGTTGTTCTTGAATCCAATGTCCAATAGTCGTTTAATCATGCACATGTACACGGTGATGTCACACTGTTCAGGATTGAATTTTGGCATTTGTGTGTGTGATTTGACTGCTATTTTGTTAGATTTTCTCTTTCGTTCCTAGTTGCTCTCTTCTGACCGGATCTAGAACCACCACTAACCACCAGTGTTATGCTACCTACTCAGAGCTCAAATTCTTGCTCTCTGAGTATGAGGAACTAATATGGGATTCTTCTCAAGACCGGGTCTAGAGTATGCACGAGAGGAACGAGGCTCAAAAACACAGGCCAGTCAGTCTTACACATATATTACCATACAAACATACAGTACTGGGCACAATACAGTCGGGCAGATTATACACACTATGATGGACAAGGACAAGGGTTGTGACTACAGGTGCCAGGGTAGCTGTACTGTAGGTGTCACCCAGGTGTGGGAGGGGTCCCATCAGGTGTGTGTTTTCTGAAGGGGTGCAGGACCGCTGTTGCAGGCCAGATTGTCTGGTGTGGAATGTGGGGGCAGTGTAGAGGGAGGCCTTTCCCTGGAGGGGCCTCGGTGAGTGTGTCGACCCATGGGACTAGGGCCGAACAGGGCGAGTAGGCTCACTGTCTTGCGCCTACCCTTGGTGGAGGAAGCAGGCTCGCTGGCTGGTCTGTGAAGATCTCAGCCAGGAGTACTAGGGGTGTCCCTCTGTGACTGGGGGCTGCTCCCTCACCTTTGTTGAGAGTCCGTCAGGGGCTGCCTGCAACGTCTTCCTCTGGGAGTCCAGCAGCGATGGGTGTCGTAGGGGTGCTGTCTGCAGTGAGCCTATCCCCATGCCCACTATGGGGCTGCTCCAGACCCTCTCCAGCTGTGACTCCACTAGGGAGCTAGCTCTGCCTCTTGGTGTGTGGGGAGAGTGAGAGGGGTGTCCCACTTGGCCTCTGGAGGAGAGAGGCAAGCAAGGGGCGTTGCCCTTGGTGGGTGTCACAGGGGTAGCAGATGAGGGCAGTACGATGGACATTGGTGGACGTTCCCTCCCCAGAGGGTACGGTGGGTGCCGCCGGGGTTCCACTAGACCCTGGGACTGCAGGTGAGAGGAGTACAGTGGCCATCCTCTCCCTGTCAAGCACGGTAAGCATCGCCGCGGTCCTACTTCCAGCAGGGGCTGCAGATGAGGGAAGTACAGTGGACGTTTCCTCTGACAGGCACGTTGGGCGCCATCATGGTTCTGCTTTGCCCTGGGACTACAGGTGAGAGGAGTACAGTGGCCTTCCTCTCCCCAACAAGCACAGTAGGCATCTCCGAGTCCTGCTCCCAGCGGGGGCTGCAGGTGAGAGAAGTACGGTGGACATTCCCTCCCCAATGCGCTTGGTGGGCATTGTCGAGGTCCTGCCTGGGACTGTAGGTGACGGAAGTACGGTGGACGTTCCATCCCCGACAAACATGGTGGGCAGTGTCACAGTCCTACAGGGGGCAGCAGGCGAAAAGAGTATGGTGGACGTCCTTTCCCCATCGAGGAAGGTCGCCGCGGTCCTACTTGGGACTGTGGTTACACGAGTCCCACCCCGATCTTGGTGAGTGCTGGTCTGGGTAGAGAGTAGTGCAGTGGGGTGGCGTACCTCCTGTAGCTCGATTGAGGGGAAGAGGGGTGCATGGTGGTGGGGAACGTATACCTGTCTTGCTCGGGCCCTTTCCACGCCTCCCTGTTGTCATCCCTTGGTGTGGGTATTTCAGTAACAATTACATTCATACAATGTGACTACAGTGTTCCTACAATTCTGTGTTACCAGAATTATGTATTTCACTTAATCATCATACAAGTTCAGGTAATATTAGGAACTACTATAGGCATAATACCACATGTAATGTAATGACCTAGCAATTTTACCATTGCATAAGTATATGCGTGTGTATGTTATACATACACATCTGTGCTACTATATCACTACAATATGTTATACAATATTCTATGTTCAGTTTTAGTAAATAACGGCTAGTAACGTATATACTCATACGATGTAATGATCAAGTAATATTACCATTGCATAAATATATGCGTATGTCTGTTGTATATACACATTTGTGCCAATATATTACTACAATATGTTATACAATATTCTGTATTCAGTTTTACTACCATGTATTTACTCCATTATACAAACAATATATTACTAGAGTTATCATATTTCTACAGTATTATGTCTCTACAATATTGTTATGAATATTATGTCACTACAACATTATTGTGAATACCATGTAATAATAGATTAGAATGTAATTATTTCTACATGCTGTCGTAGGCTCGCCAGCAGGGCGTGACCGAGCAATGTCAGGGCTCTAAAATATCAAAATAGAGTATGTAATAGCTGGTAGCTTACATATGTAACCTAAAAGTTAAGTCAAAGACATGGCTAGGGCTGAAGGAAATGGCATTCACACATTCTCTCTCTCAGGAATGCCATATGCAGCACCTCGTGATGCCTGATTGGAATGTCCCAAGAATCAAGAGAGTTCCACTCAACCATGCCTTACGCATGACACAACCTCTCCTATATAGGAGAGAAGAAGTTAGCAGGCAGAAGGAGTTTTTTTTTTTTTTTTTTGTAAGGAAGAAGGAATCAAGGGACACGAACCCGCAAAATTGCTCCTTCCAAGAGGAAAACAAAAAACAACAGAGAGCCAAATTCAAGATCCAATCATTTCGAAATGCCTGGACACACTGCGTTTGAAAGACTGGAGATCATAGGAAGCAGGAAATACAGACAGCGGGAGACAGTTCCAGAGTTGACCTATTGCATAAATGAAGGGCTGGGAGTAACGGTTAACTCTTGCACTAGAGAGCTGGACAGAAAAGGGATGAGAGTTTGTTGCTAGACGAATGTGAAGAGAGTCGGTAAGAGGAGGAGATTTACTGAGACGAAAAGCCTTTGACTCCACCCAACTGAGAAGAGCTGTATGTGGGGAGCCTCCCCACACATGAGAGTCGTACTCCACATAGGGTCGGATAAAACCCCTGTATAGAGTCAACAACTGTGCAGGGGTAAAGAAGGAACGGAGTCAGCTTAGCATACCTAATCTCTTGGAAGCAGATTTTACAAGAGACGTAATATGATCTTTCCAAGATAAGTCCCAAGTAAATGAAACCCCAAGCATGTTCAAGGATGATGCAGGATTAAGCTGAATATTACTGAACATTAGTGGGTATACCTGTGGAAGATTTTGTCGGGTTGATAGGTGTAAAAACTGATCTTTCATTCATTAAAAACCACCAGATTATTTTTACCCCAGTCAGAGATATGAGCCAAGTCAGACATTAGGTGTGCCATAGCCTCATCCCTTGTTTGTTGAGGTAACTGCTGAGATGGACGTTGCGGGAACCGAATGGAAAGATGAAGGGTGGAGTCATCAACGTAAGAGTGGATAGGGTTAGATGTACAGCTTAGAAGGTCATTGATGAATAAAAGGAAGAGAGTTGGTGATAGGATAGAGCCCTGAGGAACACCACTGTTAACAGATCTAGGAGAAGAACAATGGCCGTCTACAACAGCGGCTATAGAACGATCAGAAAGGAAGCTAGAGATGAAGGCACAGATAGAATGATAGAAACCGTACGAGGGCAATTTGGAAATTAAAGATTTATGCCAGACTCGATCGAAAGCCTTTGAGATGTCAAGCACGATGGCAAAGCTTTCGCCAAAGTCACAAAAGGAGGATGACCAGGAATCTGAAAGGTAGGTGAGAAGATCGCCAGTGGAGAGTCCCTGACGGAACCAATACTGACGATCAGAAAGAAGGTTGTGATAGGAAAGATGTTTTAAAATTTTTCTGTTAAGAATTGACTCAAAAACTTTTGGAATCCAGGATGTTAAAGCAATTGGACGATAGTTAGAGGGTTGGGAATGGTCACCCTTCTTTGGGACTGGCTGAATGAGAGCAAACTTCCAGCAAGAAGGAAAGGTACAAATTGACAGACAAAGACGAAAGAGTTTGCCTAGGCAGGGTGTAAGCACAGAAGCACAGTTCTTGAGAACAACAGGAGGGACTCCATCAGGCCCATATGCCTTATTAGTATTGAGGCCTGTGACGGCAGCAAATACATCAGCTGAGGAAATTTTAATGTCAGCCACGAGGAAGTCAGAGGGGGGAAGTGATGGAGAGAGAAGGGGGTCTAGAGAGAGGCACAGTGGGGAAAAGGGCAGGCGCGCAAAGTCGGCAAGTATAAAATGCTATCACCTCAGTATGCTCTTGTGAGACATACTCAGTAATTATTCTGAGATAATCCCTTTTGAAGAAATAAACTACAATCAAACCCCAGTTCTCATCTTTATTTTTCTCCTCTCATTGACGACAAGTACAACTAACATTATCCCCTACAAATCAACTCACTGTTAACTACAGCTCGGCTACGACTACGATATACTGTAATTAACTACAAGTTCAATATGAAGACTAGATGACACAGATTGGACATTGACAGGAACTGAGTGAGGGGCAGGTGAAGAATAGAAGATGCAGGGTCGTTACTGATAAGGATTTGGTGTACAGTTGGGGCAGGTGAAGACTAGATGACACAGAGTAGAAACTGATACGGATTGGGTGTACAGTGGGGGCAGGTGAAGATGAGGCAAGGTAGACATTGGTAGGGATTGGGTGTACAGTGGGGGCCAAGTGAAGACTAGAGAACACAGAGTAAACATTAATAGGGACTGGGTGTACAGCAGGGGCAGCTGAATACTAGAGGACACAGAGTAGACATTGATAGGGATTGGGGGTCCAACGAGAGGCATGTGAAGAATAGAGGACGTAGGGTAGACACTGATAAAGCTGAGCCGTCCCCCCAACACACAAGAAAACGCCCTACGGAGTGGAAAGGAATCGTTGTATATGAACCAGCCTCTTGTTTGTATATACCGGTATATGTCCTATATTTGCACCTCTCATAGTACACTATATCTTGTACTATACATGTTAAGTTTGTTATTACACCTGTGGTACTTACTGACATACTGTATTTACCCGGTGTGTGTGTGTGTGTGTGTGTGTGTGTGTGTGTGTGTGTGTGTGTGTGTGTGTGTGTGTGTTTTGGGGGGCTTTATTTTTTCTGTTCTTTATTTACTCTAACGGCCTAAAATTGTCATCTCTTCACCTTCAATGCTGAGCTACAGCCATGGATTAACACTAGATTATGATGCTGCTCACGAGGAAGTGCTGTGTAGAGGATGTAGAGCCGTTTTTTTTTTTTTTTTTTTTTGCCACTATGCTTCATTAAATATACTGCAAAAGGATGAAAATGCGGACCAAGTTAGAGTAAAAACAGCCTAATAGTCGTTTTAAGTGGTTTTGTAGACTGTGTAATACCTGTTTCTTTGTGATTTATTTCAACCCGTTACATCTCAATTTCCTCTTGTATATTGCTGCTCCAAACTATATCGATATTAAAAAAATAGACATTACTGACCAGAGAATATTAAGACGTAGGACGCAAATTAAATCGCTTAGGAAGAGGTGCTACGAACAACTCTATTCCACCTATGACCCTGAATGTTAGACCTGTGCCACCTACAATAATTTATAACAACTTGGTTTATAAAGGAAAATTGTTGAAATTTTTGGCATAATATTCAACATTTTAATTCGGTTGTTTTTAATGTTATATTGTGTACTGTCCTCTGACTTTTTTTTTTTTAATGGTGAATGCTCAAGTATATTGGAAATACTCTCATGTTCTAGATAATAAAAAGAGAAAGGAAAGTAAAAAAAAAAACAAATATTGGAAGGATTCTCATACTGTTGATAAGGAAAGAAAGAAAGAAAGAAAGAAAATGAAGAAAAAAAAGGAAAAAAGAAAAAAAAAAGGATGACAGAAAGAAAAAAATGTTGTACCCTTTTTTTCTCTAGCGTGGCCTAAATTAATGCATGCCCATCGTGAATGCTGAGTTGTAAAAAATAAATGAACACTGGAATGTGATCCTAGTCATATAAATGTGCCATAGATATGATGTAAGGGTGTGGCATTGTCTTTCCCTTTGTTTTTTCTTTTTTCTTTTTTTTTTCTGACTGAACTACGTTAAATAAACTACAGAAGGAGGGAATTTTGGGACAAGTTATAGTGAAAGAATTACAGTTGCCTGATACCTTATTTGTTAATTAGTACTCACCTGTTACCCTTCAGACCTCCCAATGATGAAGGGTTTAAAAGGCAAAATTGTAAAAGTTCAATAATCTCTGTCTAAAGTTTTGTAACAAATTAGCATTAAATATTTTCAGTCTAAAGCTGTGTAGATAATAAATGTTAAATATTTTTAGTCTGAAGCTGTGTGGATAATTAATGTTCAATATTCTCACTCTAAAGCTGTGTGAATAATTAATGTTTAACAATCTCACTCTAAGGCCTATGTCCCACTGTCAGGAACTTTCCCACAACAAGCCACGATTTTCATGTCTTCGTGTGTCGCAGCATGTCGTCATGAGTAACGTGGCACATCTTAACGATGACGTGGTGCTGACGTAGAGAACTTGGTCATTCTTCCCTGTTCTTGGTGCACTATGACAATTTTTGGAATGTTCAATTGTCGGCATGGGAGCCGACAAGGAGGAGAACGTGACATATCGTGACAGTAACGTCATTTGTCTTAGCTGTGACTTAGCGTGTCTTAGCATGTTTTAGCTTGTCGTAGGTTGTCGTAGCTTGTCATAGGTGTGATTTGATGTGTCGTAGGAATAACTTGGAGATCAGATCCCGAAGACCTTCACATCCTCGGCACCCAGCTCTATCAGAAGATTCTCGTATTGCCCGAAACTTGGTCACCTCAGTAGCCATGATTCTGTCCAGCAGGCTCTCATCTTCTCTGCCTTCTTTTTTTTTGTTGTTGTTGCACATAAATGGCGAGGTTCAATAGCAACTGCTGGTCTTCAAGGAAGCTCTGCATGAACAAAGACTCCTCTTCAGGAGTCAGACAGTAATCCATCACGTCTGCTAAAGCCATGAGATACATCCTCACGCCACACTAGCACTTGGCAACTGACACCTGCCTATACTTCACCCTCATATATAAAGCCTCGCACTGAAGATCCCGGCCATCGTCGTGTATGGTCATATGTCCTGATAATCTTAGCGGTGACTTAGCGGTAACTTAGCGTTGCTGTAACGTGTTGTAGCTTGTCGTAGCGTGTCGTGGCGATGTCATGTTGTGACATGGAGTCAAAATGACAGTTGTTTTTTAAATGAGGGATGGTCGTAGTGTGTTATCAGAATAACGTGACGCTTCCTTAGGGTGTCGTGGGTTGTCGTAGCAATGTCTTTGTGTGTCTTAGCACTAATGTGACTATGTCGTGAAATGGCCGTTTAGGTACCGTTTGAGGTATGATCGTGGCATTTCACCAAGATCTTACCTCGAGGGTAATATCGTGGTGACCAGGGCCGTTCTCGAAGATGAACTTGAATATTTGGACACGGGCTTAAAGCTGTGTGGATAATTAATGTTAAATATTATCAGTTTGAAGCTGTGTGGATAATTGTGTCACATATTATCAGTCTAAAGTTGTGGAGATAAACAACGTTAAATATTTCGTTCTAAAGATGAGTATATACAGTTAATGTTCATAAAAAATATTGTATAAAGATCCATTTATTTTAGAACAGAGTAGATTTCAATATATAACAAATCCACAACTCTCATCTTACGTTTAAAAATTAGTAAGAAAAATCTGTAGGTAATAAGCAAAAGAGCTAAACTGTGTCCCTAGAGTGACGACGTTTCTTTTTTTAATCTTAAGTTAACGCATTTGTTTAATTAATTGCGTTATATACCTGTAGCGTCTCTGTATTAGCAAAAGCCAAAGATTTTCCTTCTGACGATCTAAAAAAAATGACAAAAAGAAGTGTGAACTCATTAGACCCCTCTCCAGCACCCCATTCCATCCACCACTGTGTTTATACTCTGTTCACTATGACTAGGCGTGAAACTATAGCCTTTCTATCTTGAATGCTGTGCTGTAACAGGACATGAGGACAAAAATATGAAGCTATACACGAAGAAGTGCTATGGAAAGGACTGATTTATTTTGCCACTCAGTCACGAGGAAAAGGCTGCAAAGAGACGAAAACCTCCTCCTTGTTAAGGTGAATGACCTACAGTCTTGCTTGGTTGGCACCGCAGGTGGCACTGATCTCACAGCTGACAAATGGCGACTACTCTGTAAATGAATCCTTATAAGTACTGCAGAAGCCTGTTATATTGTTTTGAAAATCATTGGCACTGACGTATTAAACAGAATGAATAATCTTGTTTTTCTTTCCAGTGTGTCATGACTGCCAAATCAGATATTTTTACACACACACACACACACACACACACACACACACACACACACACACACACACACACACACACACACACACACACACACACACACGCACACACACACACACACACACACACACACACACACACACACACACACACACACACACACACACACACACACACACACACACACACACACACACACACACACACACACACACACATGATATAGCATCTCCTAGAAACCAGCGTCCTTATCTGTTCCATACAAGAGATGAGACAGCATATCAACATCAGCCAGGTGTCACTAAGCTATCTGACGAAAGATAAAACATGACTCCATGTATAGAATGGGCTAATCAGGTTTCTGAATACTGTATGTCGTAAACATTGATATCACTCCTCTAATCTATCTATCTATCTATCTATTGACAGACGCCATAATCCCGTACGGGGTTGCCATTTGACTCTGAGTTATTTGTTTTACAGGGAAGGACACTAACCCTCCACCAACCCACTTGACACGTAGGGAGCACGTATGGTTTGGTTATATGGTTACCACCCAGCGTTGTAAATGGTTTCTTGGCTTACAGGAAACCATTTGGCTTGTCACTCAATGTAAAGCCACCTGTAACGGAAAGAAAAGCATTAAGTAGTGACAGGAAAGATGGGAGAAATAGGAAGAGAGGAGGGCAGGCACAGAAAAAGAATGATAAGGCTAAGGAAAAGTAGGCAGCACTACATCAAGTGAGTGGATGATAGTCGCCACCACCTACCACTAACTCCTCTAATAGACCGAGTATTTTTAATGAATCCTATATTTTGAGTATGCAAGTAGAGCACCAATAGAGCAGTAACTATGAGGAATTTCTGCCAGATTATGTAAGGCAACAACACAGACAGCCTTAGAAACCACTGAATGAACGAGTGGGGTATAAAGCCTCTGCAAAAGCCATCAAAATCAATGAATAAGGTGAATGTAATGCCACTGCAGAGAGTAAAGGACATAAGCCATTTCAAAAGCCATGAAAAACAACGAATGATGAGACAAATAGAAAGGCACCGCAAAAAACATTAAATAAGTGAATGAGCTTAATATAAAGCCACTGAAAAACACTAGAATTAGTAAATAAGATGAACATAAAACTAATGCAGAAATCACTAAAAATCACTAAATCACTAAATCAAGTAACTGGTAATCTATAGCAGATTACATAAGACCACAACAAACCAACTTAACTCTGGATGCAGTGGGTTGCGGTGGAGGGGCTTGTGCCAGAGAGAGGGAGGTTATGTGGTCCAGGCATAGCGTCTCGTAAGCATCGTCCCATTACCAGGCATTCACGAACTACTCGGTACCACTTTGTAAATACAAGTAAGTGTAAAGTCTGGAGGAGATTATACAGTCCGGGCCATCTCAGGTTTATATCTTGCTTTTTTTCATTTTTAAGTATCCATAGCCAATTAAGAAAAAAACTGTAGCATTTCAAGATCTGACTAGTATAATATTGATGGATAAATACGAATCATACAAACCGGTAGGCGACGATGGCCAGCTCTAACTAGGCCATTGCAGTTCAACATGTACACACAAAGGACATTTACATGGTTAGAGTGAAAAAATACCATTTCTCGCCTCTCTTTGGACACAAACTAAATCAGCCAGACAACAGAAGTAATTCGATACTTACATAAACACAATAAACCGAAAAAATGCTATGAAAAATCATAACATTTTTTAAAATGAAACCTCCCATATTATTCACTGATTTTCGTCGTAACACACATATCTAGTCATTTCAAACCATTTCAGCACCACTGATTTTTTTTGAGGGGTGGGAGGGGAGAAAATATGGATAAATTTTAGTGCGATTATTATTTTCTCCTCTGCTTTAGTTTTCACTGGCGTGTACGAGGTCATTTAGTGAAAATTTCTGTGCTTCATTACAAAGCACAGGATGGGTTTAAGAAGCTAAAAATTGCATTGCCAGGTGCGCAAGACATTACTCTTAATTTTGGTAAGGAAAGAAAATCGATTTTCGAATTCTGAAAAAATGATTATGGGGTCAGCCACTAGATCCCAACAATTTCCAAACCCATGGCCAAAGAGGGGCTAAGCGGGCCGTTGCTAGGTAACAAATAGTTGCCTGGCAGCCAAAACCTTGCAGACACAACTAGCTCATAGGTTGGTCATTGTGTCCAGGTTTGAATGGAATCGGTTGATTCTGGAGGGAAGAATTGCCTGCCACAATCAAAAAAGACTGCTAGGGACACTGAGGCCAATCTTCACAGGGTTGCCAGGCAAAAACTAGTGGAGATAGGAGGAAAAGGGATGGGACACTTCTGATAGGAAATGACCTCATGATTAGGCTTAAAGAAGTCACAGCTTTCTACGCTCTTTAGAAATGTTTCCACAGCTGAGAATGTGAAATGTACAAAAAAGGCAGTTTTTCGGCCGTTGCAAGGCAACAAGTACTTGCCCGGCAAACAAAACCTTGCGGACACAACTAGGTCATTGGCTGGTCACTGAGTCCAGGTTTGGTTGGAATCAGTTAAATATGAAGAGTAGAAGTGCCTGCCACAATTAAACAAGACAAGCCGACAGGCAATGATGGCCAGCTCTAAGTGGGCCGTTGTGATTCAGCATGTACACACAAAGGAGGAGCCTTATCTGGTTAGAGTGTAAAAACACCATCTCTCGCCTCTGTCTGGACATAAACTAAACCACCTAGACAACAGAAATAACTCGATACTTGCATAAACACAATATGCATAAGGAGCTGTGAAAAAATATATATTTTTTTTATGAAACCTTCCATACTATGTACTGGTTTCGTTCGTGATACACATATTTAGTCATTTCAAACCATTTCAGCACCATGGAAATCTTTTAGGGGGTGATGGCAATTTTTTTTTTTTTTTTTTTTTTTTTGGCTCCTGTCTTTAGTTTTCACTGGCATGTACACAGTCATTCTGTGAAATTTTTTGTGCTTCATTGTGAAGAGCAGGATGGGTTTAGGAAGCTAAAAATGGCATTGCCAGGTTCACCAGGCATTTATATCCAATTTGGTACAAAAAAAAAATCAATGTTCAAAATTTAAAAATATGGTGCCGGGGCTGGCCACTTGGCTCCATCAATCTCTTTTCCCACAACCATGGAGGGGCTAAGCAGGCCGTTGGTAGGCAACGAGTAGTTGCCTAGTAACCAAAACCTTGCGAGCACAATTAGGTTGTAGGCTGGTCATTGTGTTCAGCTTTGGTTGTTAGCGGTTAATTCTGAAGGGTGTAAGTGCCTGCCACAATTAAACAAGACTGCTAGGGATGCTGAGGCCAAGCATCTCAGGGTTGCCACTCGATAGTTAGAGGATAGAGTGGAAAAATAGATGGCACATTTCCGATATGGAATGACCTATAAATTAGGTGTAAGGAAATTATAGCTTTCTACATTCATTAGTAACACTTAAAACTTAAAACATGAAGAATATGAAAAACCAGCTTTTTGGTCATTACCAGCAAACGAGTAGTTGCCTAGCAATCAATACCTTGCAAACACAACAAAGTCATAGACTGGACACCGTATCTGGGTTTGGCTGGATTCAGTTGCTTTAGAAGGGTAGAAGTGCCTGCCAAAATTAAACAAGAAAAAAAGTAAGAATACAAGACAGCAAGGAGCTGGCTCACAGAAAGAATAAATGAAAGAAAGAAAGAAAATGCGACAAACAATCATGGCAGAATGGAGCTGGCCAATAAGCCCTGAGCAGGACAAAATGTTAAACACTAGAAAATAAAATATAGGCCATCACCTCTTAATGGTGCTTTGATTGACGATGGCGATGATGATGGCAAAAATGCCAACTAAAATTCTGCAACTGCCCTACGGGCAGTCATTAGTCTTCACCTACTGCTTCTTACTGTGACTTTGACCCCATATGGAAGATTTAGATTTTTTTTTTTTCTATCAATAGCAGTCCAGGCCAGGACACATAACCTGGGCCATTCACATTCCTTGGGCAGTCTCCAGTTGTCCTGGAATAGTCGCGAGACTCTGAGGCCGGAATAATAAAGATAATACCAGCAAAAACAATAATCACCTAAGTAGTTGAAGTAATAACAAAACGAAACAAACTCTAGGGAGTCAGTCCGCCAAATTTCATCTACTTCCTCCAGACAGTCACAAGTCTCCTGGTACTGTTTCTTAAAGTGACACTGACCCCATTGGGGAGATCTGATTTTTTTTTCTATAAGCAATGACCCATGCCAAGACATATAGCCTTGGCCCTCCAGATTCCTTGCACAATCTCTGATTCTCCTGGAATCGTTGTGAGACTCTGAGGCAGGAAGAATAATAGTTCAGTCAGGTGCTGGAGAGTGACGCCTTCTCGTGGTGCCATCGATACAACCAGGTGGCACTGCCATCTGATTCAACAAACGTCCCTCAACATCCTCTTACATCCCGGAAGGGGGATGGCTGGCTGCAGGTGACAGGCAACCTTTGGCAGGACTACACCAGGTTTACAGCGGGATGAGTCTGAGGCATGAGCAACAACAACTGCAAATGTGTGACGTTCTGTTGGTTTGTTCCTACTACCTTTAGACGCTTTTATTTATCTTAGAGGAGGCGTTGCTGCAAGCTCTGTCTAACTCCTCTACTCTAATGCAAAGAGTCTTTCTTAAGCTAAACAAAATTGCCTGTAGGTAGCAATAATAAAAATTAGAAGAGGTTAACCATTTCAGCTCAGATAAGTCATCCGTCATTCATTCTTGCTATATTCACGTAGATTTATTCAATCTTGGAGAGATTTTTCAAGTTGGAGGAGTTGGATGCAGCCTTCATTAATCCCTCCTGTAATTGCGCACTTTCCTAAGCCTCATAGAATCGTTTGGTGGCAGCAAGAACAGATGACAAAACTACTCCATCGTTCTGAAGGTACTTATGTCACAGCTGGAAGAACGCTTCACACCTTCCATATTCCATTAATGTTTTTACGAATCATTTTACCAGGCTTAATAGATTACATAAGTGTAGAAGGTTTAATAAAGCCTGTAGCTAACCCAACAGTTGAGGAAAAAAAAAGATTTATGTTGAACACAATCGAGTGGAGATAATTAAATATACTATGAAGATGTGATAGTAGTCTAGTGAAGGATTCTACAACACACAAGAATAGAAAGTGAAAGACAGAACCTATTATATATATATATATATATATATATATATATATATATATATATATATATATATATATATATATATATATATCAGTCTATCTATCTACTGTATCTATCTATCTATCTATCTATCTATCTATCTATATATCTATCTATCTATCTATCTATCTATCTATATATATATATATATATATATATATATATATATATATATATATATATATATATATATATATATTGTCAAGCGCCTTAATCCCTTATACGGGGTTGGCTACAAACAAATCGCCTTCACGTCACCCTGTCCCCCTCTATTTCACTGCCCTGCTCCCAATTCACACCCCCCTCTCTCATATACCTCTCCACTCCATCCCTCCGTCTCATCCATGGCATTCCCCTCCCTGTCTCCCCCTCCACCTCACTCACATACAGTCTCCTTGTCATTCTCTCCCTCTCCATCCTCTCCACATGGCCAAACAACATCAGTATGTTTCTCCTGACGTTTCATATCACATCCACATCCACACCACAACGCTCCTTCATATCCTCATTTGTCAGTCTGTCTCTCCATGTGACTCCACAGGCTCCTCTCAAATAACTCATTTCCACTGCTCTCACTCTTGACTTGTGTCCCTCCAAAATCGTCCAAGCTTCACTTCCATACGTTAAAGCTGGTATCACAATACTGTCATGTAATAACTTTTTCACTTCCATGCTCACTTCCTTGTTTCTTATCACTGCCTTCAAGGAAACAGCAACCTTTTTTCCTTGTTGTACCCTTTCAAGCACTTCACCCTCCAAACTTCCATCTTTATTCATCACACTACCCAAGTACTTAAACGTACTCACATTTTCCATATCCTTATCATCCAACCTCACTGTACATTCACTGACTTCACCTCTCAAAGACCATAACTTTACTCTTCCTTACATTCACCTTTAGATTCCATTTCTTATACTTTTTCTCCAAACTCATCCACCAAGCCTTGCAGCTCCCCTTCGTCTTCACTTAACAACAAGTATCATCTGCAAACAACAGTACAGGGAGTTTCCAAACACTGCCCTCTCTCATTAGGGCCCCTCCAACATCCACTCCCTACCTTGTATGTCTTTAATAACCCCATCCATATACAGATTAAACAACCATGGAGACATGATAGATCCCTGTTTCAACCCAACCTTCAAATAGAAAAGCTCACTCAGTTCACTATACACATTCACTGCAGCCTTAGCACCCTCACACATACTCTTCACAGCATTCAACAACTTCCCATCTACTCCATATATTCTTAATACTTTCCACAATCCTTGTCTATCCACCCTGTCATATGTGTCACGGGGTTTTTAAGATAAATGCAATATTAAATCATAATGTTCAATAATACTGATAGCAGGGACAATGAAATGTCTTGCTGAAATCAAGCAATGATTACTTTATGCTGGCTTGCTTCGCTCGATTTTCTAAGAACGAGAATTTATAAACTTTCTCAACAGTACACAGCAGACACTAATTCCTCACAATTGCTCTTTATTGGTACTGTTAGCCTCCGGAGAAACTGACTTCACCCCTGACAATAAATAACTAATACTATTAATGATATCAGGTTCTTGCTGGTGCGTTATCTCCTAGAAGGCACAACGGATTTTAAGCTTAATACAACAAGACTGGCCCAAGTACCAGTTATGAATAGCAATGCGTTTATGCAAGCTAGGAGGTATAACTAGAATAAGCTTAATTATGGAGAAATGAACACGAGTTTACATTACATTAAGCTCATAGAAAAAGAACTGTTAAATTGATTGATTACAAAGGAATAAATTTAACGTTACATTTCAAAATGAATTCAAATAAAGAGATCGCACTCACTCACTCACTCAAAAGCTAAATTCTTAAACCTAGGAAAACAACATGTGGCGCAGCCGGCCGGCATGTGAGGGAACAGCACCTTAACTAAAGTCTTAAGTCTAGGAAAACGAAAAGAAAATACTGGTCAAAGAGTGGACTAAGCAGATGACTGGACGTCGTTACTGGAAGGACACTGCACTTGCTTAAGTCTCTCACCTATCACGGTATGTGGAAATCAGGAACGGCGGCACTACGCTCTGGCCCAACCTGGTTTCGTGGCGTTCAAACCTCGACTGACTAACTCGTGGGAAAGAAGGGAGCGCTGTGGCCTCATTTCTAACAGCTAGAATGAGCGAAACATGCATAAAACAAATCGCTCAGTGGAAGCACTAATGTCTCACACAAAGATGATCACTTATGACAGTGAAAAATTGATTTGGAAAGACTCCCGACCGAATGAGCAGTTAACTGAACAATAAACTGGGATTCCACTAGAGTTTGCGGTTTCCCACAAAAGCCAATGTCACTAGCCGACTTGTGACATTACGCCCCATGAAAATGAAATCTTTTTTCTTCAGAAAAGAGATTTCAATATACATATAATTCCTAACTCAGTCACACAAGATTCACACTGTGGTGGGTGTGCTATCCTGCTACAGGAGAAAGTCGCAGTCGCCAGTGAGCGAAAAAACCTCGTATTACGTTAATAGAAGCAAGCTTGAGGGAAAAACTTTGTGACGACAGTGAAAAATCCTGTACTCAGGTCAAACTGAGCAAAAAAGTTTGCTACATTTATGTTAACAACTAATTGTTAGGTAGCGTAAGGTATGTAATACACGGTGTAGGTGTGACAGTTATGGTGTAACTGTACCTACCTGTAAAATCATGTAATACAAATTTATAGTAAATAATGACAATGAGGCAGAAGAGAAGGGGCAGCAGCATGCGACAGGGACGACCAGCTAATCTGCACAGCAATGCTGCACCCACCAGTTGCACCTGCGAAGACAGTCAAGGTGGAGCATCAATAATATCATTTCTCTCTCTCTGCCTAGCAATCAGTATTTATGTTACAAAAAGTACAATATTTACATTATTAACCAGGAAACATAGGCGTAAGGGTTCTTAGCAGGGGAGCTCTAACCTGGCATGCACCTCGATCATGCGCCGCACCTGGCTGGCATGTGAGGGTTCTTAGCGGGGGAGCTCTAACCTGGCATGCATCTCGCTCAACATGTGGCACACCCGGCTGGCATGTGAGGGAACAGCACCTTAACAACATCCCATCACCCAGTTCAGGGGGAGCTCTAACCTGGCATGCACCTCGCTCAACAGCGGCACACCCAGCCGGCATGTGAGGGAACAGCACCTTAACAACATCCCATCACCCAATTTAGGGGGAGCTCTAACCTGGCGTCCACCTCGCTCAACACGCAGAGCAGCCGGCCGGCATGTGAGGGAACAGCACCTTAACAACATCCCATCACCCAGTTTAGGGGGAGCTCTACTTTTACGATTAATGACAGGAAGCTGAGAATCGCTACGCAATCTCGTGCAGGTCACGTTTTAACACCCACCGTGGGTGTGACCACTCGTGTGGATATTGTGTGACATTCCACAAGGTAATTCATACACAGCCTCAGACTGTCTCTGCAGGATTTTCAAACTTCCCCCTTAACTTATGGTATACATGTATGTACAGGCACTGGACATACTGTGTCCTGTGGGTCCAACGGGCGAGATGTTCGCAATTACTGTTACACTTTTAACTGGGAACCAGGCTGGTCCTTGGATTACTCAATTCTCTAAGGACGCCTATCTTACAGAACCCAGCATACAACAGTTGCCCGTGTTAGTCAGCAGTTAGCAGGCGAGACATCAGGTCTGCACCTACGTTATCACTTCCCTTGGTGTATCTCACAACAAGGTTAAACTGCTGTAAATACAGTGTCCAGCGTGTCAATCTTGCATTAGCCGTCTTGGTCGTGCTAAGACTAGTGAGTGGCATATGATCAGTTTCCAGAGTGAATGGTGCCCCAAATAAATAATAATAATACTTCTTAACACCATCAACCACAGCCAAGAGTTCCTTCTCAACAGTACTGTAATTCCTCTCGGCGGTTTTTAGCCTACGGCTGTGGTATGCCACTGGGAAGATTCCAATTTCTGATTCCTGCATCAATACGGCCCCTACTCTATCTTGTGAAGCATCAGAGCGCAGTATGAAAGGTTTGTTGGAATCAGGCAACTGCAAGATAGGCTCCTTGCACAACATGTTCTTAAGAGCGATAAAAGATCTCTCTTGCACTTCTCCCCATTCAATGGTGTTTGAAGCATATTTCCGTAGCACCTCATACAACGGTTGCGCAATGAGAGCAAAGTTGGGGATAAAACTCCTATAATATCCCACTAGGCCAAGGAATGCCCTAACCTGTTTCTTGGTCACGGGTCTCAGGGCTTCTCCAACCTTTCTGATCTTGTCACCCTGACACCTGCAGTGACTGTTGCCAACAATATGTCCAAGGAACTCCACCTCACTGTGAGCAATCTTGCATTTGCTAGGCTTCACAGTCATGTTGAAACTCTGGAGTCTACTGAAGACAATTTCCAAGAGTCTGAGGTGCTCCTCCAACGTGGCAGAATGAACGAGGACATCATCAACGAACATCTCTACTCCTACAATACCATGGAGCACTTGTCTCATGGCATGATTGAATACTGCTGGGGAATTGGTAAGTCCAAATGGGAGGACTTTATACTGGTACAACCCCCTAGGAGTAGCAAAGGCAGTGAACTGACGGCTCTTGGGGTGAAGGGGAATCTGGAAGAATCCCTTCGCCAAATCGAGCTTCGTAAAATATCGTGACCCTGCCAGCTTGGAGAAGATGGCAATGTGGTCACCCATCGGCTCAGCATCCACTTTGGTGATTGCATTGAGCCTTCTATAGTCGCCACAAATCCTGACTCCACCATCTTTCTTGCGAACTACTACCATTGGACTGCAGTAAGGAGATGAGGACTTTTCAATAATACATGCAGTCTCCATGTCGGCAATTTCGTTGTCTACTGCGCCCAGTAGTTGCATGGGAATTGGATATGGCTTAACCTTTACGGGAGTATCGCTGGTCAACTCAATCTTGTGACAATCAACCTTTGCAAGTCTAGTTTGGTCAGAGAAGACATCAGCATACTAACAGAGCAGTGACCTTATGGGATTCTGATCACCTAATGCTAAGTCAGCATTAAGTAAAACATCTCCGACAGTCTCTTCCTGACGGGACTGAGTGGTTAAGGGTTCGTCATCATGGTCATCAGCTGGGATCATCGCGGCTGCCCCGGTTTCTTCCAGTGGCTGGTCACTATCATCAGCTACTCGTAAGCCAGTCTCCTCGGGGTTTGACTCATGATAAGCCTTCAACATGTTAATGTGGAACCTTTTGCGAAGATTCCCCATCTGAATTATGTAGTTGAGGTCTGAAATGCGCTCCACTACATCAAATGGACCCTTCCACTGCGCCAACAACTTGTTTTGGGCAGTAGGGAGTAACACCAAGCACTTATCGCCTGGACTAAACTTCCGAAGTTTTGCCTTCTTATCATAATAGGCTTTCTGAACTTCGCGCACCTTGATCAATTCTTCCTTAGCTAACTCGCATGTCGACTGGAGGCGGTCAGCTAGATCAAGGACATAGGTGTAGGTGGTCTTGACTTCAGGGTCAGGTTCTTCATCGTCCCACAACTCGTGAAGGACTTGAAGTGGTCCATGGACCGACCTTCCATAAACCAGTTCAAAGTGTGAGAACTTCAAGGAGTGCTGTGGGGCTTCTCGATAGGCAAACAGAAGAGGAGCAATGAACCGCGGCCATTCCTTTGGCTGTTCGGCGGCCATGCGCTTTAACATCTTCTTGAGAGTCCCATTGAACCTCTCACATAGCCCGTTACACATGGGATGATAAGGTGTAGTTCGCAGGCCTTGGATGGACAACAACCTGAATGCTTCATTCATCATTGCAGAGGTGAACTGCGAACCCCGGTCGCTTAAGACCTCTTTGGGGATACCTACGCAACAAAACACTTCGATTAATGCCTCAGCAACTGTGATGGCCTCTATA
Source organism: Coenobita brevimanus (assembly GCF_032717465.1). Lineage (NCBI taxonomy): Eukaryota > Metazoa > Arthropoda > Malacostraca > Decapoda > Coenobitidae > Coenobita > Coenobita brevimanus. The sequence continues at coordinate 5,502,115 of NC_137031.1, forward strand.
TTCTTAAGGGCCATGGCTTTAGGCCACCGTGTGCTGAAATCAACAATAGTGAGGATATACTTTGATCCACCACTTGCCCTAGGAGAGATTGGCCCAACAATGTCAACTGCTACTCTCTCGAACGGTTCAGAGATTACAGGCATTGGTTTCAATGGTGCAGGACGGACACGTCCCCGGTCGGTGGTAATTGACACACATCACAAGAACGCACAAGCCTTTTTATTTCCTGTCCCATTCCTGGCCAGAAAAAGTCAGCTCGGATACGGCCCTGGGTTTTCCTTTTTCCCATGTGACCGCCTGAGGCTGAACAATGTCCCCATTCTAACACTGCTTGGCGGTACTTGGCGGGAACGACAAACTGCAGTCGAACCTCGCCCTTGGGTGTTCGTGACTCACGGTGGAGCCGTCCTTGTTTGAGAAGGAACTTGGCTCGACCTCCCTGTGAATACTTTATCACTCTATCCTTTTGATTCTTTTGCACGACAGCAAGTGTTGGGTCGGAATGTTGTTCTTGAACAACAAGTTGGCTACACGTCAGATCTTGCGGCAATTCAATATTCACTGGGGTGACACAATCTGGAGCCTTAGTCATGGCTCGTGTTTCTGCAGCCGAAGTCTGAGTAGCGTCATCTTCGGTGCTACTATCCTTAGCACCGGGAATATTGCCTATGATTAGGTCAAATAAAGGTTCTGGCATGACAACTGCGAGTGTCAGACCAGTATAAAATGGAGATGCCACCTGGATACATGCCTCAGGGAAGAATCTCACTGATCCATCAATAAGGTTTGCATGGATCTGTCGACCTGTGTACTGCTCAGGCCGAACTAGACTCTGCTTGACAGAGCAACCTGAGGATCCATTATCTCTCAGAACCTTCACAGGAATGCCTTCCACAAACCCTGGCTGAACAAGGAAGGCACTGTCACCTGTGGGAGGGCCTGTGGAGGAAGCAGCTAGCCACTCATGAGGCTGCTGAATATATGATGCGGCAAACATGGTGCCTTGTGAACTAGATACTTGAGGGGTCATACTCACTGCCTGGGGAGATGGAGCATTGGCCATCTGTGGAGGTGGGTTCACCTGTATAGATTGCCATACTACAGTATTGGAGCACCACACTGCCTATCACCCCACACACCATACCATACAACACACTACACACCACATAGCACCAAACCGACCCTAAATACCACACCACACTATATCACACCACCCTCTGTACATCATGCCCTACCACACCAACCCCTGTGCACAACAGCAGAGTACACCTCACCACCACCTACACATCACACACAACCACATCACATCTCTGCAAGCAGAGAGTACACTGTAGCACCAGTCGAGCAGGGCAGTACTCCTGAGGTAGATGGAAAGCTGATAACAGGGAGTGCTGGAGCTCCCGTTTCATCAGACCTCAGGACTAGTTCCTGACCATCCCCCTTTGCTGAACTTTTTCGGTGTCTCAGTTACACAGAGAGTTGGCCAGCATGCTCTCCAGTACAAATTTCTCTAACTATCCACACCAAACTACATGCACAATACACACTACACTTTCTATTCAAAATATAAAAAAAATGGCGTCTCTTCACCAAGCCTCGGAGTCCCCGGGGGGGGGAACATAAATGCCCCCACCATCCGCCCCTCTCCCGGTGACGACTCGAGGTGCCTGAAACCACTGTCTGACTCTCTTCTTCTTCATTTCTGCAACATTTGCGGCCTTTCCTCTAACTTTCGCTCTGTTGAGCACCACCTCTCCTCCGCTAAACCTCACCTTCTTTTTCTAATGGAGACTCAGCTGTCTGAGGCAACTGACATCAAACCTTTTTCTGTATCCTCCTACTTTCTCTATACTCATTTCAAAGCCAAAGGTGGCTGTTGTGTATATATATGCAACGACTTATCTTGCTCTCGTGTTCCTGAACTCGATTCTTCTGAATTCTCTACACTCTGGCTTCGCCTTTCCTGTCATTCTCTGACTAAATATATCTGTGCTGTTTACTTATCCCCTAATTCTACTGTCTATCAAAAATTCTTCGACTATCTTACTTCTACGATGGAACACATTCTATCCATTTCTCCTTTCTCTGAAATCTCCATTCTAGGAGATTTCAGTGTTCACCACCACATTTGGCTCTCCTCTCCTTTCACGGATCCACCTGGTGAACAAGCCTACATCTTTTCTATCCTTAATAACCTAGAGCAGCTTGTACAGCACCCTACCCGTATCCCTGACCGCCTTGGAGAGAGCTCCAACATACTTGACCTCTTCCTCACAACTAATCCTTCAGCTTACTCTGTTAATCTTTTCTCTCCGTTGGGCTCCTCCGATCACAACCTTATTACCTTAACCTGTCCTATCACTCCGGTATGGCCTGTGGACCCTCCAGGGAAACGTCGTCTGTGGCATTTTGGAGCCGCGAACTAGGAGGCCCTCAGGCAGTACTTCTTTGATTTTCCCTGGAATGATTATTGCTTCCATGGCCGTGAGCCATCTGAGTGTGCCTTTCGCATTACGGAGGTTATTCTCTTGGGCATGGAAGCATACATTCCTTTCTCATATCCTTTGACTAACGCAAGAAAGCCTTGGTTTAATCACGCTTGTTCTAATGCTGTCCGCAACAATGAGAGGGCCTACAAAAGGTACCGGAGCCAACCCACCCCTGAATCACATCATCTTTACGTTTCTGCCCGGAATCGTGCTAAGTCTGTTCTTCGCTCTACTAAAAATAATTTCATCCATACTAAATGCTCTCAACTCTCCAACTCGAATTCTTCCCACTCCTTCTGGCACCTTGCCAAAAATCTTTCTAACAACTTTACCTCATCATCCTTCCCTCCTCTTTTGTACTGATGGTTCTGTAGCTATTTCTTCTACTGATAAAGTAGATCTCCTCGCACAGACTTACTCTTCCAATTCCACCTTAGTTGATTCCGGTGCTGTTCCTCTATCACTTCCCCCATCTGACTTCCTCATGGCTGACATTAAAATTTCTTCAGTTGATGTATTTTCTGCCATCACTGGCCTCAGTAGTAACAAGGCATATGGGCCTAATGGGGTCCCTCCTGTTGTTCTCAAGAACTATGCTTCTATGCTCACACCCTGCCTAGGCAAACTTTTTCGCCTTTGTCTGTCAACTTGTACCTTTCCTTCTTGCTGGAAGTTTGCTCTCATTCAGCCAGTCCCAAAGAAGGGTGACCACTCCCAACCCTCCAACTATCGTCCAATTGCTTTAACGTCCCGTATTTCAAAAGTTTTCGAGTCAATTCTCAATAGAAAAACTTCAAAGCATCTTTCCTATCACAACCTTCTTTCCGATCGTCAGTACGGGTTCCGTCAGGGACGCTCCACTGGCAATCTTCTCACCTACCTTTCAGACTCCTGGTCATCCTCCTTTCGGGACTTTGGCGAAAGCTTTGCCATTGCACTTGACATCTCAAAGGTTTTCGATAGAGTCTGGCATAAATCTTTAATTTCCGAACTGCCCTCCTACGGTTTCTATCCTTCTATCTGTGCCTTCATCACTACCTTCCTTTCTGGTCGTTCTATAGCCGTTGTTGTAGACGGCCATCTTTCTTCTCCTAAATCTATCAACAGTGGTGTTCCTCAGGGCTCTGTCCTATCACCAACTCTCTTCCTTTTATTCATCAATGATCTTCTAAGCTGTACATCTAACCCTATCCACTCATACGCTGATGACTCTACCCTTCACCTTTCCATTCGGTTCCCGCAACACCCATCTCAAAAGTTACTTCAAAAAACAAGGGATGAGGCTATGGCACACCTAATGTCTGACTTGGCTCGTATCTCTGACTGGGGTAAAAATAATATGGTTGTTTTTAATGCATCTAAGACTCAGTTCTTACACCTATCAACCCGACAAAATCTTCCACAGGTATACCCACTAATGTTAATAATATTCAGCTTAATCCTGCATCATCCTTGAACATGCTTGGGGTTTCATTTACTCAGGACTTATCTTGGAAAGATCATATTACATCTCTTGCAAATTCTGCTTCCAAGAGATTGGGTGTGCTAAGCCGACTGCGCTCTTTCTTTACCCCTGCACAATTGTTGACTCTATACAGGGGTTTTATCCGCCCCTGTGTGGAGTACAACTCTCATGTGTGGGGAGGCTCCCCACATACAGCTCTTCTCAATAGGGTGGAGTCAAAGGCTTTTCATCTCATTAACTCTCCTCCTCTTACTGACTCCCTTCAACCTCTGTCTCTTCGCTGTACTGTTGCATCTTTATCTCTTTTCTATCGCTACTTTAATGGTCACTGCTCCTCTGAACTGTCTGCTTGCATTCCTCCAGCTCTATGACGGGCGCATAGCACCCATCTGGGAGCAAACTCTCATTCCTTTTCTGTCCAACTCTCTAATGCAAGAGTTAACCGTTACTCCCAGTCTTTCATTTATGCAACAGGTCAGCTCTGGAACTGTCTCCCTCTGTCTGTATTTCCTGCTGCCTATGATCTCCAGTCTTTCAAACGCAGTGTGTCCAGGCATCTCAAAATGATCGGATCTTGAATTTGGCTGTCTATTGTATTTTGTTTTTCTCTTGGAGGGAACTGTTACTGCGGGCTCATGGCCTTTGGTTCCTTCTTCCTCGCAAAAAAAAAAAACACCACACCACATCACCATCTGTACATCACATCAAACATCACCATTCGACACTGCACGATATCACATCACCACCTTTACCGTACACCACACCCCAGCACACCGACCAACACCACATCACTACCTGTGTACTACACCACACCATTACCTGTGTGTCACCACACAACAACACTATCTGTGTATCACACCACACAACAATACTATTTGTGTATTTCACCATACCACACCAAACCACTACCTGTGTATCACACCACACCATACCACTACCTGTGCATCATACCACACCATACCACACCTCACCACACCACTGTATGTGAAGCACACCACACCACACCACACCACAACCTGTGTACCACAGTACACCACACCACTACCTGTGTATCACATTACACCACACCACAATCTGTACATCACATCACACATCACCATACGACACCACACTACATCACACCACCACCTGTAACCTACACCACACCCCACCACCCCCACCCCCTCCAGAAATTCAAGGCCTCATCAGTCAACACGACACACTACGACACTCCTCAACGCCCCATACACAAGACACCGTACAACAAATACAAGAACTCAACACTCAAATAAACAATAAAATATCAGAGCAGCAAACACTAAATTGGAATAAATATCTCCAACACTTGAACTAAAAAACACAGCAAACTCTACAAAACATTAAACAGCATCGCACTCTCTAACAGCAACACTACACGATCACATGCTGCAATCACATCAACAGACATCATATCCTCAAACAATCAGCAAGCAAACATTCTCATCAATCACTTTTCACACGTCAGCCATCTAAACCCCAATCTCGACGACCGACGTGTCATCCGACGCAAGAGATAGTTCCCCACACACCTAGACTTTGCATCCTTCGCTTACAACCAGAAAAAGCACATCATTAGCATCATTACACTCATTTGCCCATGAACCAGATTACATAAGCAACATACACCTTAAACACCTTGGACCACAAGGCATACAAGTGCTCACCAACATATCATACTACAGCAAGTCACACATCTGGAAGCATGGCTCCATCATCACTATGCTCAAACCCAACAAAGACCCCACATTACCTTCTTCACCCTGCCCCATCACACTCCTCTGCACCCCCTCCAAAGGCACTGAACGACTGCTATTACAATTAGTTACACCTCACATCCCCCTAGCCCCATCACAACATGGTTTTAGGCTGCTACACTCCACAAACACTCTTTTTACAGACCTTACACAAAGAGACTTTGATGGCATCAATTCAGCTAGGCCACCACACAGAACACTCCTAGTCACACGCAAAGTTTCTGATGCCATCCCCCGCCACAACCTCACAAACAAAATATTCAACGCAAACATGCAACAGTAACACAAAAGATGGCTGGCAAACTATTTAGTACACAGATGTGCTCATGTAACATTTGCCGGTCATTCATCGAACATCAGAAACGGAGTCCCACAAGAATCTGTTTTGTCCCATAGACTCTTTAACCTATACATGCACCACATACCCACACTCCACACACCACAAATACTCATAGCTTCCTATGCAGACGACATAACACTTACGTGTACACACCAGCCACACACATCCTCCAACCATACCTCAACACACTACACGACTGTTCACCACAAACAGACTCACTATAGCCCCAGCCAAATCTACTGTACTGTGACCCTTCTCACGAACTGGACAGTAGAACTTTAGTCACATTCCACACATCACCATAAACAACACTTCACTACCACACACACACACTCGCACACACACACACACACACACACACACACACACACACACACACACACACACACACACAGAAATCCTTGGTGTAACATACATCAATGTCATTTTAATTACACATCACAGACATTAAAAACAAATTAACACCAAGCTTCAACGCCCTAAGATCACGTGCCCATACAACATTTGGATACAACAAAGAAACCACCACTGCAGTATGCAAACAATATATACGTTCAGTGATGAATTACAAATAATATATACGTTCAGTGATGAATTACAAACAATGTATACGTTCAGTGATGAATTATGCAAGCCCTACGTGGGAATCTAAACTCACTAGAATACGCTACAACACTCTACGGACCATACAGAACATGGCCCTAAAAATAATTACAGACTGCACAGCTACTACACATTCAGACCATCTACACCAAGAAACCAAAGTCCTCAAGGTCAAGGATCATATCTAAACATGAGAGGTACACAAATTCTTGCCGCAGCCTCCACAAACCAACACCACCCAATACACTACATGGCAGCACATCCACACACACCAAGGAATATCAAAACAGCAAGCACGCGATATCATGCACATATACTGTCATCTCCCCCTTCGCCCTCCTCAAATCAGCTTCCAAAATCATATCCATGTTCAAATCACCCGCCGCTCGATTCAGTCACTCAAAGACAACACACAGCTGCATGTACCGCCTCTTGATATACACCCTTCTGAATCCTACCTCACTCGTGAGGACAGTGTCCACTTGACTAGGCTAAGATGTGGTCATCATTCAGCACTCTTGAGTCATCAGAAGAGGCTGGATGGCTCCGTCGCTGACCGCCTGTCCAGGATGCAACACAGCACCCCATACTATTAAGCACATTATGGAAGACTGCATTGCGCACAATCGCCTATGCCAACAACACAACATACACTCTTTTAGAGCTCTGTGGGAAAGCGCGGTCTCGGCTGTGGACTTCCTTAGTGTCTCCAGACTGACTAGGGAACAATAACAACTACCACTACTACTACCACACCACACCACAACCTATCTCACCACACCGTTACCTGTGTATCACACTACACCACAACAGCACCTATGCATCACACTACATCATACCACACTACACTTCCCTACATGCGTATCACATGTACATCACACCATACCACACCATTCCCTACAACACCAAATGTAGATCACATCTCACCATACCATACCTCACCACACCACACCGCACTGCACCGCACTGCACCGCACCTCACCGCACCACACACCACCACATTACGCCACATCGAACCTCATGTCATCATACCCTATTTGTACATTACACAGCACCGCAACACTACACCACACCACACCACACCACAGCCAGTGCAGCACACCACACCACACCATCGTTTGTGCAGCACACCACAGCACACCACATTACACTAGGAGTTGACCTTGTACTTCGACAACTTTATGCGCTGTTTCATACGAGAGGGCACCAGACAACCTATTCAAAATTCATGAAAGGATAGACTAGCCTAGCTTCAAAGCAGTAGTTTTCACACACACACACACACACACACACACACACACAGATATATATATATATATATATATATATATATATATATATATATATATATATTATATATATATATAGATAGGCAGATCGGCTGTTGGCTTTTCACAGGTGGTGACTGTGTGCATTTGACGAAAAGGTATGTAGGGCGTTATGAAAACCCAGTTCCTAGTTCTTTGTCTTCTTTCAAATTTCCCCGAACACTGTCGGCCACATTCATCAAATGAGGTATATTTCATTGTTGCTGTACCCAGATTACTTCATTCACCATAGGATAGACTAATGAGACTGAAGGGGTTAGATGCAGTAAAACATCGTTCATACAATTGTCTGGTTCGAACCCGAATATAAATAAGTGTCATGGCAAGGGATTTACCTAATTTTCTTCCTTCTGTCGCTTTTCCTGTTGCACAAATGTACACCCGAAGTCAAAAATTTTGACGAAGTCTGTGATAGAGGTAACAGAGTTTGGGTCAGAAACTGTTATAAAGGTAATGATCGTACAAGCTACTTGCCCTTGCTACCAGTGATTCTTGTGACACTGATTTAACTCCGTGTGTACCTCGATCTGATGCAACTACTGGCACTGACTGAACCGCCAGCTCACACAACTATTGAACCCGCCTGTGCAATCCTGCCTTCCCCCCCTCCTGCCTCCACAACGCTTTCCCGCCTAACTTAATTTTCATATCAGCCACGCCCCCTCCCTCCTGCGGTTCAGGTGGTAATACATTGCCGCAGATCAGTCTCGGGGGCTGCCATCTTTCCCATATGGGGTCCAGGGTCAATGCTCCTCCATCCAAATGGACATGGTCGGCATGTGGCGAGAGAGAAAGGGAGGGAGGGAATAAAGAGAGAGGAAAGGATACATACATACATGCATACATACATACATACAGAGACAGACAGACAGACAGACAGATAGGGCAGGGTGGAAGTGTGTTAGGGGGTAGGGTGGAGGGTGCTGATAATGGACATGGGTTAAACTGGGACAGTCAGACGGATTGGGATTTGAGGGAATTGTGTCAGCAGGGTGGAACATAGGAATTATATACATGAGTGATGAAGAGGGAATGGAAATGTGTGGTACGACACAAATAGTCCTGTGTAGGCAAGAGTAGGAAAGAAGTTAGGGCGTCATCAATTATTATTGATTTGCATTATGTAATTTTAAACATAGGTACAGTTACACCACAACTGTCACACCTACACCGTGTATTACATACATCACACTACATAACATTTAGTTGTTAATGTAAATGTAGCAAATTTTTCACTCAGTTTGACCTGATTACAGGATTTTTCACCGTCGTCACGGAGTTTTTCCCTCAAACTTGCTTCTATTAACGTAAATACGAGGTTTTTTTTCGCTCACTGGCGACTGTGACTTTCTCCTGTAGCAGGATAGCACACACACACCACAGTATGAATCTTATATGACTGAGTTAGGATTTATATGTATGTATATTGAAATTTTTTTTCCTGAAAAAAAAAAAAAATCATTTTTGATGGGGCGTAATGTCACGAGTCAGCACGATTAAGTATTTGAATAAACTCGTGACATTAACTTTGGTGGGAAACCACAAATTCTTGTGGAATCCCAGTATTTATTGCTCAGTTTAACTGCCAATTATTCACCCGATCTGGAGTGTTTTCAGAACAATTTTTCACTGTCATAAATGATCGTCTTTGAGTGCGACTTTAGCACCTCCGCTGAGTACTTTGTTATGGGCATGTTTTGTTCATTCTAGCTGTTACAAGTGCGGCTCGACACTTGCTCTCTCTCTCACGATTTGAAGTCAGTCGAGATTTGTGTGCTGTGGAAGCAGGTAGTGTGTGTGGCAGTGTCCTTCCTCAGCAATGACACCCAGTTCCTGCCGCCACCGTTCAATTCCAGAGGCTCAACGTGTGCAGTGTCCTTCCTCAGTAATGACGCCCAGTCATCCACTTAGTTCACTTTTCTGGCCAGTATTTCTTTTCGTTTTTCCTAGGTTTAAGAGTTAGCTTCTGAGTAAGCGAGTGAGTGCGATCTCCTTATTTTGAATTCATTTTGAAATGTAACGTAAATTTATTTCTTTGTAATCAATAAATTTAACAGTTCTTTTTCTTGAGCTTAATGTAATGTAAACTCGTGTTTTATTGTCCATAAGCTTATTCTAGTTGCAGCTCCTAGCTTGCATAAATGCTTTGCTATTCATAACTGGTACTTAGGTCAGTCCTTTTGTATTAACTCAAATCCGTTGTGCCATCTAGGAGTTAATTGCATCAGCAAGAACTTGTTTATCATTAATAGCATTAATTATTGATTGTCAGGGGTGGAGTCACTTTCTCCAGAGGCCAACAGTACTAATAAACAGCACGTGTGAATAATTAGTCTCGCTGAGTACTGTTGAGAAAGTTTATAAATTCTCGTCCTTAGAGAATTGGCGAAGAAAGCAGCATAAAGTAATCATTACTTGATATTCACAAGACAATTCATTGTCCTGCTCTCAAGATTATTGAATAATATTCTTTAATATTGCATATACTCTTTAAAAACCCCGTGACAATCCTGCCATGTTCAGAAGGTAAACATGCTGTAAAAACACAGCTTTCTCTCCTTTATTCCAATGTCATGGAGGTTTCTTGATACCCGGCAGAGGGGGTGTGGCAGGAAAGTGAGGGGTGGGCAGGGTTGCATCTCGTCGTTTAATTTAATGTTTGATTGGCTACACTATCTAGGCATTATTTCTGGTTGACGATACATTTCATTATTTACAGGTACTAAATCATGTGAATTATAACATTTAGCACCTTTACTGTGTGGTGTAGTGCTAGACTACACTGCCAACAGCAACTACAGCACACACATCCTTCAATACCCCACCTCCACCCCCAAACCACTCACCCCTATCACCGTCTGGTTTAACACAGTTGCCAGACTTGTGAAGCTATCCCTTCTTCTTCAACTTATCTGTTCGAATATTTGCGAGGTTTAGAAAGAAGACACGACTTTTTTGGCTGACTATACAATGTGACCGTGACGCATCAGCTTCACCTCGAAAGTGTGATGCCATGCTATATTGTCACACACCACACTCCTTCACGAATGCTCGTAGCAAATTTGACATATATTTCACACAAATTCATACGTATATACACTATCACAATGAAAATATCCATCCCTAAACACCTCTGCAGTAATTATCCCTTCCCGACTAAGGCATACAGGTGATGCCTGCCTCATTCCACACTATGGCTATGGCGTATGTAACGCCTGCTTGTTCCAGTAATTCACAAAGCCAGCCACTATATTTTTCACACACCATACAGTTTAGGCATTGGCTTCACTATACACGTAAATGTACTCACAGCATAGGACCTAGGGGAAGCAGAGTGACAAAACCCCGCTATAGTGAACACGTGTCTTGCCCCTAGGTCTAATGACCAATAATGGGCAGCATTGCTTTTCATGATATATATCTAAGTTCCATCGACAAAATAACATCAAAATATCCCCATAAATAATATATCATCACACTTAGTCCACATGGGCTTTGGCTTGGGTGGGAGGGGGAGAATAAGTAGGATTTAAAGGGACAACACATCCTGCGCAACCCTACAGCCTGGCTACTTCTGAGGTAATGAGGTTTACCGCTACGGACAGGGTTCGAGGAGGCTCTACAGTGGTGCCAAGTGTTTACCTGGGAAGAGACACACGCCCTCTAGAACTCGTCAAAATTTGACATAAATCGACCAATAACTTTCTTTTTGATGGCCTTTTTTCTGCTTAGGACCATGACTCTTGTCTCTGTGCGTTTCTCTCCCAAATAACATGGAACGCGATTCGCGTGAATGTATCTCGGAGGGTTAATATTCATATTAGTTATCTATACAATTAGCACATCTATGTTTCATGACAACAATTCTTAGCAAAATGAGTTTTTTATATTAGTGCTTAGTGCACTAAAATAAAAAACTCATTCACCACCAGTTTTATTGCCAAATGAGACAGCATCTTCATTACCCAGTGAAGATTCACAGTTAGTAGAACAACAAGAAAACTTAACAAACACACATAGTTCTCCACGAACTAAAGATAAGGAAACACACACTTCAGAAGTTGATGATGATGATGCTTCTTTGATATCTTTCACAGATGTAGATAGTGAAGATTTTAGCTCTGTCTTACACACCTATGAAAACATTTTCACAAGGGTTCACAGATCAGGAAATATTTACACAACTATCCCTTACCCCAACGACAAGGGACTTCAAGTGAATTTAACGAAACAAACAAATAACATGCCTAGCGGAGGTAATATCATAGTTACATATTCCCCTCCTCATGTCTATGTTTATCATGAGGATAAAAGTCTCACAAAATTCTTAGGCACAGAAAAGGATTGCATCAGTGTGATGTGCCTTGTAAATCAGTGTGAGCAACTCTTTGATAAGAGACAAGTTACAGATGAATATGAGAAGGTAGCTGTTTTTTCTTCATGGATTAACCAAGAAAGATGTCCAGCTGGTGATCTACTCAGATCTGACAAACTCTTACTAGCTCACACATATGAAGATTTAAGACAGAATTCCTGAAGAAATTTTCTGGAGGTATAAATTTCTCACCAGGTATAATTCCAGAATTACTGTACATAAGACTGTGGGTCTTATGAGAGAACATACAACCAATCCTGTCTTAGGTGAAATAACAGCAGATGTATCCACAATTAAAAGAATACTGTTAGCTAATATAGAGAACTCAAATTGGGTGACGGCTGATGGGGAGATGTCACAATTGCATGTCGTAGACATCCTTTGCTATGTAGCTGCACTGTGTAAATTACCTGATAGGGTATCAGAGTTAGCTAAAACAGTATTGTACACCCCAGGAATGTGTTTGTTAGATTTTATAAATGAGGTAAAGATGAATTGTAACAAGTAAGGGGTGAGTGAATCAAAACCCAATACAACCAGAATGAGAATTACAGACACAGTGGCACCCATGAATGCTTCTACCAAAGAACATAATCAATCGCGACCCGAAAACAGACTAACCAAACAACCCTTGACGTCGAGGCAACAATCACAAACACTAGGCCACAGACAGCCCCAAAAGTTTGCACGTAGTCCAAGCAGAAATCGTGCCACAAAAAAATCTAAATGTGGAAAGTCATCTCGAGGGTTGCATTCGAGAGAAAGGTCCACTCTATGTTATTATTGTGTGAATCCTGGTCACACAGAAAATGAATCTTATACTAAGAATAAACAGGACAAGCAAAAGTCAAAAAGATATAAACCATACTGTAAACACTACAAACCGTCCGGGCACTGGATCTCAAACTGTAAAACAATAGAAAAAGTGTTTTCTATTTTTAAGTCAGGGGAAGGGAAGCTATGACAAAAAACGACCAACCATAAATAAAGCCAAGTCTAAAGTGCACATAGGAGGCATGGTTGAAAATGAGTGTATCCTGGTGCCTGTTTCAGGTGAAGATGAAATCAGTTCATTATTCTTACATACAGGCTCTCCAGTGAATTTAATACCACAAGAGGAATTAGAAAGGATTTTTAGGAATAAGAAGAAAGTAACTTTCTTGTAGGAATCTGATTTAGATTTATATGATGTAGATGGCAAATAAATAACTTTAAAGGGCATAGTACAGTTAGACGTCACTTTTACAGAGACTACGAGACCAATCTCTGGTATTTTCTATATAGCAGAAAACTTAGCAATAGGAGCTATCATGTTATGGGATTTGAGAACTATGAGGACAGAGAATATAATTTACTCCCACACATGAATGGGATAGATTACAATACTGAATTCATAGAAGAATTATCATCAGAACTGTCACTCATCAATAGCAGAAAATCAAAAGGAGTTGGAACTATCAAACGTCTAAACAGAAATACTCAATCGGATGAGGGTACACATGCACTCACACCATCCCTCTCAGCCCGCCCATCCCCTTTGCCTGGAGACAGAAGTGAAGGCAGAGCAGCAACACTATTTCCTGCACATCTCACCAATGATGTAGTTCTTCTGCCTAAATCATATATGAAAGTCACTATAAGGAGTAAAATGAAGAATGACACTGTTCTTGTCTTATAAGAATTATGTAGCGTGAAAGGACTCTCAGTGGAAAATGCATTATCAGGTGAATAACGATGGGGAAATTCATGTGTTCCTAATTAATCAGATGAATGGGGAAGTACAGATAAAAAAGGGGACTTGACTCTGCAACTTACAGATATGTCCTGCCCCTATAAGAGAAATAATTATAGCTGGAACTTCAAGTAAGATAAAATCTTTATGGACAGAGAATGCATAAAGTATAATATGATTCACTCAAGAAAATTTTATGTAGAAAATAACCTCCTAGATTTATTACAGAAACATTGACAAACTGTAGCATTACCCAGAGAACAATTAAAGTGTACAAACCTGATTAAACACAAGATTAACCCGTCACGTCCCGAACTATTTCGCACCTCCGACACCGCCCAATCCCGAGCTATTTTGGAAAAAAAAAATTTGGGCTAAAACTTCCACTTTTGTTGAGAAACAAAGGAAAATCACCAAGAAAGGGCTTACCGTGGTCAATAAGTGGTCGGAACAGGTGAGGTCCCCCGCGCCAGGTATCGTATTCTATCACTGACGTGGGAGTTGCTCACGTTTTCTATGGTAGGTAAATTTGGGAGAAACCACAAACAACACCTCTACATTTATTGACTTTTTTTTTTTTTTACGTTTCTGACTCTGGGCAAAGGCTCAGGGCCTATTTCTTGGGGGCATTGGCCTATCCCAAGGCCCAGTAGTCCTCCTACACCTCCACATGTCACCACTTCGGCGCTAACACCCACCGTCCATAGTGAATACATGCTAGGGATGTCTCATACAGGACTGGTGTACTGGTATTTGAACTAATAAACGATAAGAATAGCAATATAATGGTTTTCAATGACATATATATGAAAAATAAGCATTGTACCTTCGCACGAGCATAGCAAGTTGGATCAGAGTGGTAACACGCTATGTGCTAAGTTTCTTGTTTCAGTCAACATATTTTTTCTACTTGTATACTACTGTTTTAATGCCATTTTACCATTTTGTACCCTATGTAAATGTTTTCAGCTGTTTTCATTCATTACAATGACATGTAGCATAACTATAGCGCACATCTGCTTATTCAGCGCACTCGCTATGACTCATATCTCAACATATCATATTGTGTTATCACTTTCATAATATTATTTTCTTTACATAAAATTTCCTCCAGCACTGTAAATCTTTTCAATTATTTTCATTCATTACGAGGGCATTTAGCGACATGCTAGCACATAGTCATGTAGCAAGCACAATCTCTATGACTCGTGTTTCAACTTCTACTTTATTTTTTCACTCCCAATATACTTTCCCACTTACAGTACACCCGTTTACACCCTATACTCCACTGTACATATTTGCTGGCATTATTTATTAAACTGAGCGTCAAAATATCGCACCAAAATACCCTCGCGGTGAATGTTTCGACTAAGATAATACTCACACACTTACATACTAATTTTGCACATATATTACACCCGTTTAAACTTGTAGACTCCTATTTTCATATTTACGGGCCTTATTTATTCCACTGAGCATCAGGAAATCGCATCTATAAACACTTGCTAGGAATATTTTGGCTTAGAAAATACAGCACTTACAAAACTTTCAACTTATATTACACCCATTTGCATTTTCCATACAAATATTTACATGCTTATGGGCCTTTTTTCTTCCACTGAGCATCTATCGCATCAAAATACCCTCGCTAGGTATGTTTCCACTTACTGTAGATCATATTTATACACTTATATTCTAATTTTCCACTTATATTACACCCGTTTCCACTTTACACAACTATTTACAGATGTACGGGCCTTATAATTACACTGATCGTCTGTTTGTCGCTTTTATTTCAGAGTATCAGCGTCCTATAGCATTCACACCATACCGTATCAAAATTGCATCAAGGTGTGATACTCACTGAAACTTGGGTAAATACAGAGAGCCACGTCACACTCCACGCACTCATAGTGGGTGTCTTTCCTCTGAGTGGTGGGTCTCACCCGGGAATTGCTACACACGTGACACCTGCGTTGGGGCCTAGGTCTATTTGGCTGGGGAGGGATAGGAGTGGGGAAATGGCGGACGGATATTCTCAGGGGAGTTTGGGCAACAGGGGCAGTGCGGGAGCGGTGCTGGGGCTTTTCAACTGCATACCAGGAAAAAATATCTCTTGTTAGCTCCCTCACAAACCCTTCAAAGGTTTCCTGAACGCCTGTTGTCATGGCGTGCAGGTGGTGGCGATTCGGAGCAGTTATATCTAGCAAGTGAAAGAAAAGCTTCTTATATCACTTCATCGTGGTCCTGGCACACTCGACCGTGGATATCATGGAGTCTGACTGGTCCACCAGGCGCATGTTGATGTTATAATCTAGGACACACTCAGGTTTCCATATGTGACGCCTGTTCTCACTCCGGTAATCCACAGAATCAATATGGTGCATCAGGGGGCTGTGAACCGTGGACATGAGGCTTACTTCTCTATTATGGTTCCACACAGTTGCAAGTATGTTGATTGCTTGGAAGAGGACAACCTCATTTCTGTCAAGTTTCCGCCCCACCTTGACCATGTGACGCCGGTTCATATTGACGGTACCACATATTCCCGTGTCATGCCTGTGTAGATAACGAGAGAGAAGAGGGCTAGTGTACCAATTGTCCAGGTAAAGGATGTGTCCACGATGAAGGTAGTCATCTATCATTGTCTTTACCACTGCTCCCGACAAACCAATACTCCGATCTTCTATTATGTCTGTATGTACACCGGTGTACAAGACTATGTCTTGCACATAACCAGTCCTACAGTCACACATAACAAAGAACTTGAATCCAAAACGGTGCCTTTTGCTGGGTATGTACTGCCGAAATGAAATATTGCCTCTTCACAACACGAGATTCTCGTCTATGACGAGGTCTCTATAGGGATGAAATGACGAACGAAATGTTTGCCTCAGGTGATCAAAGACCAACCTAATTCGTCTCATCTTATCTGTCATTCGCATTTGCAGTATCATCAGTATCGTAAAAGTGGAGGCGACTTAGAATTTGTTGGAAGCGATTATGGCTCATGACTTGGCCAAATATTGGTGTCAGCATTACAGGGTCCCTTGTCCAGTATGCCAGAATTCTGTTCTTTTGTATAATACCCATGAAAAGGACCAGGGTAAAAAAGAAAAACATTTCTGCAAGGGAGACTGGGTAATCATATATGATAGAATGCCTGCTCCTTGTGCCCAATCTTTCACTCTCACGGCACTGGCTGCTTGCAAAACGGTTGGTTTGGTCAACTATCTGCTCCACAAAACCCTCACTGAAAAAAAGGCGGAAAAAATCCAGCCTGGTGGAATTAGGGTGAATTCCGGGAGCAATGCAACCAGCGCGCCCCTGCTCAGTGAAAGGGTGAATGATGGAAGAAAAATCACTCCCATCCTCCCAATTCCATGAAACAAATCCCTCGTCCCCATTGTCCCCATCGTCGCCTTCGTCTGGGTGTGGAGGAGATGCTGGTGGGGGAGGTTGGGGAGGAGGAGTGCGGAGGGCTTCCCCATGCACACTCTTCTTCCCTCGGCCTTTATTCTTTCCCTTTCCCTTACCCTTACGGCCTTGTGGAACATTAGGGGGCTGTGGGGATTAAGTCTGGGAATATTGGGGAGCATAAGATGTGTTGGGGAGTGGTTCCTCCCCACCTTCCCCCTGCATGACAACACCATGTGATTCATCATGCACCCTGAGTCGCCCACGTGTTAGGGAATATTGGGGAGCATAAGACATGCTGGGGAGTGGTTCCTCCCCACCTTCCCCCTCCATCACAACCCCATGGGATTCAGGACGCACCCTCACTCGCCCACGTGATACACCCCGCCGCCTAACACCACCATGGGAGAGTGATGACTCACTCCCGCCACTCACACTTTCAATACTCCTCCCTGCACTTTCCCTTTCACTCTCCACTCCCTCCATGACACTTCCTACCTCCCCAGACAGAAGACTAGGCCCATACCTGCTCATACAACGTGGTGTGCCTCGGGGCCACGATAAGTGATAACTTCACGGCCATACCACGTGGCAGCACATCCCACGGCTCCATCCTCGTCCTCGTCCTCATCCTCAAAATTGGGCTTCACATCACGTTGGGGCTGGCTAGAGGATGTTGTATGTTGTTTTTGTGCCTGCTGCCCCTCTCTAGCAGCACGATAAGTCACGTATTGCTGCTTCCTGGGGGATGGGACCTCCTCGTCACTGTTGGTGGTTTCCTCCTCCTCTGGCTGGACATAATCTTTGTCAACAACCTCGTCGTCCATTGGGGAATCGCTATCGCCTGTAAAGGCGTCCAGGGCGGCTTGGATTTCCTCCTCAGAGAGACCTCTATGCGCCATGTCTGAGTAGGACCATTGCTAACAGATGAGTGACCGAGCTGCAGGTGAGCGCAGGTCATGCAGGGTCGCTGAATGTCCCTGCCTGGTGGCAGGTAGGGGAAGGTTGAGCGACGATACGTACTGAAAATCAAGCACAAAATTTGAAAATTGTGTAAATTATGCACCTTGCAATTGCGCAACGTACCAATACGTCGTCGGGACTGCCAAATGCAAAATGTTGCAATATATCCATACGTCAACGGGGACTCCTCGGGTTAACATGCACCCGGACACACAACCAATATGTATACCAGCCTTTAGAGTAGCACACTCACAACGTACCCTTGCAGATCAATATGTTGATGAAATGCTAAAAACTGGGTATTATTGAGCCATCAGTCTCCCCATGGAATGCCCCATTATTTTTTGTGCCCAAATGAAATGGAGAAATGCATGTGGAAGTAGAATACCATAAATTAAACCAACACACAATCCCAGACAGGTTTCCTATGCCATTGTTAAGTGATGTCTTGCAAAATACTGGACCAGATAATAATGTATTTTCCACAATCGATTTGCTTAATGGCTACTATCAAATATCCCTTGATCAAGAGTCACGCAAATCAACTGCTTTCTCCACAAATACAGGGCATTACGAATATAAACGAATGCTGATGGGGTTAAGGACAGTGCCAGGTACATATCAAAGTTTAATGAATTACGTATTGTGTGGAATGTTAGGAAAGGAAATATTCGCTACATACAAGGCAAAACTATTTAGTCGCTGATGCATTATCTAGGAACCTGACGACAATTCATGTCGCAACATCAGATGTCAAGGGAAACATCCCAAACCATGATGAAATCTTGAAAGCACAGAGACTTGATCCAGCATGGTCTAAAGTTATATACAAAGTAGAAAGTGGCAAGGACATGAAATTACCCAAGCTATGTATACCACTCGAACAATTCACGATAGTCAATTATGCCTTACATGGGATCAACCAGGACAACCGAACCATAGAAAAAATAATAAACATGAAATGTTTATTATTTTTTCTAGATACCATAAGTATGAAAAATGATACACAATAGTCCACATGCAGGACATCCAGGCAAGGATAGGACAGTTACAGTAGACAAGCCAGGATGTTATACTACTGGCTATTGTTACAAAAAGATGTATACAGTCATATAGACAGATGCGAGTCATGTGCGAGACACAAAGGCTACTCGTTAACTCCTGCACCTATGAGGAGATATGCTGTACCTAATCATCTGTGGGACATTGTCGCGGTTGACCTACTTAAGTTACCCTTATCCTACAATAATAATCAGCATCTATTCGTTGCTACAGACCATTTCTCAAGATATGTGATTTTAGCCCCAATTAAGGATAATGCAGCAGAAACCGTGGCAAGGGCAGTCATAGATTACGTCATATGTAGATTCACTGACACAAAGGTATTAATAAGTGATAATGGGGGTGAATTTAATTCTGAAATGTTGCAAAAAATAATTAAACAATCCAATATAAAAAAGGTAAATATCTTCGCCTATCACCCAGCATCCAATGGGTTGGTATAGACAAACCAAAGATGTTATGGATGTGCTATGACACATTCTCAGTGAAAATTATGCAAGCTAAGATCGGATTCTCATTGTGGAAGCATCAATTAATGGAACAATTAATAGGACTATGGGAGACACACCACATTTCACTATGTACGGGACGGACAAGAAATTACCTTACGAAATTCTAGAATAAAAAGGCAAAATAATCAACAATCAGCTTAGGAGACATTGTCTATGGTATCATTCACGTTAGAGATAATAAACTATCACCGAAATTTTAAGGCCTATACAGAGTAATTAAGAAGACTGCAAACAAGTTAGTAATTAGGTCACTGTTGAGTGGTGAAGAAAAAGAAATTAATGTTGATCATTTACAAAGGGTCCCAAGTAATATAGCCAGCAATTATACAACCTCGGACACAACCAAAACCCCGAACCTTATTGATGAAAATAAACTAGAGGAAACCAATTCACACAAAACATAAACACCGCATGACAAACACTCACAAAAAAAAAAAAAAAGGTGCAACTGTCACTACAAATGCCACAATACAGCATTCACATGAGCTAGGTATCGATTTAAACTCCTATAAGTGAAACACTGAGCAAAGTTATTGTTCTCCACGAGCCAGTTGTAATGCGCATCATCACTAACATCGACCACAGCATGACTGGATTAGCTAATTAATAGATTTATTATTATTATTTTTTTTTTGGTGGGTAATGATGAGGGTACTTATACCACAGATTCTCCTCTATATAGGAAGGGGATCAGCTCACTTAAACTCTCAACATATAGTAAGGCAAGGATGCCTCATAGCCCCAACGGCCTTGACAGCAATCATGAATGATATGAGTACTGAAATTAGTTTGGACATTTTTTATGAATTACTGGAATTACTGGAAAACATTGCCAAGCCACTGAGGGCACTGGAAGTTAGGATAAGTTCTGTTTCAGAAGCTCATAACACAAAGGAAGTGATTGAAATCGTGAAGTTGGCGAAATGGAAGATTGAACAAGCTAAATCAAGCATGCTCATCATGATCCAAGATATTCCATCTCGTGGAACGGAGGCATTTATGGACATGAACATCACACGTACGCGTGAGAGGCGCGGCTTGTTCGACCTGGGTAGTGCAGTTCTAGGGAACATTTTTGGATTGGTTGCTCAGGAAGCTCTTTAAGAAAATATGTACAGCACATTTAATAAGATAGATCAGGTAATAACGCATCCACAGAAACTAGTTGACAGTCAAAACACAGGAATGATGATGATCGTTATAAATCTCAGAACGACAGAAAATATAAGTCACCAGAGTGTGGACAAAATAAATGCAATGGAAGGAAACATGACACTTTTTCAACACTTCTCAGTAATCATGGAACATATTGATATAGTAATACTCCAGTTAGACAACACTAGAATTCGATATCAAGCATTGATGAAAGATATTGCAAATGCTGGTAATAGCAAGATCACCATTAACCTACTTCCAGTTCACGATCTATGTCAAATAATCAGTCAAGGCATACATAAACATGGTTTGAAGCTTTTATTCAGGGGAAAAAATCTCATGCTATTTTATCCAACCACAACATCATTAATAGTTCATGTATCATTCATTATAGATAATCTCTTCACAGTCTATCAAATATACCCCTCTCCTTCTAAGAATAATGACACCTTGGTCATCATCAATATCAACACAGACACAGAACTCATCATGGTCTCCAAGAGACAGGACATTGTCATTTTCACTCGTGAATCAACTATTGAACGAAAGGGTCGTACATCCTTACATACTGTTCACCTTTGTCCTGCATACATTTTCACGTTTCATCTTACTGGAACAGTCCCCTGTGAAATGGCTATCATAAGAAATCATGACATTCATCAGCATTGCAACTTCACATTTGCTCCAGATAAACACACACATCGGGCATTCACAGTTTTTCTACTTCACTCATACAGTAACACATCAGTTTTCATAATTTGTCCAGATGTACTGCCATCTCATACTTCAGCATCATGATTATACATAGCACCTGATTACTTTGCTGAACTTACACCATCTACGTCCACCTTAGCTACAAACAATCACTATACCATTCTTAATCACACACACAAATACTTCCAACCAGCACAAGTATTAAGTTGACTTCAACTAAGTTTGAAACTATGCAATTAATCAATGAAACAATGAAACCCTGGGAAGTATTGAGTATAAGTATGTTCAATCCATATTATGTGTATAGCCCCGCTCCAACTGTCTTTATACTCTTCTCCATTGTATTTGGTATATTACTATTGGTGAAGCACAGAATGCAAGCAAGGATTACAAACTTGGAGTCAGTATTTACAGGAAGAAGAGTAAACATTCAAGTGAGACAACCTGAGTGAAATATATATATATATATATATATATATATATATATATATATATATATATATATATATATATATATATATATATAATTAATGAAGAAAATTATGGGGTAACATATTATATAATATTAACCCGCGCCGTCCCGAGGACGTACTTCCACGTCCTCACGTTTTGTCACAGCTAATCTCGAGGACGTACTTCAACGTCCTGCAATTGCAAGGTTCATAATTTCCACAATTTTCAATTTTCGCGAGTCATTTTTGGTACGTGTACACGGGACACCTTCCTCAACAAGATGCCAGGCAGAGACAATGCCTTACCCAGCATGACCTCCTCCCCCCCCCTGCATGCCCTTTTCTCAGCAATTCACCTGTTATCAGTGACCTGGCCAGTATAGCCATGTCATGCCACGGTACGAAATTCAGGGCCAGAGTGATTCCCCAATCAATGACAATGTGGAGGACAAACTTTACATAGCATTAGAGGAAGAAACAGTTAGAAATGATGATCAGGTAATGTGGCAAAAAAAGGTCAGGTATTAGTGAGTGAAACAATGCTTATAATGCCTATATTACTGCTTGAAAACCAATATACTCTTGTAATACATATAAATTCGTAACAGTAAATAAATAAATACCGTTTATGAGTGGTGTGAATTAGTTATCCTCCCATAGAACTCGTTTTCTTTGGTGCCAGCCTGATAGAAAACCCAGTAAGGTAAGGAGGCTCTCCTACCTGTAATGAGTATTTTAAACCTCAGGTGAGCGATTTCTCTATGAATTTTCGATGTTTCTCACCAAAAGCGAAAGTTTTAGCAAAAAAAAAAAAAAAGGTCGAAAATTGCCCGGGATTGGGGGGTACCAGTGGTCGAAAAGTGGCCGGGACGGGGCGGGTTAATATCATCATGAATTAATGTTAACTAATATACATGTATCCAATTCATATAACAATATTATTATATCTCATATATATATATATATCATCTCAGCAGCCGTTGGAGTGTCCACTGCAGGATCGGCCTATCCCTACCGAAGTGAGGACGATACAGCCAATGTATCTTTACCAAGTGGCTTAGGCTGTCTAGCAGAGATTGTATGTAGGGTGAGAAGTGCTTATATTTGTAATTGTTGTGTTGGAATGGCTTTGGATGTGTGTGTAGTCTGTGAACCAAGTGTAACCGGCCCACGCAAGCCGACTGGGTGCAAGCATAGTTTACAGTATGCGACACTGGTTCAACCACAGCACCCATTGTGTCTGCCAATGCTGTACGTGGCCAGAAGAACGCTCCCAAAGTTTTTTTTTACCCTGGCGGAGCGCGAACCCTCGTTCTTCAGTGTGCGAAAATGCACACTTTACCACTGAGGCTCCATATATATATATATATAATTATATATATATATATATATATATATATATATATATATATATATATATATATATAGATAGATAGATACATTACAAATATATTAATGACTCTTACTTTAGTCTTGACATGGTACTGCCATTACATAAATATATGCTTATGCCTGTTGTACATATACATTTGTGTCAGTATATTACTAAAATATGTTATACAATATTCTGTATTTAGTTTTACTGCAATGTATTTACTCCATTATACATACAATATATTACTACAATGTGTTATGTTTCTAAAATATTGTTATGTCTCTACAATACTGTTATGAATATTATCTCTACAATATTATAATCAATACTATGTACTAATAGATTAGAATGTATAGTTGCTACATGCTGTTGGAGGTTCGCCAGCAGGGCGTGACAGAGCAATGTCAGAACTCTAAAATATCATAATACAATATATAATAGCTAGTTGTGTACATATGTAAGTCAGAGGCATGGCTAGAGGCTGAAAGAAAAGGCGTTCACACATTCTCTCTCTCTGAGAAATACGAGACACCGCCTCGTGATGCCTGATAGGAAAGTCCCCGGAATTGAGAAAGTTCTACTTAACCGTGCATTACTCGTGACACAATCTCTCCTGTACGACTGAGAAGAATTTAGGAGGCAGAAGGAGCCAGGAGAGAGAGCTAGAAGGGAGTCTAGAGAGAAGCACGGTGAGGAAAAGAGGAGGCTCGCAAAGTTAGCAAGCATAAAACGCACTCACCTCAGTACGCTGTTGTGAGACATACTGAGTATAAATTTTGAGATATCCCCTTTGAAGAAATAAACTACAAACAAACCCCCAGTACTCATCTTTATCTTTCTCTTGTCATCGACGATAAGTACAACTAACATTATCTCCAACAAATTAACTCACTGTTAACTACAGCTCGGCTACGGCTACGATATAATTAACTACAAATTTGATAGGGTGCGTCTGGGATGTGTTTGGGGTGTGTCTGGAGTTTTTTTGGGGTGTGTCTGGAGTTTGTTTGGGGTGTGTCTAGCGTTTGTTTGGGGTTTGGCTGGGGTTTGTTTTGGGTGTGACTTAAGTTTGTTTGGGATGTGGCTGGGACTTGTTTGGGGTGTGTCCACGATTTGTTGGGGTGTGTCAGGAGTTTGCTTGGGGTGTGTCTGGGGTTTGTTTGGGGTGTGTCTGGAGTTTGTTTGGGGTGTGTCTGGGGTTTGTTTGGGGTGTGTCTGGATTTGTTTGGGATGTGTCGGGTTTGTTTGGGGTGTGTCTGGGGTTTGTTTGGGATGTGTCTGGGGTTTGAGGTGTGTCTGGATTTGTTTGGGGTGTGTTTTTGGATGTGTCTGGGGTTTGTTTGGGATGTGTCTGGTGTTTGTTTGGAGTGTGTCTGGGGCTTGTTTCGGTTGTGTCTAGAGTTTGTTCGGGGTGTGTCTGGGGTTCATTTGGGATGTGTCTGGGAATTGTTTGGGGTGTGTTGAGTTTGTTTGGGGTGTGTTTGGGGTTTGTTTGGAGTGTGTCTGGAGTTTGTTTCGGTTGTGTCTAGGGTTTGTTCGGGGTGTGTTTGGGGCTTGTTTGGAGTGTGTCTGGAGTTTATTTGGGCTGTGTTTGAGGTGAGTGTCCAAATACAGGACACCTTTTGGGATATGCTGGTGCAGAAGATTTGGTTAGGGTGTGTGTGGTTATCAAAGATGTTCTTTGTCTTGTTCTTCTGTCGTTTCCACTGCTTCCACCCTAGCAGTACTCCTACCCTCTTTTCTATTTATCATGCCTACCCCTACCAGAAAAGTTTGTAAATATTATTAGAAGCCTGCATGAAGGTACTATTTGTAAGGTAATGATGGGTGGTTCTTTGAGTGATCCATTTGAAGTTAGGTCAGGAGTGATTCAAGGAGGAGTTCTTTCGCCATTGCTGTTTGTTTTGTTTATGGATTATGTTATGAGAAGGGTTGTAAGGAGAACAGGTGCAGGAATTAACTGGAAAAAAAAAAGAAGCTGATGGATTTGGACTCTGCTGATGATATTGTACTGATCTGCGGAAGTATTTACGAGATGCAGATGGTGCTTGATTGTCTGGTGGAGGAAGGAGAAAAAGTGAGATTGGTAATAAATTGTGGAAAAGAAAGTGGGCTTGGCAATAAATTGTGGAAAAAAAGTGGGATTGGTAATAAATTGTGGAAAAAAAGTGGGACTGGTAATAAATTGTGGAAAGACTGACATTATTAATATGAACGTGGAGAACCAAATCGATTGTGTAATTGGGAATAATGTGGTGAAGAATGTAGAAAACTTTAAATATCTGGGAGCGATTGTATCATCTAATGGACCATTAAACAATTAAATTGAGGAGAGGATTAGACAGGCTTGGCGAGCTGTTGGAATGTTGAAATCTGTTTGGTATAATAATATGCTTTCGGTACATACTAAAGTGAAAATTTACAAGTCCATAGTTAGACCAATTTTAATTTATGGGCATGAGTCATGGTACAGTACAATTGCAACAGATCAGAAAGTATTAGAGTTTGAGAATAAAATACTGAGAAGGATTCTTGGGGTAAAGTGGCAAGACAGAGTTACAAATGAAAGAGTAAGGGATATTACGAGAGTGGAACCAGTTAATGATTATGTGAGACTGTCTCGCTGGAAGTGGCTGGGGCACATTTGCAGAAAAGAAGGCAATTTTATACAGGATGTGTCAGAGTGGACTGCTAGAGGTAGAAGAGGTAGAGGTAGGCCGAGGGAAGCCTGGTTGAGGACAATGAAAAGAGAAGCATGAGAGGAGTGTTGGTGGGACCTGAAGGAGATGACAAGAAACATATATTGGTGGAGAGTGTTCATCGAGGCCCTATGCATCCCGTGGGATGCAACAGGAAATGATTGATTGATTGATTGATTGACCCCTATCCAAACATCTTTTCCTATCCCTTCTATATCTCTTGGCAGTTGTCTTCCCCCTCACTACACGCCCCTGCCCAACACCCAGCTCTGAGCATGACAAGTGTACTATTCGTCATCCACTTCTCCCTCTTTGCTGCACTGATCCTCCCACTTAATTCCTCTCCTTTGCTCTTCTGATTTACTTAATTTATTTCTATACTTTACTTTCATTTTGTACTCCTCGGACGTTCTTATTGTTCCCTTTCACTTTTTATCTCTTTTTATCCCTCGTCAGTTCTTTTTACCCATTTCACTTCTTTTCTGCTCCACTCTCACGTCTCTGCATTACTTATCATTCCCTCTGCTTAAAGGCAGTCATTTAGAATCTTATTTTTTTTTATTTTCTAATCATAAGTGTTTGACCCAACAAGTGTTACCGATTCTATAAGCGTGACTTAAAGAAGGCCACCTATAATCGTATCAGGTAAACAGTAAGTGATGCAAGGTTATGTTCTGTGTTGAAGGGGAGCCAATGGGAGACTGGCTAATGCAGAGAGGGTCTTTTTGGTTGGCCAGATGGAGTAGCGCAGCATATGGGAGAGAGAGAGAGAGAGAGAAAGAGAAAGAGAGAGAGGTGCTTGTGCAGTGGAGTGAGTTAGTTCACGTGATAATAATCTGGCTGAGTGCCGAGCTGGACGTTATGATTGCCCAGGTGAGGAGGCATTTGATAAAGAAAGATAAAGAGGTAGAGAGATCTGTTTGTGCCAAGATTAATTTAGTCAACGTGGTATGTTGGGTGAGTGCGTTGCTACTTGTGTTTAATTTATAACTGGCTGAAAAGGAAAGATGTTTTAAAAACCCGTTCAGTTTAAATTTTTGCGTTATACTTGTTAATTCTAGATGATAAAAAAAAAGTTTTGGAAAACCTTTTCATACTGAAAGTGTTAGAAACAGCTACTTGATCCCTGCTTCTAAGATGCATATAGTCGTCCATCAGCATCAATATATATATATATATATATATATATATATATATATATATATATATATATATATATATTCGTTTTCGTTTCGTTTTTAAAGGCTCCAACATGCTTGCATGTGTCGGCCTTGGTCACCTAATGGCGGCTCTCCACGCTGCACGATCCATTGCAGCCTCCCTGTTCAGTCCCTTAACCCTAAGGTCACACTTAATGACCTCGTCCCATGTCTTTCTCGGTCTACCCCTCATAACCCCACCCCCAATATTAACACTTCTCACCTTCTTCACCGAATTATCATCCCCCATCCTCTCCACATGTCCAAACCACCTCAATCTACCTCTCCTCATCACAACACCAATACACTCCAGTCCCATCCTACCTCTCAACTCTTCCATTGTAAACCCAGCCCCTCCAGGCCTTGGACGCAGGGACGCACTGCACATCCAACTAATCATTGTCATTTCTGTACGTCTGAGCCGGCGAATATCTTCCTCCTTCACTGCCCAGGTCTCACTGCCATACAGCATTACACTCCTAACACATGCTGCATACAAAGACCCCTTAGCACGTAGGGAGAGCCCTCTCAATGTCAGGAGAGGCAAGAGCTCCCTGAACTTCTTCCAACCACTTCTCACCCTAGCCACAGAGCTAGCTCCAGCCCCACCTCCAGCACACATGTCTCTCAAATAACAAAACTCTTCCACACACTCAAGAGATTCACCAGCAAGTTCAATCCTTTCACGTCTGACAATCTCCACCTGCTCACCCCCGCACGCCATACCCATAAAATCAGCATTATCTCGCAGTCTACCTCTGATACCACTACATCTCTTATGCACCCAATTATCACACACACCGCACAAGATGGAATTACTTCCCACGCCCTTGTGGCAAACTGCACATGGCCACTCTCCCTCGTCTTTGACAGTACCGCCACCAACCCTAGATATCATCACTTTTGTTTTATCTGCATTTACCCTTAAACCCTTTTGCCCCATACCATCTTTCCACTTCCTAAACCTTTCCTCTGCCTCCCTTTCATTCTCTGCAATCAACACCAAATCATCAGCATATAATAACTCCCACGGGAGTCCGTTTCTAAAGTCACGTGAAAGGGCTTCAAGTACCATGATAAACAACATGGGACTCAAGACTGACCCCTGATGCACACCAGCATTCACGGAAAACTCATCACTCAAATCTCCATTCACTCTCACCTGGGTGTGAGCACCCACATACATGGCCATAACCACCCTAACCAGCCACTCCTCCAAGCCAAGCTTTCTCATTGCCCACTTCACCACCTCTCTAGGGACTCTGTCAAAGGCCTTTTCCAAATCAACAAAAACAAAATAAAGATCCCTTCTCCTACCAATATATTTTTCCTGAAGCTGTCGAACAATGAATATGGCATCAGTGGTCCCCCTACCTGGCATAAACCCAAACTGCATCTCATCAATATTCACTCTTTCTCTAATCATACCTTCTAAAACTCTCTCCATTACCTTCATTATCTGATCTAAGAGCTTTATACCTCTATAATTTCCTCTTTCCAGGGCATCACCCTTTCCTTTATACACATTTACAATTACACTCTTCAGCCACTCATCTGGGACAACACACTCATAAATAATCCTATTTATCAGGTCAGTGACTAAACTCACCCCTATATCGCCTGAGGCCTTCAACATTTCGGCAGTCAACCCAGACACACCTGCTGCCTTCCCCACCCTCATCCTGCCTATTGCCTCACTCACAGTAGCAGTATCAATCAAAGGCCAAGGGCCAGACACTGGATCTGCTGGCTCCAAACCTTCCCTGTCCCAGTCAAACTCCTCATTCAACAACCGATTATAATGCTCTCTCCATGCATCTTTAATATCCTCGCTGTTCACCACTACCCTTCCTTCATCATTCTTCACACACTGCTCACCTATGATGTCCCGATTATCCCTCTTTACCTGACCTGCCACCCTAAATATATTTTTCCTTTCCCCATGATTTAGGTTATCAAGTAATTGTCTCTGTGACTCAGACTTTGCCCTGCATATCTCTCTTCTAGCCCTACGCTTGGCAGTCAGATATTCCTCTTTGCTACCACCCTTCTTCCATTCCCGGAAAAGCCTTCTTTTCTCCTTAATTGCAGCTTCTACACCCTCATCCCACCACCAAGTTACTTTATGTCTTGGTGGTCCTCTTGTCCAGCCACATGTTACGTCAGTAACTCTCAAGAAATTGTTCTTGAGGGCTCTGTACTGTTCATTAACGCCTCTGTCTACAGCTTCCTGTTCAGCCACCACTCTCCTCAACTCGCTATAGAAGGCATCCCTTACTACTTGGTTTTTCAGCTTCCATATTTTCCTCCTAGGTACATAAGTCCTCTTTTTCATCACTTGTTCTTTAAGCACCATATCACAAATCAATAGTCTGTGCTGCTGCACACACTCCTCACTTCGTATAACTTTAACTTCCCTCACTAACCTCCTATCGGCCTTCCTAACCAGAAAATAATCTATCTGACTGCTATTTCCCCTAGACTCATACGTAATTAACCTACTGTCTCTTTTCCTAAAATATGTTTTGCACACAATCATGTCCGTTACCTCCCCAAACTCGAGTATCCTTTCCCCTTCTGCATTCCTTAGACCATACGCACATCCCCCATGCACTCCTTCATAACCTTGTGCTGCTTCACCTACATGACCATTTAAGTCCCCTCCCAAAATCACTATCTCATCATCCCGCATACCACCCACTACACGTATTAAATCATCCCAAAATCTATCTTTCTCTGCTTCATCTAATCCTGCCTGTGGAGCATATGCCGATATAATCGCAGCTATCTTTCTTCCAAACAGAATTTTCACTACCAATATCCTATCGCTTACTCTCAAAACATTCATAACATATTCCAACAATTTCTCCGCAACCATCACACCAACACCTCCATATCCGTCTGTCCCCCCCCTGCCAAAGCAACTTATAGCAACAGTCCTTCCCAACAATCTTTCTGGCTGATCCACCCCTGTACCGGACTTCCTGCAAACATGCCACATCCACCCACCTCCTACTGAATGCCTCAACGACTTCCCCTGCTCTTCCCCTCAAACTTCCCACATTCCATGAACCCACCCTCATCCCTATGGGTGATTTACTGTCCTCAGGCTTGCTTTGAAACTTATTTTGTTTTGTCATCTTCAGTATTAATAAAGGGGGACAGACACAGCACAGGTCCCACTCACTGCACAGTCCCAGGTCCAGGCAATGGATCTGGGACCCCTAGCCCACCAGCTTACCAGTGGCTGTGGTAGTGGCCTCGGGGCACCCTGCCAGGACAGCTGCAGGGACACCCTCCAAGCGCGTCTTGGCACTGCAACTATCCCGCCATCATACACCCACTGATAGGGCAGCCTCCTGGGGCGCTACTCCCAGTTTCGGGCCCCTCTCTATTGGCCGGAAGCGGCAGCCTGGGAACCGCAATGCACTGTACCCTCTCTCTCTCTCTCTCTCTCTCTCTCTCTCTCTCTCTCTCTCTCTCTCTCTCTCTATATATATATATATATATATATATATATATATATATATATATATATATTAAAATTGCATAATGAAATTAGAGGAGGCAAAGCGTTTTCTTCCTGAATAAGTGTATTATAGTGAATTGCTTAACCATTTCACTTCGATGGCGTGTTTTTTTTTTATTTCTCTTTTCTGCATATGATTTTACTCCACCTGGGAAGGACCTGTATTAATGAAAGGATTAACTAAGGTTATATTTAACGCCTTCAGTTCGAAAATTTTCTCCTAAGACCGTCTAGAGGTTGCAGGAACACACACACACACACACACACACACACACACGTCGGAGTGAAGGGGTTAAGCTCCGGATCCATTAAACCTCGGATAAAGTGCCTGGATGGAACAAAATTTCTTCCGCAATATTGATAATCCCGAATTTCACTTTAACCATGGTTTTGCGGGTTTTTCTCTTTATCTGACGTGATTTGTGTGCGTATGTGATTTATTATTATTGATGCCCACCCACCTACCTACCTACCTACCTGCATACATATATATTTACCTACCTATATACCTTCCTACCTATCTACCTTCCTATCCTACGTCCTTACCTACCCACCTATGTCTGTCTATATGTCTATCTTCCTTCCAGCTTACCTACCTATCTACCTACCTATTTACCTATTAGATTATCTATCAGTACACTTCTATCTATCTATCTATCTATCTGTCTATCAGACTGCCAAGTCTATCTTCAAACTTTCTCCACACTACCTCTTAGTCCAATTTATGTGCTGAGAATGTGGTGTGGTGGTTGTGTGTTTGTGATATTTTGGTGATAGGGGATGCTCTCTCTCTCTCTCTCTCTCTCTCTCTCTCTCTCTCTCTGTATTTTCCGTAACCACATCCATGATTATGTGTGTTGACGTAACGATAATAATGCTCATTGGTGCCTAGTCAATGTTTGGGTTGTAATTCCAGTATGGTTTGTGCTGATGGTATATGATTAGGTATAAATGGTACGTAAATGCTGTTGCTGTATGTATGTATGTATGTATGTATGTATGTAGACAGATAGACAGATAGAGAGACGGATGGAGACAGACAGCCAGCCAGACAGAAAGACAGATAGGTAGATACTGTAGGTAGGTAGGTTGGTAGGTAGACTGATAGATGGACGGATGGATGGACTGATAGATAGATAGACAGACAGACAGACAGACATGCAAATAGACAAATAGGTAGATAGACAGACAGATTCAGCATGATGTTTCTGAT
This sequence comes from Coenobita brevimanus, assembly GCF_032717465.1. Lineage (NCBI taxonomy): Eukaryota > Metazoa > Arthropoda > Malacostraca > Decapoda > Coenobitidae > Coenobita > Coenobita brevimanus. The sequence goes on from NC_137031.1 coordinate 5,534,509, forward strand.
ACACCAGTTATGGAGCCTGGAGTCAGAAACAAAAATTTGACTACCGTTCAGTTTCGCAGTATTTGATCCACACTTAGAACAAGTTAGCTGCCCCTTTGATCCTATCAGTCTCGTTTACCTGTCACTGGTAGGCTGAGTTTTTCATGATACTGAATAAAAAATCACACCAATGTAGTCAATTTCATCAAAATAAAATAAAAATAAATAAATAAATAAATAACCTCTGTTGTGCCCTTGCTGTGACTCGACCAATGATACCCAAACAGTAAACAAAAATAGACTTTCAACTTTGTCACTGGGATTTTCACCCTACTTTTAATTATCCTTCTAAGTGCTCATTTTGTTTTAATTACCTGGCTTCATAATCCTCACATCTAACTTACTGATTCGATCGACAATGTGCTGCGTGCTACGATAAAGTGCTGGGGAGAGACTCCTTTATATGGTGGCACCGATATTACGAGGTTGCTCAACTGCCTGGTTATATAAACGTCTCTCAACTACATCCCTATCCCCCGAAAGAAAGATGGTGGACTGCAGGAGAAGGTCAGCTTAAGCCCACAGTCCACCTGGTTCTACAAAGGAAGGTGAAGACGGGAGGCCACGGGGGTTATCTTATCTCACTTATCTTGTGATGGGAAGCGACAGGACGAAAAAGACCAGGAACCACTGATCTGAGGGGAGAGCAATACGCCAAGGCCCATTTCCTCGTCGGTTAAGGAAGCTCCCTAATACCTTTTCCTAAGCGATTTATTGTGCTTATTACACCATACATTTCTATTCTGTATTATATAAATCATTCCAACATCTTCTTTACTCTGCATAAACAACATGCAAAAGGATATTAACCACCCACATCCAAGAATAAATCGCTAAAGAAGAAGAGCTAGGAAATCTCCTTCACGATCTCCAGGCAGAACACAATTACGACGGCCAAGTTAGGACCTTCAGGGGTTGATGGTTGTTATTGTTGTTACCAGCCACGATAGCGAAGCTGGTATTGTTTTCAGTTTGTGTGTGTGTGTGTGTGTGTGTGTGTGTGTGTGTGTGTGTGAGCACGATAACATCCCAACTGCTCAAGATATAAACACAAAAATTTTACAGGTGTGTAGTAGGGAAAACAGCGATCACGAGTTCGAAACTGTTGAAAGTAGGTCAAGGTCTGTCTGTCTCTTACAACGATAACTTCCCAACCGCTCAAGGTATCGTCACAAAAATTTACAGGTGCGTAGTAGGAATCTCCTACGAGTTCGAACTTGGTGAAAGTAGGTCTGTGTGCCTGTTACCACGATAACTTCCCAACCGATCAAGATGTCATCACAAAATTTTACATGTGTGTAGTAGGGATTAAAATCCCCTACGAGTGCGAAACTGGTGAACGTAGATTAAGGCTAAGGTCATATTCCGAGCCGCACTATATATGTATTGGCTCGGCTTTTAGTTACCAACTGTGATAGCCAATCAGGTACTGTTATCAGGTGTGTGTGTGTGTGTGTGTGTGTGTGTGTGTGTGTGTGTGTGTGTGTGTTAGGATGATAACTTTGCAGTGACTCAAGATATCATCACAAAACTTTACAGATGTGTAGTAGCGAAAAAATGCGATCATGAGTTTGAACTTGGTGAAAGTAGGTCAAGTTCTGTGTGTCAGTTGCCACGATAACCTCGCAACCGCTCCAGATATCATCACAAACTTTTACAGGTGTTTAGCAGGGATGATAATCTCCTGTGAGTTCCAGATTGGTTAAAGTAGGAGGTTTGTGTGTCTGTTACCACGATAACTTCGCAACCGCTTATAGCACCACAAATTTTTACAGGTGTGTAGGGATGAAAATCTCCTACGAGTTTGAAATTGATGACAGTAGATGAAGCTTAAGGTCATATTTCATGCTGCCCTTGTGGCTGGTGTGATTCCCCACTTGTGGAGGCCTCTAGTAACTACCCATGATAGCAATGTTGGTAATGTTTTCAGATTGTGTGTTTGTGTGTGTGTGTGTGTGTGTGTGTGTGTGTGTGTGTGTGTGTGTGTGTGTGTGTGTGTACTTTAGCATGATAACTTTGCCATCACTCAAGATACCATGACTAAATTTTACTAGTGTGTAGCAAGGAAAAAAGTGGTCACGAGGTCAAAATTTTGGGAAGAAGATCAAGGTCTGGCTGTCTGTTACCAAGATAACTATTCAACCACTCATGATATCATCACAAATTTGTACAGGCGTGTAGTAGGGATAAAAATTTAACATGAGTATTGTTTTCAGTTTGTTTGTCCGCCTGTGTGTCGTTTAGCAAGATAACTTTGCAATAGCTCAAGATGTCATTGCAAAGTTTTACAGGTGTGCAGTTCAGATGAAAATCTCTTACGCTTTCGAAATTGGTGAATGTAGGTCAAGGTCTGTGTGTCTGTTACCACAATTACTTCGCAACCGCTCAAGATGTCATCACAAAATTTTACGGGTGTGAAGTAGGGATGAAAGTCTCCTACGAGTTCGAAGTTGGTGAAAGTACAGTAGATCACGGTCAAGGTCATATTCCGAGCCGCGCTAGATATGTATCGGCTCGCGGATGATGTTAGTCCCCCCTCGGGGGGCCCCTAGTTTTTGTTGTTGTGGTGGTGGTGGTTATTTTTGTTTTGGTGGTTATTCTCGTTGTTTTGGTGTTTTTTGATGTGTTGGTTGTTATTATTGTCTTAGTGGTTATTCTGCGTTGGTGGTTGTTATTGTCTTGGTGGTTATTCTTGTCGTATTAGTAGTTTTTTGTTTTGGCGGCTGCTTTTGTTTTCGTGTTTTTGGTGGTTGTTAATGTCTTTGTGGTTATTCTTTTTGTTTTGGTGGTCGTTTTTGTTGTTAAGTTGTTTTTTATTGTTGTTTTGGTGGATATTTCTGTTGTTTTTGTTTTCTTGTGGTGGTTATTGTGTTGATGGATATTCTTCTTGTTTTGGTGGTTGTTATTGTTGTTTTGGTTTTTGTTATTGTTGAACTAGTGGTTGTTATTGTTGTTTTGGCTCCTTTTATTGTTGCTATTGTGGTTTTGCTGCTGTTTTGGTTGTTGTTATTGTGGTTTTTGTTTTTGGTGGTTGTTCTTGTTGTTTTGATGGTTGTTATTGTTGTCTGGGTGTTTTTGTTGTTTTGGTTGTTGTTATCGATCTTATTGCTTTGTTTTTTACTGTTATTGTTGTTTTGGTGGTTGCTCTTGCTGCTTTTGTGGTTGTTCTTGTTTTTGTTTTTGTTCTTGTTTTTATGATGGCTACTGTTGTTTTTGTGGTTGATTTCGTTCTTTTCATGATTTTCTGTTGTTTTGGTGTCTGTTCTTGTTTCGATGGTTGTTATTTATGTTATTAATGTTTTGATCATTGTTCTTGTTTACGTATTTCTTGTTATTCAGTGATCATTCTTGTTGTTTTGGTGATCATGCTGCTGACCTCTCATGACCTCAGGTGGTGACCTCGTGACGTAGAAGGCGACGCAGAAGTGGGCAACATGGTGACCACGGACAAATTTGATGATCTCCTCACCAAACTGAGCACGGGATGGTGGAATGCTATGTTCATCTTCTCTACGGGGTACTGTGAGTATTATATAAATACACTATATATTTGTTGATCTGTCTTTCTGTTAGTTGTTTGGTAATTTATATATCTGTTTGTTTAGCTTTCTGTCTGTCTCTCTGTCTATCTGGATGTCAGTCAGTCAATCAATCAGTAGTTCAGTCAGACAGTTAATCAATCAATAAATCGTTCAACAGTATCTATCTATCTATCTATCTCTTTCTCTATCTATCTGTCTCTCTGCCTGTCCAGTCACATATTATATCCTTGTTAACTTAAATTTTCCTTAACCCATGCATTATGTGACTTATTACATATTTATATATATATATATATATATATATATATATATATATATATATATATATATACCCTTTCATGCGCCGATAAGTTTTTAAGTTTTGTGTTCTACGACACGTCGGCGTTTCTCCCCTACCCCCCCGGCCACTGCACTCTCCAAAAAAGGGCATTGTTGGCTTATTTTCACCACCCAAGCACATTTATTTTGCCACAAAACCCACATTTTCCTATTGGTCGATGTTTGTTCTACAAGATAAGCCCCCCCCCAAAAAAAAAAAAAAAACATACATACGTGGAAATAAACATTCAGGAACATAGATCTCACTTCCCATCATCATAAATCGAATTTTTACTCATCATTCTATACATGTTATACCATCATTGGAAAGAAAATTTTATTAGCTTTCGAATGCCAGAGGTCACACTTTGATACGAGGTATGGTGTTCGACTAATAAGAGAAAAAGTAAAACCCATTTCCGACAGACAACAAATTTCTTATTCGGGGAGCTCAAGCAAAAAACTTTTCTTGCCACTGTTGTGTCTTTATTATATCATCCTCTGCAGAGTTTCATTGGCTTTCATTTTAGCCAACAACAGTGATCCTAGGCCTCATATTTTTAGAAAAAATTAAAAAAAAATACGGTATATTTTCCCGCACACTGAACCGCCATCAGCCGTGCTCACTAACGATATTTTCCCGCAGCGCACAAACATTTTAATGTTTGCTAGCTATGCTTTCTTTGGCTTTATACCAACAACTATTTTATATAATTACTTCTGTTCTGTTTTCAGTCCTCTCAGAAACCACACATGAACACTACAAATGTTGCTAGCAACTGAAACTGAACCTGTACTTATTTCCTTGTCATTTATGTTGAGATAAATAACAGTATATATGTATGTGTAAATATACTGTCATAAAGATAGGTAAACAGATAAATAAAAAAAGAAAATCACATACTTCTCCAGTGGTAATGTTCTTCCTGCAGGACCAGATGGGTTGGGAGGTGAGGAGTTTTGTACTGTGTGTGTGTGTGTGTGTGTGTGTGTGTGTGTGTGTGTGTGTGTGTGTGCTCCACTAGTGACGGTATCTCTCGGTATGGTACCAGTCAAAAGAATCACCCATGCAAAGCGGCACATCACATACAGGACACATGTTCCTTGTGTCCTTCCTCACCGCTAACTTGAAGCACAAGGTACACCTGAGTCTCTTCTTGTTGGGGATCCTCGCCCGGTGATGGCCCAGAGTGCAATCCAACCTCACGTCATCGTCGATGACCTGGTGATGCTTACTTGGATGCCCTTGTGCTTCGTGATCCTGTCGCGCGGGAGCTGCAGGCCCGGGCATGAGTTCTCCCAATGGACCAGCAACCGAAGGTGGTGGTGATGCTGGCATCCCTGATGGGCCTCCTGCAGGCGGTGCTGGTGGCGATGATGGCACCTGTGATGGCCCTGCTGGAGGCAGTGCTGGTGGTGATGATGGCACCTGTGATGGGCCTGCTGCAGGTGGAGCTGGTGTTGGTGATGTGGCAAGTGGTGGTCATCCTGCAGGCAGTGCTGGTGCTAGTGGTGGCTGGGCCCATCCTGGCACTGGTGCCTGTGCCTGCTGGGTGCCAGGTGTTGCTGGTGCTGGCCATCGGGTAGGTAGGTCTAAGGCGTGGTGGAGTACTTGTCCAGACGCTATCCAGTCCTCTTCAAAAAAATGCAGAAGATCGTAGATGATCTGCTCCACAAATTCCAGGAGAGTTAATGTCCTGCATCTGTACTTTTTGTTACAAGGCAAATACGTTGAAGAGTGCCATGTGGATGAAGTAGAAAATGATCTTCTTTGTCCACTTGACAGTTGGATGGGGAAGCACTGGACCATCTGATTGAAATGATCCACCCCACCCATGTACCTTTTGTAATCCTCCACAATGATGGGCTTGTTAACGACCTTCCCCACATAGGATGTCTGCCTGTCATTACCCCGCACCTTCCCCCTAACCCTCTTAGGAAAAGTGTTGGCAGTGTGGAAGGTGGACACCATGTTCACAATGTGCTTGTCCTTCCACAGCAGGACTAGCACATTGTCCTTGTGCCTGTACGCCATGCCTCCCTCGGGCAGGCTCTTAGCTCTGACAATGGCCTGCAGCTGGTGTGGTGCTCCTCTAGGCAGCCGTAGGGTCCCACACACGTGAAGGCTGCAGTGAAGAGTAGTTTGCACAGGGCTACAGAATTGTAGTAGTTGTCCATGAACAACTTGTAGCCCTGGTCCTTCAACAGTTTCACGAGGCCCCACACGGTGTTCTCAAGGGTCTGCTGCACCCCCGTGTAGACCTCAATGTTCCAGATGTGGCCCAAGGATGACACAGCCAACATGTTAAGCTCAATGGAGTACTTGGTGGGCTTCTGGGGGTTGTACATGTGGAAGGACAGCCGGCCCTTCCACCCCAGAGAGTCCTCATCCAGGCTGAGCTGCTCCTCACGTTGGTACACTGACTGGAACCGCTGAAGGAGGTACTCCATGACCGTGCGAATGCAGATGAGCCGATCTTGGTTGTCCTCGGGTATGGCGAGCGAGTTGAAGGTGTGGAAGTGCTTGAGGATGGCGGTGAAGCATCTTCCACTCATCGCCCACCGGACTCTAGGGTAGTTGTGCAGCTCAGAGCTCCTCCAGTAGTGCCTGATGTTCGGCATGTGCACGACCCCCATGAAAAGGTATAACCCCAGGAACTTGGCCATCTCCTCTTCATTGCAGGAGAACCAGGCATCCAGCTGAGTCCCCAGGAATGTGGAGTACCGGTTGGTTTCCACGATGAGATATGACAACAACTCCCACATGAAAAAGAGCTGGAAGAACTGCAGGGGAGTTGTTGGAATATCCACCTTGATCCCTGGGGAGCCAGTGAACGGGCCGTGGTTCGGTGTGAACGGGCCACTGCTCCACCCAAGATCCTGGCAGTAGCGGCGGTGACAGTAGGTTGGCCTGTCGACACCCTTTGGCCTGTGCTCCAACCCCTTGGATGTCCCCCGTATCCAGGCAGTGGACCACGGTGCCATCGTCTAGGAGGGGACGCCTGACGAGACAGAGGGCTCTGGGAACATCAGTCTCCTCGGCCTGGCTGGTGAGGATGTTGCCGTAGCATCCTGCATGACAGACGCGGATGGAGAGGCCATCACAACGAACGATGGCCCAGCTTCTGGTGACACTGGCTCACCAAAGAGGGCAGAGGGGACTGGAGATTCGGAGCCGACGAAGTGAGCGGTGGTACTGGCAGGTCCAAGAGGTGGGGAGTGTTCTCCAGTGGGACCAGGCGATGATGGTGGTGTGGTCTCCTGTGAAGGAAGGAGGCGGGGCAGCTCCACTTGTTGACTGGATGGTGTCAGCTCAACCTCCTCCACCCCAGAACTGTCGTTCTTGATGTCGCTCTCCGACTCATTCTCGTCAAGGAGCTTCTTCCACTGGTCTGGTGGCAACCCGTGTTTCATCTCTGCAAGAATGATGTCGTTGCAAGCCAACTGGAGAATGAATTGCTGTCAAAGGGACTGGTACCTTAGGCTAGGTAGTCCTATGCTGTGCTAGGGGTGTGAGCTGAAATAAAAGAGTCAAGATATTTTATTCACAGCCAGCCAAGATCTTTGCTCAACACTGGCACAATGCAAGGATTCATGATATGCGTGTATGTCCTCGAAAAACATCGTCTCCTACATCTGACTTAACACACAGGTAGGGGCCACGGGCACGTGGTTCACTCCTTCATTTCCTTTTCACATTACACATCACCAAATCTATAATTTTTATGAGATACACAGTACATTTCACCACTAAAATGTAAATGCATGTGTTCCGTAGGCCCTTACCTGTGCGCTAAGGTGTAGCAGATGGTGTTTCCCTTATGAGAAGATGCTGCAGTGTTTACAATTTTATTTCACATTCCACATAACCAAGTCCATTATTGTAGGAGAATTACAGTATATTTCACCAATGAAATGTGCACGTGTTCCATATCTCGCGTTGCATGTCGCTACCTTTGTGCTAACTGAGGTGTATGAGACGTTTTCTTTCTTACGAGCACGTGGTTCAGTCTTTCATGTTATTTTCATATAAAACATAACCAATCTATCAATTTATGAGATACATAGTATATTTCACCAATAAAATGTAAATGCACGTGTTCCGTATCTCACATTGCGTGTTGCTACCTTCGTGCTAATTCAGGTGTATGAGACATTCTCTTTCTTACGAGCACATGGCTCAGTCTTTCATGTTATTTTCACATAAAACATAACCAAATCTATGAAGTTATGAGATACACTGTATATTTCACTAATAAAATGTAAATGCACGTGTTCCGTATCTCATGTTGCATGTCGTTACCTTTGTGCCAACTCAAGTGAACGATACTTTCTCTTTCTTATGAGCACGTGGTTCAGTTTTTCATGTTATTTTCACATAAAACAACCAAATCTATCACTTTATGAGATATACATTATATTTCACCAACAAAATGTAAATGCATGTGTTCAATATCTCGCATTGCATTTCACAATCTTTGTGCTAACTCAGGTGTATGACACGCACTCTTTCTTACAAGCACGTGGGTCAGTCTTTCACTGTCTTTTCACATAAAATGTAACCAATCAATATATGAGATTCACAGTATATTTCACCATTGCAAGTACATGCATGTCTTCCATAGGTCAATTATGTGGCCCCTACCTTGGCAGTAAGGTGTAGCAGATGATGATTTTTAGATGATCTCGTGGTTTGCTTTCACTTTCTTTTCACATTACACCTAACCAAACCCATCATTTTATGAGATACACTGTATATTACGCCATCTAAAATTACGTATCTCACGTTGAATTTCGCTACATTTGTGCTAACTCAGGTGTACGACACGCACTCTTTCTTACAAGCACGTGGTTCAGTCTTTCACGTCATTCTCACACAAAACAAAACCAAAACGATCAATATATGAGTTATACAGTATATTTCATCACTACAAGTACATGGACATCTTCTGTAGGTCAATTATGTTGCCCTTACCTGTGTGCTAAGCAGATGATGTTTCCCTTACCAGAAGATGCTGCAGTGTTTACGCTTTTATTTCACAATACACATAACCAAATCCATCATTTTATGAGAAATACGGTATGTTTCACCACAAAAGTACATGATCGTGCTCTGTATGTCACATTTCGATACCTAAATATCACAGACGATATCTTCTGATGAGCACGTGGTGCAGTGTTTACATTCATCCACACAAGCATACGATAAACATATCACTATAACAGTCATGCTTTATTTCACATAAAAAAGCATATGGAATAAATATAACAATATGATATAATCAAATATCCCTATAAACCTCCTCTATTTTTCCAATCCTGACAATGGTGTGCTGTGGCTGTAAGGCATACGTGACTTTTGCCCTAGCCAATATTTTATTACGTACACCCGTTGCTCTATACTCCTATCTATTGCACAATATCGCTATCCACCATATATCAGAAATAAAACAAGGACTTCATCAACATCTTGGCAAATATTCCGTTCAAGTCAACGCCATGTTATAAGGCGGTTTCCTGCCTCCCCCTCCTAAACATTTCACCACGTCCTTGCTCACTAGCTATTGCACATTGTATTCACTTGATTCACTGTCACTATTGTTCAATGGTTGAATACTTACATTTGGTGCAGGGTAGAAGCAGTGTAATTGTTGGGACACGGCAAAAAACAGGGCAGGCTTTGTTCTGGTGCCAACATCGTTTCCCATGACGAGTTGTAATTTCACACTATTGTTACATATTACATACAAAGTTGTTCATTCATAATTAACAATCTGCAATATAGTGTGAATGATAAACAACCAAACACCATTTCTCTGTAAAGTGTGGCATGGGAAGGATGAGCGATCAGGACTTGCAAAGCCCAGCATTTTCTAACATAAACACTAGAGTAAAGGGAAGGCAATAGAGAAATATAAACTCTATATATGTTTAAAGTCTTGGAGAAAATATTTACCTTGTTGATATACTGGAATGTAATCAATACTACTTTATTGAGGTGTATAATGAACATGGTAAAGTTATGATGCTTGTATTCATGTATAAATCCCACTTGTCTGTGGGGTTTGGGACCTCTGAATATGTTGACCTCAGCGCCACACCCAGAGGCGACGCCGGCTAACTAACAGCAGAACGCACTTATCATTAAAACGAGAGGGACGTATTAACTCTGAGCTCTCTGTGTCGCAGTTGTATCTTTCTGTGGCCAATAAACAGAGATTTAGGGTAATCTGCTCAGTTTCAGTTCACCTGCACACACTACCTCTAAATTCCTTCAACAGGATTCTACACCGATTCCCACCATCTCCAGTGTGTGTGTGAAGACGTTTTGGTGGAGTGTGTCAGCCGGAAGTAACTTCGACCAGGCACAACGTTATAACCTTGCTTGGAATAGAGAGGTCACGTCTAAGTTGATATATAAATTGGTGATCAGCTGTGGGGTTCCAAGCTGATATAATAGTGACCAGTTGAGGAATCCATACAGCCGAAACAGCCTAGCACAATCTTTATTGGGCCAATGGCTGATAATGGCCAGGAATGATTCACAAAAACCTAATTCCCTATTGCAAACACCAAATTTAATTACAATAGTGCCCAAAAAGTAAATACAAACACTACTGGTATAGTGGAATATGACTTGTACCTGGGATGGGGGTAAATAGAGTACGATATAAAGGGCCTGCCGCTTGCTACCTTCTTCCTCAAAAGCCGGTGTGGAACTAATCAACCTGTCCAGGCTGCCACGCATCTCAGGCCCCACAGTTGCTAACTCCTTCCTTTTGATGAGCAACATGGAAATTATGACGCTTCCAGAAATGATGCCGATCGGCCAAAAACATTTTCTCTGACGAAGGTTTTTATGCTTAAATGGCGACAAATACATCAACAAGTGTAGCTGCAGCCACACCCATATGACGACGAATGCATCAACGCAGGCGAAGGGGTTAATATTTCTCTCTCTCTCTCTGTATGTATATATATATATATATATATATATATATATTATACCTACTCCAAAGGATCAAACAAATGATGTTCCTAGCACTTGTTCTTAACTATACCTATTTATCACATCGTTATTTGCCCTATTTTTTACCTTATTTATCCATGCATTTTCTAATTATTTACATATTATCCATGGTCTTTACTCCCAGGGCACATGATCCTCGTCTCCAATATCCTGTCCATGACCTTCGTAGCCCCTGCCCTCTACCACACCTGCGTACCGCCCGATAATGAATACACACTCACCTCTACCACCTTTAACCCCATCGACAGCAATACCACCACCGTGTATGTACTCCCAGGCATGAGTAGATAAGACTGATAGTTAGATAGATAGGAGGATAGATTGCCTGTTTGATAACGAAAATAAAAGGTACGCACTCACCTTTACTACCGTCATCCTTTCCGGCACAAACATTACCACCACTTACACACAAACATACACTGAATTTTCCAGGCATGAGTACATAGACAAGTAGATAGTTAAGCAGTAGATAGGTCGACAGGTAGACAGACATATATGAGATAAGAATGAGGATACACGATCACCAGAACCACTTTCAACACCACTGGCACCATTATTACCACCGTGTACCTATGTTCATGCAAGAGAGATGGATAAATAGATTAATGGATTGACAAGCCGATAAATAGATAGATGGATAGGTGAATAGGTCAATAGATGTGTTAGACGATTCCGGTGCTGTTCCTCCATCACTTCCCCCCTCAGACATCTTTATGGCTGACATTAAAATTCCTTCTGCTGATGTATTTTCTGCTATCAGTGGCCTCATTGCTAACAAGGCATATGAGCCTGATGGAGTCCCTCCTCTTGTCCTCAAGAACTGTTCTTCAGTGCTTACACTCTGCCTAGGTAAACTTTTTAGCCTCTGTCTATCAACTTGTACCTTTTCTTCTTGCTGGAAGTTTACTCTCACTCAGCCAGTCCCAAAGAAGGATGCCCATTCCCAACCCTATAACTATCGTCCAATTGCTTTAACATCCTGTGTCTCAAAAGCTGTCGAGTCAATTCTTAACAGAAAAAATTTAAAGCATCTTTCCTATCACAACCTTCTTTCTGATCGTCAGTATGGGTACCGTCAGGGACTCTCCACTGGCGATCTTCTCACCTACCTCTCAGACTCCTGGTCATCCTCCTTTCGGGATTTTGGCGAAAGCTTTTCCATTGCACTTGACATCTCAAAAGGCTTTCAATCGAGTCTGGCATAAATCTTTAATTTCCAAACTGCCCTCTTACGGTTTCTATCCTTCTATCTATGCCTTCATCTCTAGCTTCCTTTCTGGTCGTTCTATAGCTGCTTTTGTAGACGGCCATCGTTCTTCATCTAGATCTGCTGTATCAACAGTGGTGTTCCTCAGGGCTGTGTCCTATCATCAACTCTCTTCCATTTATTCATGAATGACCTTCTAAGCTGTACATCTAACCCTATCCACTCATACTCTGATGATTCCACCCTTCACCTTTCCATTCGGTTCTCGCAACGTCCATCTCAGCAATTACTTCAACAAACAAGGGATGAGGCTATGGCACACCTAATGTCTGACTTGACTCGTATCTCTGACTGGGGTAAGAATATTCTTGTTGTTTTTAATGCATCAAAAACTCAGTTTTTACACTATCAACCCGACACAAGCTTCCACAGGAGTACCCTCTAATGTTTATAATATCCAGCTCAGTCGTGCATCATCCTTCAACATACTTGGGGTTTCATTCACTCGGAACTTATCTTGGAAAAATCATATTGCATCTCTTGTAAAATCTGCTTCCATGAGATCAGGTATGCTAAGCCGACTCCGTACCTTCTTTACCCCTGCACAATTGTTGACTTTATACACGGGTTTTATTCGCCCCTGTTTAGAGTACAACTCTCATGTGTGGGGAGGCTTCCCACATACAGCTCTTCTCTATAGGGTGGAGTCAAAGGCTATTCATCTCACCAACTCTCCTCCTCTTACTGGCTCCCTCCAACCTCTGTCTCTTTGTCGCACTGTTGCATCTTTATCTCTTTTCTGTCGCTGCTTCAATGGACGCTGCTCCTCTGAACTGTCTGCTTGCATCCCTCAATCTCTACGACGGATGGGTAGCACCCGTCTAGCAACAAACCCTCATCCCTTTCCTGTGCAGCTTTCTAATGCATGAGTTAACCGTTACTCCCAGTCCTTCATTTATGCAACAGGTTAACTCTGGAACTGTCTCCCTGTGTTTGTATTTCCTATTTCCCATGATATCCAGTCTGTAAAACGCAGTATGTCCTGGCATCTCGATATGAACGGATCTTGAATTTGGTTCTCTGTTGTATTGTTTTTGTTTTTTCTTCGAAGGAACGGTAGCGGGCTCTTGGCCTTTGGTTCCTTCTTTCTTGCATAAAAAAAAGATAGATAGGTAGACATAAGATACACACCTGAACAACAGCCTACTACAAACACCGGGGAATAGAAGCGGAATAGGTATTTGAACCTACATACAGTATGTGACAGATAAGACACAGATACGGTAAAAAGGGAGAGACAGAAAGAGGAAGGGTATTTCTCCATAGATTCCTCACAGATAAGACACAAGTAGGTTAATAATAGGACGGATAGACAAAGGAATGAGAATTTTAGCTTACAGATACGACGATAGGATAATAGAGGTAGGGACAGACAGAGAAATGCATATTTTATCCTAGTGATGTAAGAGATAAGACAGAGATACTTAGATTAACCCTTTCACTTCGAGGTTGTATTATTTCCATCATTATTCCTACCACTAGATAATAATCTTTAATGAAGGGGAGACATCTAGCAGTGAAGGGGCTAATGAAGGCTGTATCTAACGCTTCCAGTCGAAAAGTCTCCGGTAAGGTCGGGTGGAAATAGCAAGAACTAAGCAAGATGTTCCTGGATCCAAAGGGTTAACTCCTCCCCGATATGGGTTACGGGATCCTAACGTTACCTTATTTGACCTCTGTCTCGGCTTTATTTAACACCCCTTCCCCCTTCCCCACTTCCACTGCACCCCCTTCCCCACTTCCACTGCACCCCCTTCCCCACTCCCACTGCCATCCCATCACCCACTCCCACTACATCTCCATCCCCCACTCCACTTCATCCCAAATTCCATTCTACTCTACCCCATCCCCACTTCACCCTACACCTTCCCCAACTCCATTCCCACCCCCATCCCCACTTCACCCTACACCTACCCCAACTCTATCCCCACCCCCATCCCCACTTCACCCTACACCTACCCCAACTCCATCCCCACCCCCATCCCCACTTCACCCTACACCTTCCCCAAGTCCATCCCCACCCCCATCCCCACTCCGCCTTTCCCAATTCCCATTCCACCCTACCCCAGCTCAACCCAACCCTGACCCTCACTCCACCCCACCCACACCTCCAGCCCTCTCCGGTCACAGGGTCTAACATGAATGATAGTTATACTGTATATGCAGACAGGAAGAGTTGATGAAGTCGCTGGGAAGTCAGGGATGCCTTAATAAATATTGTAAGCGAACTTATCATGAAAATATAGTCGTACCATTCGTAAAAAATGATGTTGTAGTAAGCTGGCTCATTAAATAGTTTCATACTTTGAAGGTGTGTATTGGCGGTCAGCTTCGTGTGTCACTTGACTATAGTATGAAAATCCCAAAGACTAACCTAAAGCTACACATTATACAGCTGAATCTCGATTAAGTCCTTTTCTAAAAATCTGTTTACCCACTTTATGATTTCATGTAACCATTCAGCTAAGAGATCCCTAGGTTACATACATACATACATACATACATATATATACATCACATCATTTCAACTCCGATGTATGTACAGTAACTCATTCACCGTTGACCTGCCAGGAATAAAAATTCTTGTGTGTTTTCTGTTTTGTGAAGGCGAGTGCAAACGTGTGAATTATTAATACAGATCTCGCTGTATAAGGCTTTAAAAAGTCTACCTCCTTGTTCCCACAGACACCCTTCGATCTCTTAAGGCTGTCCTCTACCTTCCCTATTTTTTTTTTTTTAAGATTTACTTTTATACCTTTTATACCCATATTGCTTCCTCTCTCTCTCTCTCTCTCTCTCTCCCCTTGAAACTTATCGTACATGTACAGTGTACGATACCTCTGTCCATTTTTCCTGCATCTTGTTTTCCTTCTTTTATACATCCTCTTCTTTCTCTTCCGCTTATGTCATTATATCATTCTCTGTCATCAACGTATTTTCTTGGTATATATTTCCCTGACATGCTGTTTCAAACATTCCTCAGCCTCCCCCCCCCCCTCGTTTCTTTTCTCTGTCTCTAACATTCCACTTTCTTGTTTCTCTCAAAATCGAATAACATTTCCTTTGTTTTCAACTTTTGATTCCTTCATGCCGATGACTTTTTTGAATATCTGCAGCCACTAGGAAATTCTGTATCGCTTCAGAGAACACATTAGTCTTGGTGGGATTAGTGGTGGTTGTATGTTTTCACAAGCCACTCCACAGCTGAATATAATCGACATGAAGCTTAGAATTACCTTAATGAAGCGTGACTGTAGTAATTGGAATATATTTTCTTCTAATGCCCCCCTTTTGTCTGTTTCTCCCATTAAGGGATTTGGGCAAGAAGGGGATTTATGGCTATTTCTCGTAATGTATACAAACATGAGAGTACTTCACAACATCCAGAATTCTTCAATAATAGCTTGAGTGTTGATGGTATGTCTCAGAAAAAGAAGAGCAACCAAAATGAAAGAGAAAAAAATCGTCGTATTTAAAGGATCAAATAAGTGACAGTCCTCCGTGAACCCTTTACCTATCTCCTGTCGCTGCCGAAATACTAAAGGTTGTAGTTGGCTTATTTAGGGACTATCTAACTTCTTCCATGGTGAATGAAGGTTGTATAGCCCTTTGGTTCACCTTGATAAATCAATCAATCAATCAATCACTTCCTGTGGCACCCCACGGGATGCATAGGGCCTCAATGATCTCTCTCCACCAATATTCGTCTCTTGCCATCTCCTTCAGGTCGCACCAACACTTCTCTCCTGCTTCTTTTTTCATTGTCCTCAACCAGGTTTCCCTCGGCCTACCTCTACCTCTTCTTCCTCTAGCAGTCCACTCTGACACATCCTGTATTAAACTACGCTCTTTTCTGTATATGTGCCCCAGCCACTTCCAGCGAGACAGTTTCACATATTCATTAACTGGTTCCACTCTCGTAATATCTCTTACTCTTGCATTTGTAACTCTGTCTTGCCACTTTACCCTAAGAATCCTTCTCAGTATTTTATTCTCAAATCCTAATACTTTCTGATCTGTTGCAGTTGTACTGTACCATGACTCATGCACGTAAATTAAAATTGGTCTAACCATGGACTTGTAAATTTTCACTTTAGTATGCACCGAAAGCATATCATTATTCCAAACAGATTTCAACATTCCAACAGCTCGCCAAGCCTGTCTAATCCTCTCCTCAATTTCATTGTTTAATGATCCATTAGATGATACAATCGTTCCCAGATATTTAAAGTTTTCTACATTCTTCACCACATTATTCCCAATTACACAATCGATTTGGTTCTCCACGTTCAAATTAATAATGTCAGTCTTTCCACAATTTATTACCAATCCCACTTTTTTCCACAATTTATTACCAATCCCACTTTTTTTCCACAATTTATTACCAATCCCACTTTTTTTCCACAATTTATTACCAATCCCACTTTTTTTCCACAATTTATTACCAATCATACTTTTTTTCCACAATTTATTACCAATCCCACTTTTTCTCCTTCCTCCACCAGACAATCACACCCTCTGCATCTCGTAAATACCTTGATAAATACTTCTTGATAAATTCTACAAAAGCTTATGGCAGTACAGATAGCCTAAATGCAATTCTGCCATTTCAGAAACAACTGCCGCTACTACACGAATGACACTGAAGGAGGCGGGTTTGAGGAGAAGGCCTGCAGTGACTGGATATATGACAACTCCACCTACACCCTCACCCTCACGTCCCAGGTACTACACACTCTTCTGCATAACACATGAAACAGGTCCAGGATAATCTCCGTGTATACTCCATATAGTTTTTGTGATTCAATAGCCGAGAGTTTTCTTCCTTGTACTAATGCAGGCGTATAAATATATGACAGACCTTACAACATTTATTTCATTTGCAACTTGTTACTGTAGTACAGTCAAGGACAGAGTTCATTCACTGTTCTACGGTTCCACTATGTCTGCTTTATACATGAGGAGTGCCCATTACTTTCTCCTTGGTTCCCTTGATTCATCGTACTAGAGAATCACCTATGGGCAGAAAAACATACCAATCCTTCCTCAGCTTAAGGAATATTAGCCAACAAAGGTAAGTTAGCAGCAGCAGAGGTGAAATCTTCGGCGATCTTTTGTACCTGATATACATAATAAATATTAATATGACAGATGCATACTGCTTCGAGATACTTTTCTTGGAAATGCTTCTGAATTAATGTACTAACAGTGCTGCATGTGCATATATATATATATATATATATATATATATATATATATATATATATATATATATATATATATATAGATAGATAGATATAGCTCTCTCTCTCTCTCTCTCTCTCTCTCTCTCTCTCTCTGTATATATATATATATATATATAGATCTATCTATCTATATCTATCTATATATATATATTGCCTGACGCCTTGATCCCGTAAGGGGTGGACACAAACAAATCGCCTCCATGTCGCTCTGTCCCCCGCCATTTCACTGCCGTGCTCCCAGCTCATACCCCCCACTTTCATATACCTCTCCACTCCATCCCTCCATCTCATCCTTGGCCTTCCCCTCCCTCTCCCCCCCTCCACCTCACATACACTCTCCTCATCAGTCACTCACTCTCCATCCACTCCACATGGCCAAACCACATTAATGTGTTTCTTCTAATGCTTCCTATCACATCCACATCCACACCACATCGCTCCTTCACTTCCTCATTTGTCAGCCTGTCTCTCCATGTGACTCCACATGCTCCACTCAAATAACTCATTTTCACTGCCCTTACTCTTGACTTCTGTCCCTCCAGCAAGGTCCAAACTTCACTTCCATATATTAGAGTTGGTATCACAATACCGTCAGGTAGTAGCTTTTTTACTTCCATGCTCACTTCCCTGTTTCTTATTACTGCTTTCAAGGAACCAGCAACCTTTCTTCCCTGCTGCACCCTTTTAAGGACTTCACCCTCTAAACTTCCATCCTTACTCATCACACTACCCAAGTACTTAAACTTAATCACATTCTCCATTTCCTCATCATCCAGTCTCACTGTACATTCACTAACTTCACTTCTCTCGAAGATCATAACTTTACTCTTTCCTACATTCACCTTTAGATTCCGTTTCTTACACACTCTCCCAAACTCATCCACCAAGCCTTGCAGTTTCCCTTCTTCTTCAGTTAACAACACAGTATCATCTGCAAACAACAGTACAGGGAGTTTCCAAACACTGCCCTCTCTCACTAGGACCAGTCCAACTTCCACTGCCCTGCCTTTATCTCTTTTATAACCCTATCCATATACTGTAGATTGAAGAACCATGGAGACACGAAAGATCCTTGTTTGAATCCAGCCTTCAAATATAAATAATCACTCAGTTCACCATCCATATGCACTGCAGCCTTTGCACCCTCATACATACTCTTCACAGCATTCAGCAACTTCCCATCTACTCCATATATTCTTAATACTTTCCACAATCCTTGTCTATCCACCCTGTCATATGCTTTCTCCAGATCCATGAAGGCTGCACACAACTCCTTTCCCTTCTCTAGAAACTTTTCCACTAAAGATCTTAAAATGAATATCTGCTCTACACAACCTCTTCCCTTCCTAAACCTCCCTGTTGTTCTCCAACTAATTCCTCTGTTATTTCCCTAACTCTGTCAGTAAGTATCGTACCATACGCGTTTCCTTTTACACTAAGAAGGCAAATGCCTCTATGATTACCATACACTTTTTCCCCCTTTCCATTGTACAGGGGAACAATTAGACCTGACTTCCAATCCTCCGGGACTCTGCCTTCCTCCCAGGCCAATCTGCACATCTTTCACATCCATTCTACTTCTATCTCTCCCCCATGCTTCAGCATTTCACCACACACTCTATCAGTTCCTGGGGCTTTTCCCATTTTAACTTTCTTCATTTCTTCCACAACTTCCATCCTACTGATTTCTTTCTCTCTTCTCACATCCCTCCTTCTCCCAGCCATTCCCCAGCCGCAAATACTTGCATTACTTTCATTCTCTATACAACAATTATTGATGTGTTCTCTCCATCTGCCCACTTTGTCTCCCTTCTCCATTAGTAATCTACCATTTTTATCCTTCACTCCCCAGTTAACTTCTTTGGCACCCTTGTAGTGCCCAGAAGTGATAATGAGTTGTATGTAGTTTATTTTACGACCAAAAGTTCGGTTAAGTGAGAGAGCAGGGCCGAGGTGTAGCTGTTTCCATGCGAACGTGATCAGAACGTAGATTAAGTTACCTAGTAGCTAAGTCATTTTTTTTTTTCCTACTGTAATTTACTAGTATTAAGTCTCTTTATAATATAAAAACTCGAGTGAATATGTGCCTGTGGTCACGTAATCCAGCATAAGGTACGCATGCGCAAAGGGATTTAAGGCACGATGATTCTTCTTTTTTTTCGATGCAAGTGTATAGAGATTGTTGTAAAATAATTATTGTAACTACGGAATAAAATTTTTTTTGGGTAGTCGATTGTCGGGGGAAAGGCATCACATTGAGTCTATCACGAGTCTCTAATAACGAAAATTTTATATTGTGTAAGCCGTCATCCCCCCCCCCTCCCCCTTCCCACCACGCAGGACAGACGTGTATCACTGATCACTCGCTCACCGGCCGTGAAACGTGGGAGATGGTCGGTACTGTCATTATCCTCTTCCCCCCCCCCCCAAGGAATTCAGAAGTGTATAACAATCATGCGAGGTGATGCCACTAGCCTTTGGAGAAGCGAGCCTGTGTTCCCGCTCACCTTCCTTGTATCTCTTCAGCTGAATAGTGAGGTATTTCCCATATATTTGTGCATTGTACTTTATATTATTATTTAGTGTGTAACTGGAATACGAAAATACTAGCTGCAGAGTTCTGTCTGAGCCTCAGATGAATGTGTGATTTTTGTGGGCAAAATATCAGGTGCCCTGGAACTGTAAATTGTTTATTAATACGTGTTGGGATGATTTGCAATTCAGTACTTTTTAAGGCTGTGTTGTGAGTTAATGTTCACGTAGTTACTTTGTGGGGCACAATGATTTCGATGCAGTGATGTTTTTCATGGTTAGAGTTAGAGTTATTCATGCTTATTTGTTATAGTATTTCTATATTATCCCTACAATAAGTATTATTTTGAGCAGACCTATGTGTCTGTAGTGCCATGTGTTATTCCGTTTCTAACTGAAATGCCGAGTGTTGTAACCCATGTTTCTTTATTATGAGAATTTCTTGATCGTGTGGATTACATGCATTAGGAAGAGTAGTTATTCATTATACATATTAATTTCTAGCGGGTCTAAGTGTGGGGGTCAGTCTCAGTGAGTGAGTCAGAGTCCCGGTGTGGAGGTCAAGGTCCAGTGTGGAAGACAAGAATATTAGAAGACTGGACCAGTGAACTATGGGCTGAGAAGGACTATTATGGAGCGCCACATTGCACTGAACTTGGGACAAAGGAGCTAAGTTTTTTGGATTTTGATATTAGGGCCATATGATGTTGAGTAACATACCAACTGATTCAGGATTATTCTGCCCTTTTGGAGAGGTTTGTTAATACATACTTCCTCCCACTCGAACTTTACTGTTTGTATAATCCTTGAGAACTAGTGGTATAGAGCTTACATAGTAGTTTGTTAATATGTAACCTTAGAAGCATTTAGGGGAAATCGCGAAAGTTGGGCCTGGGTTAGCCGAGTTGGAGACTGATCCCATCATTTTGGCATGCTAACACTCTTAACTTGACCACCTGAAAAGTAATAAACGCAACCGAAGAGACCGGTAGTGGGAGAGTGTCTCCATCAATCTGAGTTCCCCACCATTCCAGCACACAGTGGTCATCACTAGTGATTTGATTTCTGCCCCTTTTGACCACGTAAAAGTCTGGATCGCAGAGGTGTCAGTACACTCTGTCTAACTCTTTACCTCTTTCCAAAACATCTTACATTCCCTCCACTTTACACTCAAATTCCTTCCAAATTCCTTATCCACTCTCTTCTTACTCTCACTAAACTCTCCACCTCTCCCTTCCTTTCTACATATAACTCTCTCTTCCGTCTCTCAACTCATCAACGCCTCTGTTTCTCATCCACTCACTGTATACTTCTTCTTCTGTGCCACAGCCTCTCTCACCTCTTCAGTCCACCATGCTGTTCCCTGCATCCCCTTTCGTCTTCTCTTCACCTCACACACCACCTCACATGCTGTACAGATTTCTTCTGTGAATATCTAACACACACCTTCCACGTCCCCCATCTGCTCCAATCTATATTTATCTAATTACCCCTTCACTTCCCTCTTATATTCTGCCCTTATTCCATCCTCTTGTAACTTTTCTACCCTCCTTGTAAGAAATACTTTCTCCTGTCCTTCCCTTCTATTTCTCCATTTTGTTTGGACTTTGATTCTGACCACCAGCAAGTGGTGGTCCGGAAGTCCACTCTCCCGACCTCTATATACTCTTGCATCCATTAACACACCTTCTCATCCTTTCACCTACACACACATAATCAATCATTGCCTTCTATTCATTCAATTCACCATCCACCCTTCTCATCACTCACCATGTATACCTGTGGATCATTTTGTGCCCGAAGAGGGTATTAGCTATCACCAACTCCCCCTCCCCCTCCCCCGGCACAAATGTCCACTAAAGCACTTCCAATCTCATCCATCTCTGCAGGCACACCCCACTCACCAACTATT